>NC_047021.1:42157100-42501191 GCF_902652985.1 Pecten maximus
GGAAAAGGGCCTTCATCAAATTCTTCACTGGAAGATTCCTCCTCTGATACTTGTTTTCTCACCAGATCACCAATTTTGGAACCTTCTGCGACCATGAGGAGGGCCAGTAGGCCGAGAGCGATAGCGACAGTCTTCATGCTTATTGTATACAGTACACAAGTGGTGTAGTCCCTGGAAATCAAGTCCCTTATATGCCCTATTCACACACCCGACAAAATCACGTGAACCCATCGTCATCGTACCATATCAACAGTTATATGATCGTGAATCTCTGTATAAAGACTTTTCAAAAATTGTCTAACGACAATATGAAAGGAACTTTAAAAAACCGTACTTAGACTTAGGACAGGTCATAATAGAATTGTAATGAACCCAGCGGTGCAGACAAATTTCGTATAGTCTGTCATCACGATTTCTATTTAAGATATGTTCAAGAATTATTTTGCTTAAAATGAATACTAGAGAAAATATACTAAAAGTAAAGATCGATGGTTAAGTCAGTCGTTATAGCAAACAAGTGAACATAGCAACAGTTCTTTCTGTAAGATGTTATACATACTGCAAAGAAAACATAAAATGCACAAAAATATCTCAAACAGGGCGAGTGTCGCCAAAACGGGATTTAGGCAGAGATTAAATATAACTGGTGGGTGTGGTATTAGAGGGTGAAGTAAGATGACTGTTGTGTGTGGTATTAAAGGGGTGAAATAAGATGACTGTTTGATGTGGTATTAGAGGGGTGAAGTAAGATGACTGTTGGGTGTGGTATTAGAGGGTGAGAAGTAAGATGAATGTTGGGTGTGGTATTAGAGGGGCGAAGTAACATGACTGTTGGGTGTGGTATTGGAGGGTTGAAATAAGATGACTGTTGGGTGTGGTATTAGAGGGGTGAAGTAAGATGACTGTTGGGTGTAGTATAAGAGGGGTGAAATAAGATGACTGTTTGATGTGGTATTAGAGGGGAGAAGTAAGATGACTGTTGGGTAAGGTATTAGAAGGGGTGAAGTAAGATGACTGTTGGGTGTGGTATTAGAGGGGTGAAGTAAGATGACTGTTGGGTGTGGTATTAGAGGGGTGAAGTAAGATGACTGTTGGGTGTGGTATTAGAGGGGTGAAGTAAGATGACTGTTGGGTGTGGTATTGGAGAAGGGTGAAGTAAGATGACTGTTGGGTGTGGTATTAGAGGGGTGAAGTAAGATGACTGTTGGGTGTGGTATTAAAGGGGTGAAGTAAGATGACTGTTGGGTGTGGTATTGGAGGAGTGAAGTAAGATGACTGTTGGGTGTGGTATTAAAGGGGTGAAGTAAGATGACTGTTGGGTGTGGTATTAGAGGGGTGAAGTAAGATGACTGTTGGGTGTGGTATTAGAGGGGTGAAGTAAGATGACTGTTGGGTGTGGTATTAGAAGGGTGAAGTAAGATGACTGTTGGGTGTGGTATTAAAGGGGTGAAGTAAGATGACTGTTGGGTGTGGTATTAGAGGGGTGAAGTAAGATGACTGTTGGTTGTGGTATTAAAGGGGTGAAGTAAGATGACTGTTGGGTGTGGTATTAGAGGGGTGAAGTAAGATGACTGTTGGTTGTGGTATTAGAGGGGTGAAGGTAAGATGACTGTTGGGTGTGGTATTAGAGGGTGAAGTAAGATGACTGTTGGGTGTGGTATTAGAGGGGTGAAGTAAGATGACTGTTGGGTGTGGTATTAAAGGGGTGAAGTAAGATGACTGTTGGGTGTGGTATTAGAGGGGTGAAGTAAGATAACTGATGGGTGTGGTATCAGAGGGGTGAAGTAAGATGACTGTTGGGTGTGGTATGAAAGGGGTGAAGTAAGATGACTGTTGGATGTAGTATTAGAGGGGTGAAGTAAGATGATTGTTGGGTGTGATATTAGAGGGGTGAAGTAAGATGACTGTTGGGTGTGGTATTAGAGGGGTGAAGTAAGATGACTGTTGGGTGTGGTATTAGAGGGGTGAAGTAAGATGACTGTTGGGTGTGGTATTAGAGGGGTGAAGTAAGATGACTGTTGGGTGTGGTATTGGAGGGTTGAAATAAGATGACTGTTGGATGTGGTATTAAAGGGGTGAAGTAAGATGACTGTTGGGTTTGGTATCAAAGGAGTGAAGTAAGATGACTGTTGGGTGTGGTATTAGAGTGGTGGAGTACGATGACCATTGGTTGTGGTATTAGAGGGGTGGAGTAAGATTGCTGTTGATTGTTGTGGTATTAGAGGGGTGAAGTAAGATGGCTGTTGGGTGTGGTATTAACGGGGTGAAGTAAGATGACTGTTGGGTGTGCTATTAGAGGGGGGAAGTAAGATGACTGTTGGGTGTGGTATTAGAGGGGTGAAGTAAGATGACTGTTGGGTGTGGTATTAGAGGGGCGAAGTAAGATGATTGTGGGGTGTGGTATTGGAGGGGTGAAGTAAGATGACTGTTGGGTGTGGTATTAGAGGGGTGAAGTAAGATGACTGTTGGGTGTGGTATTGGAGGGTTGAAATAAGATGACTGTTGGATGTGGTAATAAAGGGGTGAAGTAAGATGACTGTTGGGTTTTGTATCAAAGGAGTGAAGTAAGATGACTGTTGGGTGTGGTATTAGAGGGGTGAAGTAAGATGACTGTTGGGTGTGGTATTAGAGAGGTGAAGTAAGATGACTGTTGGGTGTGGTATTAACGGGGTGAAGTAAGATGACTGTTGGTTGTGGTATTAGAGGGGTGAAGTAAGATGACTGTTGGGTGTGGTGTTGGAGGAGTGAAGTAAAATGACTGTTGGGTGTGGTATTAAAGGGGTGAAGTAAGATGACTGTTGGGTGTGGTATTAGAGGGGTGAAGTAAGATAACTCTTGGGTGTGGTATTAGAGGGGCGAAGTAAGATGATTGTGGGGTGTGGTATTAGAGGTGTGAAGTAAGATGAATATTGTATGTTGTATTAAAGGGGTGAAATAAGATGACTCTTGGGTGTGGTATTAGAGGGGAGAAGTAAGATGACTGTTGGGTGTGGTATTAAAGGGGTGAAGTAAGATGACTGTTGGGTGTAGTATTAGAGGGGTGAAGTAAGATGACTGTTGGTTATGGTATTAGTGGGGTGAAGGAAGATGACTGTTGGGTGTGGTATTAAAGGGGTGAAGTAAGATGACTGTTGGGTGTGGTATTAGAGGGGTGAAGTAAGATGACTGTTGGGTGTGGTATTAAAGGGGTGAAGTAAGATGACTGTTTGGTGTGGTATTAGATGGGTGAAATAAGATGACTGTTGGGTGTGGTATTAAAGGGGTGAAGTAAGATGACTGTTGGGTGTGGTATTAGAGGGGTCAAGTAAGATGACTGTTGGGTGTGGTATTGGAGAGGTGAAGTAAGATTACTGTTGGGTGTGTTATTAGAGGGGTGAAGTAAGATGACTGTTGGGTGTGGTATTAAAGGGGTGAAGTAAGATGACTGTTGGGTGTGGTATTAGAGGGGTGAAGTACGATGACTCTTGTATGTGGTATTAGAGGGGTGAAGTAAGATGACTGTTGGGTGTGCTATTAGAGGGGTGAAGGAAGATGACTGTTGGGTGTGGTATTAGAGGGGTGAAATTAGATGACTTGGGTGTGGTATTAGAGGGGTGAACTAAAATGACTGTTTATATGTAGTATTAGACGGGTGAAGTAAGATGATTGTTGGGTGTGGTATTAGAGGGGTGAAGTAAGATGACTTTTGGGTGTGGTATTAGAGGGGTGAAGTAAGATGACTGTTGGGTCTGGTATTAGAGGGGAGAAGTAAGATGACTGTTGGGTGTGGTATTAGAGAGGCGAAGTAAGATGACTGTTGGGTGTGGTATTAGATGAGTGAAGTAAGATGACTGTTGGGTGTGGTATTGGAGTGGTGAATTATGATGGATCAACTCACAATGATCAGATATTTCTTTACATTGATATATTTTGTAGTTTTTGTGTACCAATATGGATTGATTTGAAAGTAAATTTGTGTTGAAAATAAAACCTATGAAATATAAAAGAAATCAGGCACACGGGCCAGTTTGTGTGAATTTCGTTCGGAATAGACTGACGGTATTCATTTCCAGTCTGAAGCAGATAACAGGGTTCGTGTCCTCTTTTTGGTTCATTTCGAAATAGCTAAACCGGTTATATTGTTTGGCTAAGATGAAAAGTTGTGTTTTGGTAGAGGTAATTGTGATTTACCAATTATGCTATTCTTTTCACTTTAAAAGATGTACTTGCGAAGGCAGAACTGGTTTGTATAACCTTCAGAAACGTGACCTTTCCCTCTAAATTCACCCCCTGTCTCTTCGAGCTGTCATGGCGATTAATGAGGTGATACGATTTCTCCTAACACAAACATAATGTATTCAACCATTGTGGCAATGATGCGTGGGCTTTCTATAAAGGATTTAGTTTGTGTTTTTACCTCGTCAGCAAGTTTATGAAAAGAGAACTATATACGAACAGTCAACAACCTGTATGTTCTGTCCTTACAAAAATGTAATCCTTTTCAATTTTGAGTGTATATAGTTATATGGGGCTTAACAGGACCCGTGAGAAAAACTTTTCTTTAAATGATTATTTGACAGAAATATTGCTCATGAAATTCAAGATGGCATCACATTTACAAGATTAAGTAATTTCGGCACGGTAATTGTTTTTGTTATATATATCTGATCATGAAATTTTCAATTATAAATACGCACTTAACCCCATCATCCCCTCTTACCTACGTCCCGTACCATTAACCTGACTCACGAAAAAGGCCTCAAATTACGCTGAAAAACAGACGACAGCCTCAAACATTAAATCACATTTCAATGAAAAGTCCTTGAATTCCGACGACAGGAGACATTTAAGGTATTGTTAAATGTAGACAGGATTTTTTACTTCGAGTTAAATTTTCGCTCAATTCTGTTCCTCAGTCTCAATGAGTCAGAATATGTTTGCTATTAACATTAGTTTTAGTTATCTTGGTTTCAACCATGTAAATTTTATGTGCCAGTCTTTCCATGTTATAGCTAATTTCGTTTGCATTATTTTGAATGTTTGTTTTGAAATCAAAAAGAAAGAAAGAAAAAACAGAGAGAGAGATAAAAGAAGGAAAGAAAAAAGAAGGAAAGAAAGAAAGAAAGAACCCTCTATTGTACATGTTCTATAGAATTAAGAAACGTAATCCTTTAATGAATTAGATAATCAATTAATTAATTCCTTTCATTAGTAAATATACTCGATGAGTCGGTATAATCTACCTGATCAAACAATGTCTTCATCGAGGCTCCAATTACGTAAACTAAACATCAAAGTTGACGTAATGGAGTGTAATTTAAGGAATGATGCGGTGTAGAGAATTTTGTACATGGCATACATGTAGATAGAGTGTAGAGAATGGTCTACAAGGTATACATGTATATACAGTGTAGAGAATGGAGTACATAGTACATGTAGACACAGTGTAGATAATGGTGTACATGGTAGTTATACATGTGATACAGTGTAGAGAATGGTGTACATGGTATACATGTAGATACAGTGTAGAGAATGGTGTACATGGTATACATGTAGATACGGTGTAGAGAATGGTGTACAGACCCTGAAGCATTTAACATTCCCTCAAACGCGTTTACGTCGCGTTTGCGTTCCTTTCGTTTTGTTTCGTTTGCGCTTCGTTTCGTCGAGCGTTTTTCGTTTGCGTTTGCGTTTTGCGCTCATTTCCGTTCGTTTGCGTTTGCGTTTGCGTTTAGTTGCCTTTGCGTTTGCGTGCGTTTGCGTTTTGCGTTTCCTTTCGTTTGCGTTTCGTCTGCCGGATGTAATTCCCTGTTAGAATTGACAACAGTTGAGTACGCATGCGCGTGTAAAACTAAAAGTGGAGCCAGCTGCTGGGTGTGGCACGACGATTATCCGTGTTCGGGAAAGCCTCGATATATATATTTTAGCTACCTGTACTTACTTACCGTGAGTGCCGCTGTTGTCCTTTTAATTCATTATGGATTCATCGCTGTGTTAATGGTTAATTGACGGAATTGGAAAAATATTAGTCTTAATCTTAGTGAACAAGTTATTTGTTTTGACATAAATATAATACTTCTACAATTTTCTTGTTTCAGGTATCCCATGGCTGTAATACGATTGCAGAAAATCGGACCAAATTTCTAACCAGTTGCTGCAGCTTTCTTACTTGTGTACGGCCTGAGCGAATCTGGCTATTTATCACTTTTGATAAATACTTTATACCTATATCCGTTAACATATTTTGACATATTTACCCGGTAGCTTTCTAATAAATTTCCAAATACGCAGACATATATATATCACATGTACATGTATACTTTGCTAATATAATGGGACACATCAGAGACTCAATTTACGTCCGTAAACAGTTGTGTATCGTACAATATTTTTGTTGAATACAACGAGATACACATTTAATCACACATTTTTATATCGTGTACAGTAGCAGATTGATAATTTTCTGAACAGCAGGTATACATAGTGTAACATTTTGACGATTTTCTAAATATAACTAACTTCTCATCAACAAGATAATTGACATGTAATTAGTGTCATCTTGACTAGCAGAGGTTGTGTATTGTAACTAACTAGGGCAGTGGCAACATCAGATTCTTTCAACAAAAACATGGTGCATGAATTTTTGCTTCTTATGAAATTTTCTCTTCACAAATGGACGACGGACATCCAAACGGTAACAAATTCAGGCTGTACCGTGGATAATTAAAGTAGTGGATATCCATGGCAAGGACACAACGTCATACATCGACCCCCCCAAACAAAAATCAAATTAAAAATATCTGTCGAAAGTAACAGTGTTAAATATTATCTTATATTTTTGTATTATTTTGGACCAACGATGTATAACGTAATATCAATGATACGTAAGGTGCTGATATCGCGTCTACTGTGTGTTTAATTAATAAGCATCTTGAGTATTTGTTTGCTCCAAGCCCGGTCCCGTACCTGTACCCGAATCAGATCTAACAGTTTGATAAGGGCTGGAGGCGTTGGTTAGACAGGTACTCTACTTACCTGTCAAGCACTCGTGTTCTGTCAAGACATTATCCACGGGTGGCCCAATTAGCCATGTGCAGGTGTCGGGTATATGTCCGGTAGACATATTCGTTCTGACCAAATGTAATTTTGATAGAGTTGGCGCTTTCGTAAATGCAGCAAGTTATTTATATAACCTCGAATATGATATATAATTGTTAGTTTGGTATTATTTGTAAAAGGGGGTAATTTTACATCCATATCAGACGATTCACTATTAATATGGGGAACATTATACAACTCACAAATATAATGGTTCTATTTTGCGACATCGATCATATTATACTCGCAAAATACACCATGTTTATTATCAATTAACAAGGAAGATCAGCAAATTAATATGTGTTCTGATGTTTTTATGTTCTATCCGTCCGTGGGTCCAAGTTTTTAATCTTGATTGAAATTCATAGAAAATCTAGATTTTACCAGAGACCTATATTTATTATATAGGTCTCTGATTTAACTGTGACTGAAAACTGACGTACAATGAACATCGATACATTAAGACATTCACGATGATATTTACAGCTAGCAAAGCTATAATATTGATTAAATCCAATACGACTAATTTAACAGATGACGGGTATCCTTTCCAACTCGTATCCGTCAACCTATAAAGATGTGGCCACATTTACTCACAAAAATAACAACGTCTGGGTAACTTGTTCCTATTATTTTCAGATTTGGAATATACATGTATTTCAGTTTTTGACAAAGCTATCAAATCATTGTTTTAAATGACACATGCCCAGTCAATATCAAACAACAATGTATTTATCTGCAAGTTATTCATCTGACCGAAATTACATTGTGACTGCTTCCACTCCTTCTACATATTATCTATTTAACAGGTTTTACGTCCTCTGTACTACAACCTCACGATCTTTCAACTGACGAAATTATGAAGACATCCTCTTGCTAGTCATGGGTTAATCCAAATTTCTACTTCTGGAATTCTTTCGAGAATTCTATATCCCTGATATATGATTTTACATATTATTACCTAAAATAAAATAACCTTTTGGTTCCCATTCTTTTATATTGGTCTGGACCTACTACAATTATATCACATATTATTTAGTCTGTAGTGATATAACAAATTATTGTATCAAGAAAATTGTCAAAATATCACACGATACACATACTGTTATATTAAAAAATATATACATAGTTCAACTACATCATATATGAACCGAAAGAAACCGCAAAATGAACTGTAAAAGGAAATATAACGAAAACGAAAGTGAGAGATTGTGATGTCACAACTCGTAGGTGATCGCAATAAAACGCCTCCATAAAAATAGTCATACGATATGTTCGTCCTGTTCTGTTTAATTAATTATTAGAATGTGACCCACTATTATATATATACGTCCCGTTATAAAGAGAAAGTTACCAACATGGACAATACAAGTACATCCCGTTTTCTTTATGTTTCACAAACCTATAAACATTCTAACGATACACATGTCTGTTTCTATTCAGGAAATTATCAATATGGTCCATGATACATATGTGTCTCTGTACGATATTTACGTCCATTTGATTTCGAAAATAATCAAAATGTTACAAGATATCTGTACGTCCTGTTATATTATGAATATTGTCAAAATGTTACATATATATCAGTGTGTATGTGTGTGTTTAAATCAAACAAGATAGCCAGGCTCGTTACGGCTAGATACAGGTAAGACAACTGCATCTGATTGGATTTTCTGCAGACGTATTTCAGCCACGGGATACCTGAAACAAGAAAATTGAAACACTGTGATATATACGTAAAACAAATATAACATTATGAATTTGCTCACCAAGACAATTATTTGTCCGGGCAGGCCAGTTAAACAGGATTTTAAAGTCAAGCAGACGTGTGGCTACATTGTAGATGAAAATATATACATGTACTTCCATCATTTATTAGAACGTCAACACATTATCATTTTATTTCTTGTTCATTGCTAAGGAGTGTGGGAGTTTTTTTTCATTCAAAACATACAGCTTTAATACATTTTACTATGACTATTGACTATACATTGTACACGTACATGTACATATACCGACTAAAGTACGCCATCGTCTGATTGTGTACGGTAGTACGTGTGCAGTCTTGTTTAATTAATAATCGAACAGGTAACAGCATCACATGTGTTACGAAAAAGTCCATGTACATGTAGCAACTATATAACATGCAGTAACCAATCAGGAACGATCCTCGTCTCTCGGGCCTTGACTGACACACTGGTCTTCAGTGACATCCACGGGAACTGATTAATATTATGAAAAATCCAAAGAAATAATCTGATTGTAGACTTATATTTCCTGAAGATAGGGAAAAAGGGATAAAAGTTACTGCAGTACTCTTCATGTATTTTTACAAATTTTTAGTGAATTACTGACTTCGCGAGATACAAGTCGGAAGTTAAAAAAAATAAAAAAAAATGACCCGTTTATTACTTTTAATGCTACTTTCTCCATGTCTTAAAAAGGTTCAGAGAAGAATATTATCCAAATGTTTCTGATGTGATTTGACCTCATATTTATAATTTTATTATTTTTCCCCGTAAAATGCAGATGCAAAATCACACACTATCCGATTAGATTTTCAGTAGTGCCGCGAAATATATTAAGATAGTGTTTTGAAATAGTAATATATGTGTGCAAAACGATAATATGTTATATGAGACGACTTTCAGTTGTAAAAGAAAAATTGAAATGATAACTATATTCCGTAGAATCCAAGCACCGATAATATTTGTAAGTGCCGGATCTCTTAACAACCGGACTCCGGATCGGTAACTACGATGAAGATTTGCTTTTCCGGTCTCATTCATTTGGTTTTTCGTTTTGTGCTTTGCGTTTGCGTTTATCGTCGAGCGTTTTCCGTTTTGCGTTTTGCGTTTACGGAAACGCGTTTTTCGTTTTTCGTTGAGCGTTTTGTATTTGCGTTTAGGAGCGTTTGCGTTTGGTTTTCCCAATTCGTTTTGCGTTTCGTCCGCGTTTGGAGGGAAGGTTAAACGCTTCAGGGTCATGGTGTACATGGTGTACATGTAGATACAGTGTAGAGAATGGTGTACATGATATACATGTAGATAGAGTGTAGAGAATGGTGTACATGGTATACATGTAGATAGAGTGTAGAGAATGGTGTACATGGTATACATGTAGATACAGTGTAGAGAATGGTGTACATGGTATACATGTAGATACAGTGTAGAGAATGGTATACATGGTATACATGTAGATACAGTGTAGAGAATGGTGTACATGGTATACATGTAGGTACAGTGTAGAGAATGGTGTACATGGTGTACATGTAGATATAGTGTAGAGAATGGTGTACATGGTGTACATGTAGATACAGTGTAGAGAATGGTGTACATGGTATACATGTAGATACAGTGTAGAGAATGGTGTACATGGTATACATGTAGGTACAGTGTAGAGAATGGTGTACATGGTATACATGTAGATACAGTGTAGAGAATGGTATACATGGTATACATGTAGTTACAGTGTAGAGAATGGTATACATGGTATACATGTAGATACAGTGTAGAGAATGATGTACATGGTATACATGTAGATACAGTGTAGAGAATGGTGTACATGGTATATCTGTAGGTACAGTGTAGATAATGGTGTACATGGTATACATGTAGATACAGTGTAGAGAATGGTGTACATGTTATACATGTAGATACAGTGTAGAGAATGGTGTACATGGTATACATGTAGATATAGTGTAGAGAATGGTATACATGGTATACATGTAGATACAGTGTAGAGAATGGTATACATGGTGTACATGTAGATATAGTGTAGAGAATGGTATACATGGTATACATGTAGATATAGTGTAGAGAATGGTGTACATGGTGTACATGTAGATACAGTGTAGAGAATGGTGTACATGGTGTACATGGTATACATGTAGATACAGTGTAGAGAATGGTGTACATGGTATACATGTAGGTACAGTGTAGAGAATGGTGTACATGGTATACATGTAGATACAGTGTAGAGAATGGTATACATGGTATACATGTAGTTACAGTGTAGAGAATGGTATACATGGTATACATGTAGATACAGTGTAGAGAATGGTGTACATGGTATACATGTAGATACAGTGTAGAGAATGGTGTACATGGTATACCTGTAGGTACAGTGTAGATAATGGTGTACATGGTATACATGTAGATACAGTGTAGAGAATGGTGTACATGTTATACATGTAGATACAGTGTAGAGAATGGTGTACATGGTATACATGTAGATATAGTGTAGAGAATGGTATACATGGTATACATGTAGATACAGTGTAGAGAATGGTATACATGGTGTACATGTAGATATAGTGTAGAGAATGGTATACATGGTATACATGTAGATATAGTGTAGAGAATGGTGTACATGGTATACATGTAGGTACAGTGTAGAGAATGGTGTACATGGTATACATGTAGATACAGTGTAGAGAATGGTGTACATGGTATACATGTAGATATAGTGTAGAGAATGGTGTACATGGTATACATGTAGATATAGTGTAGAGAATGGTGTACATGGTATACATGTAGATACAGTGTAGAGAATGGTGTACATGGTATACATGTAGATACAGTGTAGAGAATGGTGTACATGGTATACATGTAGATATAGTGTAGAGACTGGTGTACATGGTATACATGTAGATATAGTGTAGAGACTGGTGTACATGGTATACATGTAGATATAGTGTAGAGACTGGTGTACATGGTATACATGTAGATACAGTGTAGAGAATGGTGTACATGGTATACATGTAGATTCAGTGTAGAGAATAGTGTACATGGTATACATGTAGATATAGTGTAGAGAATGGTGTACATGGTATACATGTAGATATAGTGTAGAGAATGGTGTACATGGTATACATGTAGATACAGTGTAGAGAATGGTGTACATGGTATACATGTAGATACAGTGTAGAGAATGGTGTACATGGTATACATGTAGATACAGTGTAGAGAATGGTGTACATGGTATACATGTAGTTACGGTGTAGAGAATGGTGTACATGGTATACATGTAGATACAGTGTAGATAATGGTGTACATGGTATACATGTAGATACAGTGTAGATAATGGTGTACATGGTATACATGTAGATATAGTGTAGAGAATGGTGTACATGGTGTACATGTAGATACAGTGTAGAGAATGGTATACATGGTATACATGTAGGTACAGTGTAGAGAATGGTGTACATGGTGTACATGTAGATACAGTGTAGAGAATGGTGTACATGGTGTACATGTAGATACAGTGTAGAGAATGGTGTACATGGTGTACATGTAGATACGGTGTAGAGAATGGTATACATGGTATACATGTAGATACGGTGTAGAGAATGGTGTACATGGTGTACATGTAGATACAGTGTAGAGAATGGTGTACATGGTATACATGTAGATACAGTGTAGAGAATGGTGTACATGGTGTACATATAGACACAGTGTAGAGAATGGTGTACATGGTATACATATAGACACAGTGTAGAGAATGGTATACATGGTATACATGTAGATACAGTGTAGACAATGGTGTACATGTTATACATGTAGATACAGTGTAGAGAATGGTGTACATTATATATACATGTAGATACAGTGTAGAGACTGGTGTACATGGTATACATGTAGATATAGTGTAGAGAATGGTGTACATGGTATACATGTAGATACAGTGTAGAGAATGGTGTACATGGTATACATGTAGATACAGTGTAGAGAATGGTGTACATTATATATACATGTAGATATAGTGTAGAGACTGGTGTACATGGTATACATGTAGATATAGTGTAGAGAATGGTGTACATGGTATACATGTAGAATAACAAGACATAGTCATGTACATACATTACTACTGGGGACTTCTATTCAACATAATTGAGTCTGTCATTTATTGACTTAATTAATTTGGCAAGCGAGACTAATTCGTCATTAACTGCAGAATCATTGAAATTGAAATGATAGGTTCTTTCAAAATTTAATATGTATACGTGTTTCCTTTTTACAAGATTGCCTGTCATGACTGTTAAACGAAAGTGAGGAATTCGTCTGATATTCATTTTTGTTTTTTATTAAAAAAGGTTCCAGTTCTATGTCCTCTTCTGAGGTCGTTCCATCTTCCATATCAAATATCTGGCGAGATTAAACGTGTATAAGTACAATGGATATTTGGCATTGATCCAATTTCTGTAATATTTCTATACACGTACCGTACACCAATTACAATGAAAACGGGTATAGTGTATTAACTTTTGTGTATTCGTCCATGAACACTGACAAACAAATAATGATTTGAGAACCAGATATCTCCTGAAACCCCTGGGCAGTTTCAATTTACCGCCATATTATCATCAAGTTCTGCACTTGATAAGATTTTGATGGCCTACTCTCGGCATCAACGGTCACAAGTGACACATCGCCATTTTCAAAATAATGAAAAATAAAAAATTCTTATTCCGACATATCGATTTGATTGATAAGAGGATGTATTTTATATTAATTTTGCTTTAATTTACGATGGCTTGGGGGTATATCTATTTGAACCCCTCTTATTTTGTTTTCGTTACAGTTTATTCAAAATTAAGTCAATATTAGAATTGAATATATATATCTATCTGAGCAAATTTATATAATTAAATTTAGGTAAAACGAATTAGCATCATTAAATTAATATTATTGAGAACTTATATAACAGATGAAAAAAGTTGCAACAAGTTGGCCCTGAAATAACACAGAACATCTGAGATGAAGAAAAGAAAATACTTGCTGTATGGGTTATTTCAACATATTAGATTTAGTCCTATTTTTCTCAGTTCTCATTGGCTAAAAATGGTCACGTGGTGGTCAATACATTTTACCTTAGGTTTTTATCTTCAGAAACACTAAGTCAATATGAATGCCCCAGTGAAAATGCCCTGTTATCAAGATAGGAATAATGCAATTAAACTCTTTTGTAAACAACTTCCATATCTAACGTAAAAACCTTTTATTCGGTTAATATAGTAGTATACCAACCTGGTAGAATCTACAAGATCGGTATAATCCTATATATTGACCTCATAAAAGGTGTATTATTTATAAATATCAGAGATTTTAATGGCTGCAGTAAGTTGATCTCTATAACCTATATCACTAAATTAGTATAGAATAATCTGAAAATCTAAACGAGCAAGTCTTTTGAATTAGTTCGTAGACGAAAAAATTACCGGATGGTTGAACATGTCACCAAGCGAACGCGCTGCGGTAAATGATAGACAAATGCCTGCCTTTCAGAGTTTAAAACTCCTTTTGAAAACGATAATAGCCTCGTTGCTTATAGAAATCACAACTATTTTGAAATTAACTCTAAATCGGTGTATTTGAATAGGTTTTATATATAAAAGAAGTTTGAAAGAGACTTTACACGTTACCCTTTCTGTGACCTACGTTTAAAACGAGATCTGTCTGGCAGTGTATATATTGTAGTGTCAATTTATTTCATGAATATATTCGTATATAAAGAGCTTCAATATAATGCACAAGATATAAGTATTTCGTAATACCGGGATACATGAAAGTCTTAAAGAGTTGATTTCAAAATCATATCACATTTTAAATAAGCAAATGATCATATATTAATAAACTCGTCGCATAATAAATATATATTAGTAATAATGATCATGGTTTAATACAACAGAGACTGGTAATAATGATATTGGTTTGATACAACAAATCCAGGTAATAATGATCACGGTTTGATACAACAGATACTGGTAATAATGATCATGGTCTAATACAACAGATTCTGGTAATAATGATCACGATTATATACAACAGATACTGGTAATAATGATCATGGTTTAATACAACAGAGACTGGTAATAATGATCACGGTTTAATACAACAAATCCAGGTAATAATGATCACGGTTTAATACAACAGATACTGGTAATAATGATCATGGTTTAATACAACAAATCCAGGTAATAATGATCATGGTTTAATACAACAAATCCAGGTAATAATGATCATGGTTTAATACAACAAATCCAGGTAATAATGATCATGGTTTAATACAACAGATACTGGTTATAATTATCACGGTTTAATACAACAAATCCAGGTAATAATGATCACGGTTTAACACAACAGATACTGGCAATAATGATCATGGTTTAATACAACAGATACTGGTAATAATGATCACGGTTTAATACAACAAATCCAGGTAATAATGATCGAGGTTTAATACAACAGATACTGGTAATAATGAAAATGGTTTAATACAACTTAATAAATACTGGTAATAATGATCATGGTTTAATACAACAAATCCAGGTAATAATGATCACGGTTTAATACAACAGATACTGGCAATAATGATCATGGTTTAATACAACAGATACTGGTAATAATGAGCATGGTTTGATACAACAAATCCAGGTAATAATGATCATGGTTTAATACAACAGAGACTGGTAATAATGATCACGGTTTAATACAACAAATCCAGGTAATAATGATCATGGTTAAATACAACAGATACTGGTAGTAATGATCACGGTTTAATACAACAGATACTGGTAATAATGATCACGGTTTAATACAACAAATCCAGGTAATAATGATCATGGTTAAATACAACACATACTGGTAATAATGATCACGGTTTAATACAACAGATACTGGTAATAATGATCATGGTTTAATACAACAGATACTGGTAATAATGATCACGATTATATACAACAGATACTGGTAATAATGATCATGGTTTAATACAACAGAGACTGGTAATAATGATCACGGTTTAATACAACAAATCCAGGTAATAATGATCATGGTTTAATACAACAGATACTGGTAATAATGATCACGGTTTAATACAACAGATACTGGTAATAATGATCACGGTTTAATACAACAAATCCAGGTAATAATGATCATGGTTTAATACAACAGATACTGGTAATAATGATCATGGTTTAATACAACAGATACTGGTTATAATGATCACGGTTTAATACAACAGATACTGGTAATAATGATCATGGTTTAATAAAACAGATACTGGTAATAATGATCATGGTTTAATACAACAAATCCAGGTAATAATGATCACGGTTTAATACAACAGATACTGGTAATAATGATCACGGTTTAATACAACAGATACTGGTAATAATGATCATGGTTTAATACAACAGATACTGGTAATAATGATCACGGTTTAATACAACATATACTGGTAATAATGATCACGATTTAATACAACAGATACTTGTTATAATAATCATGGTTTAATACAACATATACAGGTAAAGAAATAATCATTGTTCAATGCAACTAAAATTATGTTGAGAAAATGCTGCCCGATACAGTCTAAATCATTTTGGCTCAAATCGTATTGAAAGACACTAATATCTTGTGTTTTGTTGATTTTACGTGACAGATATTGCTGGAGAAGTAAGTCTCCTAGGTTTGCCATGACCTGCATATCACGCTCCAATTTAGTTACATTGTGACACTGTTACTGTACTTGCCGTTCCTTTGAACACCAATATTAAACATTATGATTTTGTATAGACTTATAAGTCTTTTTCAACTGATCATTCAGATTGTGGTATTTCTTTCGGCTTATTTTTTTTTCTTTTTTTGCAGCATGTGAACCATTGGTAAACCATTAGCATCACTGACGAGTCCTAAAAAAACAAAACAGCTGTATTAGACAGTGTAGTTTATGGTTTGCTCTACTGCATCAACCTATATTAAAAGGTGCATTTATAAAATCTTTTGCCTTCCTTTTTTCGAGCTATTTTGATTGATATGAAATCAAACCAATCGAAAAGAATCTCAGAGCAGTTAAGACAATGTCTAAGTACTACCATTAGATATATTGAAGATGAGTTAGATAAAAGAAATGAATTGACCATGTTGATTTGATATCCCTAATAACTTATGATCAAGGATGCTATAGTCTGTTTCATATTGCGAATAGATGTACATGTACTTTCAACGTAACCAATATGGAAAGCTTACAACTAAAGTTATTTTCAATATTGTAAATTTTCTTTTTCCTTAAGAAATCAACACAATATATATATTTATATTGAGACTTCCGAAAAATATAGGGATAAAAATACCAGGATTTCCAGGAGGTTAATTGTCTTTTGCTTCATCGACAACATTTAATGTGAGAAACTATGTCAAATCCAGATAATGTTACGTTCTCAAAGTGAAAACCCGAGTAGTAATAAGGCAGCGCCCTTATATTAAGTACATGTATTTGATGTAAATGTAAAATATTAGTTTATTCCAAACCTCGATACTGACTTTATCTCGTTCCTCAACAGCCCTCGGTGACAGGGTCATCATTTGTACCAGTGTTTATTGAATATTTTCTAACTAACAAAGAATTTGATTTCTTTCCAACAACTTCATCCCCGCTTTGTATGAGTTTTGATATGACCTTATATAAAGTATATGCGCTTCAGTACGTTTCTTTGAATATAAAAGATAAATTTAATGGAATATACATACGATGTACGCATTTACACCAAATACCGACAAGGAATGAAATCAAGAAAGAAGCTTAGTCAATAGTAAAATCATAAAAACATGCGTTGGTCACCAAACTAGCTTAGAATAACCAGGGGAACTTATTTCGCAGTTGAGGGGATACACTTAGGTAAATTTTAGCATAGATATATATGATAATAATAATCTCGACCAGGGATCACGATATGATTTATATTCTGTATTGATGTCTAAATTGATTCCACTACATGTAAATATAACAAATAAAAACTCGGAGATGTCTCATAACCAGGGGTGGGGTCAACAGGTCGAAATGATTGACAGATTCAATATTATATATGATTTGGTCAAACCGGCCAGATCACACGAGTTGACAGACCTACTCCTAACATGAATGTCTTACTTGCCCTGTCCGTGATTGCTGCGCTATGCGGAGGCCTCCAGGCTAAAGCACTATTTACACGGGTAGGTTATTGTTTTTTTTTTATCTACGACGAAATGCATTTTTTTGCAGGTTTTGTTTATTTGATTTTTTTTCCCGTTTTTATTTCAATTTTACTTTTTAAAGTTAAAACGCATGGATATAAATGTTCATCGTGGACGTTGTGACGTCATATATTTAAGTTGTATACGTCATTATTTCTGATGTTACAGTCTATTACATGGTAAGATGTATAAAGCATGTCATTATTTCTGATGTTATAATCTTGTGCATTGTAGAATATACTTCATTACACTTCTCCCAATGAAAAAAGGCTTTGAAGTGAAAATAACAGTTTTGATATTTTCACTCACTTGAGACCAATGCGGGGGCAGTGTTTGCAGTGAAAATATAGCGCTTGGCGAACCCAATGATTTATCTCGTATGCATTTAGAAAGCATTTTAAACGCTTCAGACTATTTGTTGACTTCGACAGCGATTTGGTATACAATGTCACACATAATCCTTAATTTTTGCAGTAAAGAATTTTTTTTTTTTTTTTTTGCTATTTATCGTCATTGTCCGTCAACAAACGGCTTCAAAACGGAAGCCTACAAGTCACAACCATTAACAGCCTGTTTGGTCATCGGTTACCGATGATATCATTACGCGTATCATTTTCAGATTTTGTTAAGCGGTAGAAATTATAAAAAAGATATTGATCCTAGGAAGTTCATGTTACATAGTTGGCATGTTACACATATTTATGTATTTATTTATTTTTATTTGATGGTAATTTTCTTCGAAACATACCATATGGAACAATATTATTCAGCGGAGTAATACTATTTGGGTAAGCAAATACACAGAGCGGCAGATTAAAACTGGAAAAGTGAAAGAGTGAGAAAGAATGTAATAGAATATCCATTTGTTTCTTGAGGAAGAACAGTCTCGTGGGGTGAAAACATTGGTACTTTTCATGCGTGCTTAGCACTTGTGAAGCAACTGAGATTCCACCCCAATCGATGAAATATTACTAATATATTATCAGAAAATAAGGTGTATCGTAAAACAGCATTATATCTGAATTGGCAGTCTATTACATGGTAGAATATATTGCTTGCGTAATCATTTTAAAGGTATGTTTTTGTTACGTACAAGGACAAACCGTAGGCGTCCTTATTTACGGTATGTTTATACATATTTTTGCCTAATCCGAAACATAAGCTACACACTTATCCTACAATCATTATCTTTGTGCATCAAATTACCGCATATCATCCTTCTGAATTATCTAAGGTAGCATCTACAGACTATATGCCGTCAGCTTTTTAGTGAAAATAAATGAGGCATCAGGCAGAAACGGAGATGCTTTAATTGAAATGAAAGATATCCCGTGAGATTGGTTTTAAACACAAAAACAAACATAAAGATAACTATAGAAATATATCCGATGATAACAAACAAAACAAATAAAGAGAACAACAACAACAACAAAATTTAAGATATAATTGTCTCGCAAATAAATACAAGTGTTTGTTTGCTTATACAATCATAACTAATCCTTACAAATAATATCTATATTTATTTATAATGGAATTCTTAACATAACTTCATTATCTTCTTTTTAAGCGTAAAGAGATACTTAATGATGATTTCGCTAATTCTAGTATGTCATTTTTTTCTATGGGAAACATATGTTAAACTTTGATAATGCACTGTTCGGGAGCAATGACATTTATAGTCAGATGAGGTTTTCATGGCCAGTTAACTTAAGTTTTATGTGTGTGACCATGGTAAATACTAGCCGCAATATACCACTCGGCTAGAGAGATCTTCTTTTTAGCTCGATCGGCTGAGCGTAAGACTAGTAAGCCAAAGGTCCCTGGGTTCGATCCCTAGCAGAGGCAGTGATTTAAATTAAATTAATCATTCGCCCCGTTACATTGAAGCCCATGTAGGGACTCGGGAATGATACTCATAGCTGCTTGCGAAAGCATCGCTGTTAGCCCTGGAAACTCGAGGACGAGTTCTTTCCTGGAGGGGGAGTATGTAACCTTGGTAAATACTAGCAGCGATATACCGCTCGGTTAGAAAGATCTTCTCTTTAGTTCGATCGGTTGAGCGTAAGACTAGTAAGCCAGAGGTCCCGGGTTCGATCCCTAGCAGAGGCAGTGATTTAAATTTAATTAATCATGCGCTCTGTTACATGTGTCACATTCATTACTTTATAAGAATATACTTCAGTTATAAAGTTATACTTGTAAGTAATAAAGCAGTTTTGTTCTTATTGTTCTTATGTTCTGACGACGTCATATACCTACGCTTGATCTACCACATAATTCTATTGTTTTTGCCAATGTGATATTGATTTGCTATTGTTTTATTTTATATTGTTTCATTTAATGTATGTTGTTTGTTTTTTCCTTGTGCTACATATATATCGTGTTTGTCCTTTCATGTTTTGAAGTCTAGCGAGAGTGAGGAAGTTGTCAGCGTGCTGGAAGAAGTCTGTGAAAAACTGAAGCTCGTAGAACGTACGTAAATTACAATGTTTAGAAGAGATACTTATTATCGTAAGTTATTGTGATAAAAATATGCTCTGGTAAACAACACCTAGGCAGGTTAATGGTCTGTCCCGGGGGCCTTTTGAATTATAAAACATTTCTCACGGGCTGGCGGTTCAGTGGCTAAAAGCACCCACTTATGATCAAATTGGTTGACGGGGAAATCTACTTTCCCTCAACAGGTTATTTGACAGTTTTCAAATTACAACTGGGCGCTGCTTGAATTATTTCTACCCATTGTAAAGTGCTCTGACCTGTCCCCGCCTTGGCGAGTACCTGGTAATGTTCCTCGAGTTAGAACATTACTGGCATCTGGGTACAAATGTGACAAGTCTGCACAAGGCTAGGTCAGCGGTGTATATAAACACCCAGAATCTACCCGGGCATGTACGGACAATTTCGTTTACTAAAGAGAGGGCGGGGATTCGGAGGATATGTAAATACAATTATTTTTTTGAAGGTGAAGGATTTTCATAGGTCTATTTCGAGACTTTGACTGGTCACGTGATCAATATATATCAAAGCATGTGAAAGCGCTAGTGTGAATTTCTGGTTTGTGTTTTTTTATTATTATTACTATGTATATCCATCACAAGGACATTATATATTTTTAATTATATATATATATAGTGAACAAATAGTTTGTTTCCATGTGAAAGTATAAAGCATGCGTTAAAAAAATATATAGAAGTGTCCGACATGCATTATGAACACACACCCACACACACACTCACACACACCTACATATACATGAGCTTATCAGGAAATTCTGTACTCAAAAACGCTAGAAACTAGTTAAAATGTCGGGTATGTATACCCCTTCAATATTTCAACATTCAGGTCCATCAAGTATGACAAATGAGTACCAGAAATACTCATTATTCTATATGTGTTGTATTTCTGAAATTAGTTATGACGGGGTTTTTTTTCACTCATGTGTCATTTTGCACATTTTCTGCCAAAGTTATCTTCGTATTAACAAAACCCCGTGGTGACTTGACACTGACGAAGTAGGGGAAACAACTCCATGTAAAATGGCTAGGTATTGCATTTTCTGGTGTAGTTTCCCTCTTTAAATATATATACAAAGGTATGTACAAAAATACACCAGGGGATACCAACTGGAAGAAAATAATAGATAAAACTGTAGAATTGAGCTGGTGTTGTAACATTCTATCAAGACATAATTTGAATAAGGCGTGACATTTTGTTTATTTTTATTAAATAGTAATGCAATATGTATGTAATTTTAAGTGAAATTTCCATATCCTCGTTATATAGCTAGAATCACTATATTTTCCCTTATTAAACATCTATACTTTTAATTCTTTATGCTTTATTGATGTTGCAGCTTTTCGCGCCATCCTGCATCAAGCAAAAAACATGTAAGTATGAAACAAGCAGCATGTTTAGGACAGAAATTAGGTCAAGCTCATACACCACATGGATTAATGAAGCATCTTTAATGTTTTTTTTTATCACCATCAAGTGAATTAATATCCAAGAATCTGACGTATGCAATAACGTCTGGATTTGTAATGTTCGCTGCATTCTTAAATACTCGTTCTATGTTCATAAAAGCGCGAAAATCACAAGGTAGACTTTCCTTCTGCATCCTAGTTAACAAATTAATTGGTTGATAAAAAGAATAATGATTTTCATCAAAAGTGTCGTTGCTAAAACAAAAGACAACTATCACACAGGAAAGTCTAAAATCGGGTATTTTTTTTTATCTATTTCCACTCATTGGTGCCAAACCTAATGCGGGTCATCACAAAGTACTCTTCCAATCAGCGTAGTAATTCATATGCATAATTATGAACCTAGAATATAGGTAAACTAATTGGAACATCAACAAAATGGCGTTTGAAAAGCTAGACATGCGATACATTATTTTTAACACATAAATGAAATACACTTTTCAACGAGATGAAATATCAGTCTAATTCCAAATCAACACATATATAAGTATTTCTTTTCTAACTTCAAGATAACTTAAAGGAAAATACGAGGGATGATTGATAGGTTGTGAGCCTCGTATTGAAGGAGGTACTCAAGGATGTTTCCTTTTTAAGTCCTACTTTTCTCTGACTATATTGGGCCGTGCATCAAAGGACTAGTCTCATTTGGTTAGTTTATATCGATGAGGTAGCACTATGTAAACAAAACAAGCGGCTTTTGCAAAATGGTAAAAATCGGTGACAGAGCAGTGATCCTATATTTACATAAAATTTTTTAATGATATCCATAATGATATGGTAGCAACACTAGGGAAAGATGCCCCATCATATGCTACAGTGAAAAGGTGGGTGGCGGAATTTAAGCACGGCTGACAGAGCCTTGAGGATAGCCCCCCGTCTTGGAAGGCCTGTCTCATAGCTGTCTCGTAAGATCAATATTATTTGTTTTCTGTCGGAACCCAATTTGTTCATATAGTAATTAAATAGGTGTACCCTCCTGTTAAATTACGGCACTGCAACATAAATCACCACATTATGCATGCCTACTTCCAATCAGCAATACTTAAATATTAAGGGGAGGGGGGCTCAATATGCATGTAAGGGATAATATCGGTCCTTATCTTTCCACACAAAGTTCAAAGTTCACATGTTAAAAAATACAATCATAAGATACCATATAAATTGAAAATAACCCTATTAACATCAATAAGAACCTTTATTCAAACCTACAGATTACAATGATATATGCTATTCAGTATTTTTGCATGTCATTATTGTTAAGAAGATTTTTTTAAATTACAAGGCTTGTTGAATATTAAACCTCTACATATCAGATTGCAGTATCTGACAGTGTTTTATGTTGAACATGAATTTTAATTATACGAAATAATATTCACTGGTTATGGTTTGATGCTTATTCATTAGTTGAATTCAATGTTTTTAGGCTCGAGTGATCCTGATATGAATGTTAATCAGATGAAGATGATATTCAATAATTTGATGCTTACTCATCAGTTGAATTAATTGTTTTTAGGCTCGATTGATCCTAAAGTGAATGGAAAGCTTGGGTTGTTTATGGAGCCAATCCTGGAATGGTGTGCAGGTAAATATTTTCATGACAATATTGAAATACAATTTTATAAGTAAGTTTTAATCGTGAAATAATTACTATAACCTATTTCAACTATTACATAAAACGCTAAGTGACTGTATACGCTATAACCTTACAAGCAATAGTCTTGTTGTTTTTCTCCAAGCACTAGTTAATCAACATTTCCCTCATGGTTTTCCCTATAACTAAGTTCGACAACCGTAATGATAGACTTATTCAAATCACTATTGATATTATACTAGCTTTAGGAAGCTGACAGATTAAAGACACATGAATATGTTAATAATATTGTTTTGTCGCACTCAAGCACATGAGCGTAAGGATGATTTGGCAAACCTCACAAATATGTAGCAGAAAAATAATATACAAAAAGCTACAATTAGGGTAATCGCAGTTTAGAGGAATGCTTTCACCGCGAAAATAGGCATTGAAATAATAGCATGGCTAAAATAGACTGTAATTAACTAAAAAAAATCTGCGATTAATATTCATGTATTTTGCGGGCGACTAAAATTTGCGAAAATTAATCACCGCTAAAATAGGTTGATGTACAGTATAGGTTAACAGTTTGTTTATATAACATTTTATCTGGTACACATATGAAATGCAGTCGATAGAAAACTGAGTTAAGTGGATCTATCTAGTCACCGAATCATATTTCAAATTACAATAATTATATTTCTTTTTTCTTTCAACAGAAAATCAGCCAAGTGGAAATGGAGCATCTTCAAAGCCAAAATCACCGACACCACCTGCATCTACACGACCTTCAAAAAGAACAGGATCTCCTCAACCAACCTCACCTATCCCACCTCAAAAACGGAAAGGACCTCACCATCCAACCTCACCTCGCCCATCTCAAAATCAAAATGGAGCTCACCATCCAACCTCACCTCGCCCATCTCAAAATCAGAATGGAGCTCACCATCCAACCTCACCTCAACCATCTCAAAATCAGAATGGAGCTCACCATCCAACCTCACCTAGCCCACCTTCGAAGAGAATATTCAAATTGAAGCAACTTCTGAAGAAAATCATGAAGTCCATGCAATAGAATGCGAGCCACAACTAAGAAATCCTGATACCTGATTGACCAACGGACCACGCCTTTTTGATATATATGAACTTAAAAGTATTATACTCCAATTTTCAACTTTTAATTTCTGTTCTTATTTGATTTGAGCCGTTTAGCTATGATATGTTGTCAAAAATAACAAGTTGTGTTTACTACTTGACTCACACAGACATTATGTTTATCATTTGTTGTACAGCTCATCATATATAGTTAGATGTTTTCTTCTTTCACTTCTCCTGAATGTAATAAAATATTCCGCAATTATGATTATGACATTTATTTTTAATGATTGCGCAAATGAGTGCAGGCGGCATGGTTCCTCTCTATCAGTTTCTATCAGCAATAAGTGATTATCAATAATCAATTATTGTCCTTTATCAATTCGTCTTACAATCCAGAATAATTTTGATGTTTTAAACCAATTGATGATGTCGATGAGCCTTTCGGACATATTTGAACTTATTAGAGTACTAGTGATATAATTATCTTGATCTTTGATCAATTTCCATGAAAATTTAACATGCCTCCTTGATGATTTATTGACATATTACACTAGATGCATTTATGTTTTAAAAAATGATATTCTCATGGAAACCATCAGTAATCAAAAAACGACGTCATAGGTGTGTTAACGGCCAGTCAGTCTCAACCAAAAACTCTCTCGATATGTTTCTTTCCTTTGGCCAAATTTAAAAAAAAATAAACATGAATATTCAAAAATAATATATAAGCAAAATCTAATTACCATTTCATTGTTTCAATTAATCCCAAAGGTAAAATAGCTATGGATTTATGAATGGCATTTCGGCAAAACTCTCAAAATTATATAGATATAAATTCGATAAAAAAAATATTCAATTCGCATCGAGCTTCCATATTGGGTATTTTTCATAATTGCTAACTGCAGTTTCTCGTCGAATGCAATTTGTTATTGATATCTCGCTCGGGTTGGTTTTCGGAAGATGAATGTATAAAAGGGTCTATTTGGGCAAATTTATTTTTTTCTAATCAGATTTTTTGCAACTGCAAATATTACAACCTTACAACCTTACATTTTAATAGTTTGTCTGACTTTAAGAATTTTGTTTCGAGGAGCTATAACATCTTTGCGATTCAGCTACCAATGCGAGGCATCTGATGCTGACTAGTTTGAAGGCTTGCAGGTGAATATATTTCGCTTTATATAAACGAATATGTTATGGAATAGTTGCTTCACATGTGACGGAATTGACGTATAAATAAAATAAATATATGACATGTTTGTTCTTAATCACGACCTGTCAAGGTGGTGCTGTCACTCTTGCGCGGCACTGTATTCGGAGTGATCTACAAATAAATGAATAAATAAATAAATACATGCGAAATTAACATCCCTTTGGCTTATCTTAAATCTAAAACTTTTTTTATCGTTTGTCTTATGCTTATAACATGGATTTGATTTTGGAATATATATCATAGTTTATATCTTACAAGAAAGTTTTGGTGTTTTTTTAACAAATTACGAAATATTGCTGGAAAATAGAAAGGTCGTACTTTTCATCGCTCAATAGAAATATGAAAATACTTACATTAGCAGGATTATTGGAACAATAAAAACGGATGCCACTAGAAGAAACGATAACCCCGGCATCGTGTCCGCTGTTTCGGAGTACAAATTGTTAAAGATACTCCCACCGGTCAAATGGCTCAAACTTTGCAGTACATATAAATTGGCAAATAAAACACCTGCAATGATAAAACAGTAAACTGCAATCGTTATATTGCATAAATATGCATGGTATACATCAAAATATGGCCTCTACTTACTATCAATAGATCAAAATACTAAAAAAAGAAATGAACACTTTCTTAATCTAAGGTGAATACACAGTTATATCAATGGTTTTAAGGTAAGTAACTTAGTACTCTCTTAACAATCATTTTGTCCACTGAAATTTGAATCTATTTAAATGCAAATTTCACTGAATCTCATTATGACGTCATATGAATATTCCAACTTAACGGATTTAACGATTAGATACTTGTTATTTTATTTATATTTATTCATACACATCATTGGATTCGACGCCTTGGTATCTACAATGATAAAGACTTTTATAAAGAATTTTGAAATACCTTGTTTGTCTGCCTGTACAAGTCGGGATAACACCGCCTTTAATACTGGAATCGGAATGATGGATAATAATCCGCAGACAATGGCTGTAACACGATATTGATATAAATACAGTTAATATATCAAATTACATTTAGGTCTACTTATTACTGATGATCAATCTTTGTAGTGGAAATTCCTGGTAAGGGGGACCACTCTAACACTCTAATACTCACTTACTCATGTTATATATTTTTACATATCTAGATAGTGTTTCGAAATTTTGAAATGATATTCGACAAAATAGTAATTTTTAGGATGTACAAAGGTCTATGTCAGAAGCATGAATAATATTCTCACAAATTAATCACTTTTTTTTTTCTAGTTGAAGTTGCTTGGATAATGAAGTCCAAGCATAAGACAATAAATTTTAGTGATTAACAGAAATATACCGTCAGCATGGAAAACGAAAGTATTTCAAAACGTCAGTTTCAGATTCTCAATAGTATATCATTTGAAATGGCAATCTGAAATTGCAATTTGTGTTGTTGTAGTAGGACTTTTGTCATCAGTCAATGTCTTTTCAATGTTACAATGTACGTATTCGTACTTACCATGGAATTATAACGCACACAATTATTTAGTATAGCTTTATGAATATGTAATAAGTATCACTACATTTATACTGGTTTTCATCAGTAAAAATTAAGACGTTATATATTTGTAATTTAATCTTGTTTGTAACAAGCATTTTCATTGGCTTAAAGATATGTTATCAGGCAATAACGTCTGAACGGCTTATACAGTGGCGTACAAACAATTAAGAGAAGAGTGTTCGTCGATAAAAAGATTTCTAAATGAATCGTACATTTAAGGATTGAATAAAGTTATGTTGAGGTATATGGGGGTATTAACCTCAATAGGTCTTGAGACAAATTTTATGAACCTTATATTTATATTTTTTTGATATTTTGTACAAGATTTTGTCTTTGACAAATAGGGACTTGTGCAAGTCTACCACAGAACTTACCGAAATATGGTTAATACTTTCAGGATTTCTTTCGAGAACAAACTTAATAACGAATTAAAACAGATATTAGTTTTAAAGGAATTTATTTCATATAAATATGATCACTTTTGAAAAAAATATAGTCCAAGCTCGACAAATGTATTCCTACGCTGGACTTGATATAGTTCATTGAAAAATGACTCGAGTTAACTGTGGTAGGTTCATTGAGTCTGAATTGAGTGGAAATATAAATATTATGAATTAAATCATAAGAATTAACTTGAATATAGTATGTGTAGATTATGCAGTTAATTGAGTATCACACTGCCTATGTAAGCATTTAAATTGAGTTTAAGATCTGACACACATTAGTTTTTCTAACAAACTTGATAAGACAGGAGATTGTATTCTTGAACAAAAACAATATGTATTGAAGAACAATAACACTAGATTTTCTTAGAAATTCATGACTTGTATAGTATGCATTTATATAATGTTTTAGTAGAGTTAATCATCAAATTAAGCGTTGTCACAATGAGATCGATGACGTCACCGTAATAGTCATGTGATTAAATAGAATCATAAATTCCAATCATATATAAAAAGAAATGAAAGAATACAAA
Source organism: Pecten maximus (assembly GCF_902652985.1). Classification (NCBI taxonomy): domain Eukaryota; kingdom Metazoa; phylum Mollusca; class Bivalvia; order Pectinida; family Pectinidae; genus Pecten; species Pecten maximus. The sequence goes on from NC_047021.1 coordinate 42,185,566, forward strand.
ATAAAAAAGGAATTTGTATTATACTTACAAATATACATCATCCATGTCGTTGTTGCAAGACCCATGATGACAAAAAATCCTATATTGGAAACGCACCCAAGAATAGATATGTTTTCATCTAACATATATTTCTGCAATAGTTTTAGCAGCATAATTCCTGCAATGAACTGGATCATATTGGTAGCGAATCCGTACCAACCTATTTCCTCTGATGTCCAGCAGAGTGGATATCGTTTATCATATATGATTTCTAAGCCGTAACCTGTTGATCGTGCAAAGTACATCACCAAAAAGGATAGCCACACTATTATAAATGTTCGTTGTTTGTTGTCAATTATCGACGATTTGTCAAAGAAAAATCCAAATATGCTTCTCAAACTAATACATGTTGGAATTTTTGAAGGACTTTTCTCAATCGTGTCCTGGATACCATACCATGCCAGAAAAAAGCAAACCAAAAAAGCCACACTGCAAATAATCGTAGGCGTCATAAACCCGCTGTACTTGATTAGGTATCCTATTCCAAGTTTCGCAACAGCTGACCCTGCTCCAATGAGAAGCTCAAGCAGCGCTAACCCCATAGTTCTTGATTTGTCATATTTCGTAGTGTCAGCTATTGACGCTGCGAACGCCATGAAAAATGTAAATTCACTTCCGGTTATTCCAGAAATAAAATAGAAAACAAAAAAATATTCCAGACCAAAATTTTGATTAATGATTACTGTCATTACAGCAAACCGAATACATCCGCCTAAAAGACTTATCAAGAGAAGTGGTTTACGTCCGATGTAGTCCGAATAGAGCCCTAGTAGTAGCATCACAGGGGTAGCTAGTCCATATTCTGCAAGACTGAAGTACCACGTCCAGGTAGATGCCTGTGATTGGTCCTTATGCTCGGTTGCCATGGTTTCATTGTTTCCGCATGGGTCGGCTGTGTGATTCCTGAGTCCATTCGTGGCATTACCTCCCTTAGAATGTTCAGCTACACGGTGATAGATATACAGAGTCTGGTTGATATTTCCGACTTGCAGCAGTATAATATAAAATATTACCAATAATCCACGTATAGATATCTGAAGATTGTCACTGATTTTTACTGATGTTTGAACAGATCTGTTTTCATTCACCAGTAAAGGTTTTTTCTCCACGTCGCGAATCATTTCGAATATGTTCAGTTTCTGACCTGATAAATGAATTTTTGTTTATGTACCAAGCACTTTGTTCATTGAGTGATAAATTGTAGCTATGAAGGTCATTCTATATGCACATCATTGTCACAATAATAGCCCGGATGTATTGACATAACTATATCTATGTACTATAACAACCTAGATAGGTATGTCAAGTGATTGAAACTTATCATCAGCGGTATCAAGGTATGGATATACACATATACTACGTACCAAATACTGTATCGTTAATAATATTTGCGAGAGTTTTAATTTCGCTGAATTTGCGAATTCATCAAAATTCGTCAAATGTTATACCTAGAGAAACTTTTTAGATCTTGGCCTTGGAATCTAGGTTTCACATAGTACCCTCTTCTGTATAGAACACTACTTCCTCAGACCAAAATATCGAAATAATGATAGGTATTGATGAGAATTTAAACAATTATACCCGAGTAACTGTACAATGTACTTGAGGGAACGTTTTAAATGGTATTCTTTGCAATAGTCTAACGTGTACAAAAGACGCGTTTAAACATCGTCTTTAAATATAGTAACAGCTAATGTATAAGCTGAATAATGAATACAAAGCAGCATCATACAGCTTTTTCGTCCTTCTGGGAATCGGCACCTATTGTGTCATTATATGATTCCACAGTGATGTTAGGGACATCATACAGCGGTTTCGTATTTCTAGGACTCGTCAGTGATGTTAGGTACCTAATATAGCTGTTTCGTCCTTGTGGAAATCGTCAGTGACATTAGGGACACCATACAGCGGTTTCGTACTTCTATGACTCGTCAGTGATGTTGGGGATATCATACCGCGGTTTCGTCATTCAAGGACTCGTCATTGATGCTAGGGAAATCTATATAGGTCAGATAAATCAATACGTGGCTTAACACATTTAAGCATTGATGTCTTTTTTTTTTTAGTTTCATCGGGGTATGAAACAAATTTTGTTTGCAAACTGTCTGAATCCGCGTAGCGGATTCTTACAGAAGTTTACAAACAAAATTTGTTTCATACCCCGATGAAACTAAAAAAAAATTGACATCAACGCTTATAACTAATTTTTGAAAATGATTTTCTAATTTAAAACATGTTTTATGTACAACTTTACTGGTTTTAAATGGGATTCTTTTTCTCAAATCAATACGCAACGTCAATTGTCGTATTGTGACGTCACATTTTTCGCGTCATTCTCGGAATTTCTTTCATAGAAGAATGAAAAGAATTTTTCGACCAATCACATTTGAGTATCTACCATGAAAACAGAAAAATTAATTATTTGTGAATGAAGAGGAGGTATATCGTATCCCTAATATAATCAATTTCAAATATACTGGTATCAATCATTTGAAAGCGACTCTAACATTATACTCAATAAGCTTGGGATCGCTCAAGCTCGGGGGTTGCCCCATCTGAAACAGTCTTAGCAGAGCCGCCCGCTGTAGCTATCAGCTGCTTACTCAGTGGCTTGAGATCGGTCAAGCTAGTGATCTCTCCTTTCTTTATTCAGTCACAGTTAGCTAGGCTTGTGATCGCTCAAGCTAGGGGGTTGCATTTTCCTCTAGTATCATTAGTAGTTTGATTGTTTAGGTGTATCTGTTTAGTAGCGAGTCAATTTAATTATAAAATATTGTAAGTTGTGTTGATGTAATTTAGTTGTAAGAATGAGCAGCCCCAAGAATGTCCTCATTAAGCGGTGCTTTATTCTTGTAAACAGTGAAATAGGTTTAAATAACTTAAAGCGAGCCTATATTGTAAAAATGTTCTGCAATATACGTTTATAGTTTTTTATAAAGATTGTTTACCTGGGTTTATGCTCGTAAACAAGGCTTCACAAAGAAAGTCAAATTTGATCACGTGGCTGCAAGTGACAATTCCGTGCAGCATTCTGCCTACGAATTGCAATACACGCATTCTTGTAGGACCTACAGAATTGTAATGTTATTGCTTTGTAACGATTAAGGTATATACAAATCACAGTTTGATAGTTCTCGTAATTATGGACAAATGAACGGCCATCTTAAATTAGAGCACACTTCTGGAGTTTACCTAATAGAAAGTATTAAACCATTAAAACATTTTTTGTTAATGTATTCTGTTTTCATTTCAGTTTTTCACCAATATCTTTAAAACAAGAACCTCAGAATTTGTGAATTGTCACGGCTTGATAAATTTGTAATTGTTCACACACTGATATGAACAGAGTGCTCTCATTAAAAATTTTTTTCCAACAGTGACTTCAACTGTTGCATTCGAACCTGTGTCATTATTCGATAGAATTTAAACGTGCATATAGGTTAATATTCCCACACTGATGTATATGTGTTTGGAAATCAACAAAATGCTGTTTTTATGCATTGCTGTAGTTTATCATACGTACTTACAGTTGAGTGTAGACTAAAGGTTACACCCAAGTGCACTCCGAGTGCACTCCATTTGGATTCCAGGTATAAACTTGGAGTGCACGCAGAGTGGACTCCGAGTCTACCTTGAGTCCTATAAGACACCATGTCTGCCCCGGGTCTATAATCAGACTATATTATATATTAATAATTTGATGCTTTTAATATAATTTATATATAAATAAATAGATTTTTACAAGTTACTTTTATTCTGTGAACATTACTAGTAACATTTGTTTAGTCTACTAGGAATATTTGTTTCATTGTTAATACATGGTATTAAGATGCCTGCACATTAGATTTATATTTATTCAGATCCATAAAAGACAGTTATATAATTTATGCTATAATCGGGTTTCTATGAAAGTTTATTGCCTTTTTTCATATTTTATTAAAATGTAATTAGATTGTATTTCATTTTATTACGGAATTGACAATAAAATTATTATTTCAATATTTATTCATGTACACGTATCATGACTTTAAAGGAAGTTTAGATAATGTATATTTAAGCATTGAACTATTTTTGTATGGTGTTCAACGCTTATATTTACATTTCTTTTACCTTTTTTATTTTTTAAATGATATAATTCATATTTAAATACATAATTCCCGCCTTACCGACAGTCAGCAGATTTTTTGTCAGTCGTTGGAACAGCCGGAACATGGGCGCATGCTTTTTGGCAAACAAAAAGTACATGGAAAATTGAAAAAAAAACTCAATTTTGTTAATCATTTTATTATCAACGTAATGCACAAATGGCATAATTTTCTAACAAATAATGTAGACAAAATAATTAGTCGTTAAACTTAATAATAAACAATGTTTATTGCATATTGTAGTTCCGGTTTATGTTGTATTAATACGCTGATAAGTGTAGCGCGTGATGGATGGCATTTAAACGTACATCAATGCCAGAGCTCTCAAACAGACTATATAGAGACAATGCCAGACAAACGTAAATATTATGTTATTAATTATTAATATTGATATTTAACAGTATTTAATGAATTATGTGGGTTTTTTTTAAATTAGACATTCTCTACATGAAAGGAAACTATAATCAATTACATGTATGTACTCAATTCAGGCAAGTAATTATAAAATAAACATAATCAATTTAGTTTATATAGGTTATATATTTTAATGTATCATTGAAACAAATATACATTTACAACTGTACATATTTACGAGCATTACCTGGTTTAATTAATGTGCTGACATAATGTACACACAAGTATGTAGTTCTGGACTACCCATAATGAATAACGGTATCTGCTATAATTGCTATTTTTATTGGCCATGCATGACTGACTCTGGCCTGACACATCTGAGAACCGTGTGTTCTCCTTTCTCCAATTTTTTTTAAAAATAACATAGGGACAGGTATGTTTTGACAGTCATTATAGTCTGCTTCATATATACCTTACCTGGATTTTACCTGTGTTTTCCCACATTACCTGGATTTTACCTGTATTCTCCCATATTACATGGTTTTTGCCTCTATTTTACACCAACTTTGAATTCATCTAATTTCGCTACTATCTAATCAATTTTTACATATCTGATACCATTTTCATCAACTAGACTTGCAGAAGACATCTATAGTATAAATATGTCACTGTTTGAAATGATTAAAACTGCGAAACAAAATCACATCAGGTTCAGGCCATTTACTACTATCCGATAACCCTTTATCAACATGGCTAAGTATCGCTGATATTTTTCTTGATACTAATTAACTTAACTGATTACAAATCATATATACATATATGATTGGAAAACAAGCTAAAAGCTTATACCAATTCCTTTCCTAAAATACGATTACAGTGTTAAATCATGGACATTTGCACACAATAATGAGATGGACTAATTAACTTCTCAACAAAATACTTCAGTTGATTATATATTTGATACTTTGAAATATTGGAAAATTTGATATACATACATGTAGCCTCAGTGGTGTTTGAAAACTAATCAAGATGTGGACATTATCGAAATATGTTACTGTTAAAAATGAAATTCTGAACAGAAATGAATATTTTCCTTAGTGTTTAGCGATTGATCACCCCATAAAAGAATATCTATAAGGGTTTCATTAACTTCATACTTCGTCGTTACTTTTGATAAAAATTGTTGGATTAAACTATTGAGATCAGCGTTTGAAGCTGACTGATTTGTAAGTATACATGCATAATGATGGCTATGTCTATCACTATTCCCTGTCAACCAATAACAAGGCAAATGCAGATTCGGATGAAATATCTGTGCCAGGTCAGTTTTAGTAGCCAGCTCTAGATACTGTCTTGGGTTCACAGAAATACCTCTGTCAATATTTGTGTTGTATGGCTTCAAATGATGAAGCTGTGCAAAGCAGGGTGCGTAACCTCAGGCCATCAGAACAGTAAATTAATCTCCTGACTTGAAGGAAAGGAGTGTAGCTCTCCATCTGAGAGGCCTTAATCAGAACAAAATTATAAACAAAATACCGATGTAATTAAGGTAGAAAAGTCAAAATAAGCCGTAAAACCATTAATCAATTGGTTAACAGGTTTAAGAAGACCAACTCTATTGAAATGAAGTCATTTCATACTGCAATGAGAAAGTCAAAATAAGCAGTTTCTTATTACATTGTAACCTGTCCAAACCGTAAGTCATTTAGACTAACGTATTGGCCGGTGTATGCAGGTGTCCGGTATGTACAGGTACATGTACAATGTTGAATGATATAATTTCAGAAAAAGTTAATGCAAATCAAATTTAGAAATGATGCAGTTCTAATTTTGTTTGATTAGAAAATATCAAGACATTGCTTTAAGAAAAATAATTGTAAAGAAAGAGATTAAAGTAAAAAAAAAATCAGTGTAATTCCCAATAGTATAATAAATGTAAATTCACCACTTCTCAAAATCAACCTATAGCCTTATACCCGTAATTAGTACACATTGTTCTCGTCCAGGAAATAAGATTATAGAGCCTGAGGTACAATTTGCCTCTGGGCATTTGGACACCTGCAACCTATGTACAATTTACATGTAAAACTGAACTGTTGGAACTACATCGTTTTCTATTCCCATTCACAGTCAATATCTATCATAGTATGTGTAACTCATACATTTTATGTAACAGATACAGGTCATGAATGTACAATGATTGTTCAAGCTAATTATAAAATCATAAATTTAAATGTTCAAACTTTAAAAAATAATGACTGAAGGCCAACTGCAGTTAGTGTATGGAATGTTTGATATGTATTCATTTAACTCATACAGGAGAATTATATTAATATATGGTGATTTACATATTGACTTCTAATACTCTATACATATACTTCCATTACAATATCAAAGACATAAAGTAATAGCAATCATGATCTCATTAAGAATAATTAACTCATAAAGTTATATTTGAGTATCAACTAGTAATTTTAAATGTGAAGATGACTAATTTTTTTTTCTACTCCAAATATTAAATTTTGTTTTAAGAATATTATTTTGACCTCTTACTCTATATTTTTGAGTGTTGTAACATGCTTTCATACTATTTGTAAAACCACTGATACTAATATATTTATTAAAAGATCTGCTATTAAAATACTGTTTAATTCTAAACAAGTTTTGAGATAAAATATCTTTTGTCAAATAGGACTGGCTATGTATTATATAGACAGTCAATGTCTATATCCTATATATATATACGACATTGAAAATTTATGTTGATAGATAAAGGTAAGGTGTGATGACCAGTCCCATTTAAAGATAAACTTGAAAAAGAACATGTTGTTTGATAAATCAACACAAAGTTTATACCAGTTTGAAATAAAACGTCTTTTTTTAATTTGTTTTTCTTATAATAATGACTTATTACTGTTGTTGTAATAGTACTATAATAGGAATGGACAATCATATCATTTCAAAAGTGTCAGATAGAGACAGTCACAAGTCTGTAACTATGCTCTATATGACCTTGCTAAAGGTAAGGTGTGATGACCACTTTCCATCTAACAATTAAGGGGGTCTTTATCTAGTTAGATGACCGTGTACACCTGTCCAGATCTTCACACCTTATAAGGTAAACATGGAGAAAGGGGTCATTATTGTGGTCAGTGTAAGCCTGTCTTTTCTCTACACCCTTGTAATCACGTTTGATATACAGGTAAATACAGGTAATCCTGGAAGTAGGGAGGGGGGTGGGGGTGGGTGGATGGGGGGGCACTCGGAGTGCACTTTGTGTAACCTTTAGTATATACTCAACTGTAGGTACTAAATAATGCCAAGCAATTATACCACAAACATTGTGAGAAACAGAAGCATGCTATATTGTGAACTCTCATTCTCAGATATGTTTTATTTATTTAGTTATCTATTCATTTATCTATTTTTATTTTTTTTATGTTTTATCTATTTGCTTCGATGAGGCGTTTGCCTGGTGCCGCAAAATTATCTGATAAAACCCCTTAATATATGTCATTGATAATAGATATCGTTTTTCAATACCACATGTCATTAAAAAGAAATGACATCACAGAAGTATAATACATTTGTATGAACTATTTTGTAATTATTCATATATACTTTAACGTACCACTAATTTAGATGCATTTTTTACAAACTATGATATCTATTTTCAATAATCTTAGATTGTTATATTTCATAAAATGGTCGTTTGATCACGAATTTGATTCATCATCATTATGATGCACTTTTGTTGCAGTTTTCGTTTTTAATCATAATTAAATGTACCATTTGCTTCTTTATTTTCTTTTTAATTTTTTTCTTAAAACAATTCTTTGAGACAACTGGTTGATACAAGCCCTGTTGATTGTTCTGTTAAGACGCATGCTTGACGACATTATTACATGTACCCTGTTTGAGAACAGTATTACATGTACCCTGTTTGACGACAGTATAACATGTATAATGTTTGACGACAGTATTACATGTACCCTGTTTGACGACAGTATTACATGTACCCTGTTTGACGACAGTATAACATGTATAATGTTTGGCGACAATTTTACATGTACCCTGTTTGACGACAGTATCGATGAACCCTGTTTGACGACAGTATTACATGTACCCTGTTTGAGGACAGTATTACATGTACCCTGTTTGAGGACAATATTACATGTACCCTGTTTGAGGACAGTATTACATGTACCCTGTCTGACGACAGTATTACATGTACCCTGTTTGAGGACAGTATTACATGTACCCTGTTTGAGGACAGTATTACATGTACCCTGTTTGAGGACAATATTACATGTACCCTGTTTGAGGACAGTATTACATGTACCCTGTCTGACGACAGTATTACATGTACCCTGTTTGAGGACAGTATTACATGTACCCTGTTTGAGGACAGTATTACATGTACCCTGTTTGACGACAGTATTACATGTACCCTGTTTGAGGACAGTATTACATGTACCCTGTTTGAGGACAATATTACATGTACCCTGTTTGAGGACAATATTACATGTACCCTGTTTGAGGACAGTATTACATGTACCCTGTCTGACGACAGTATTACATGTACCCTGTTTGACGACAGTATTACATGTACCCTGTCTGACGACAGTATTACATGTACCCTGTTTGAGGACAGTATTACATGTACCCTGTTTGAGGACAGTATTACATGTACCCTGTTTGACGACAGTATTACATGTACCCTGTTTGAGGACAGTATGACATGTACCCTGTTTGACGACAGTATTACATGTACCCTGTTTGAGAACAGTATTACATGTATAATGTTTGACGACAGTATTACATGTATTATGTTTGACGACAGTATTACATGTACCCTGTTTGACGACTGTATTACATGTACCTTGTTTGAGGACAGTATTACATGTACCCTGTTTGACGACAGTATTACATGTATAATGTTTGACGACAATTTTACATGTACCCTGTTTAACGACAGTATCGATGAACCCTGTTTGACGACAGTATTACATGTACCCTGTTTGAGGACAGTATTAAATGTACCCTGTTTGAGGACAGTATTACATGTACCCTATTTTAGGACAGTATTACATGTACCCTGTTTGAGGACAGTATTACATGCACCCTGTTTGAGGACAGTATTACATGTACCCTGTTTGAGGACAGTATTACATGTACCCTGTTTGAGGACAGTATTACATGTACCCTGTTTGAGGACAGTATGACATGTACCCTGTTTGACGACAGTATTACATGTACCCTGTTTGACGACAGTATTACATGTACCCTGTCTGACGACAGTATCGCATGAACCCTGTTTTACGACAGTACTACATGTACAATATTTGACTACAGTATTACATGTACAATGTTTGACGATAGTATAACATATACCCTGTTTGACGACAGTATTACATGTACCCTGTTTGACGATAGTATAACATATACCCTGTTTGACGACAGTATTACATGTACAATGTTTTACGACAGTACTACATGTACAATGTTTGACGACAATATTACATGTACAATGTACATACATGTCCTGAATCTTCTTGCAGAACACTAAACCTAATTATTTAAACGAACAAAGTCTCAAATGATTTAATTCCCAAACCTTTCCTCTTTATTTCATATTGGAGCATTAACCATTTCGACATAACCATCGCCGGGTTTCTATCAATGTTTTGCAGTAATAGTGTTATATAAGTATTCATATTTATAATGGCGTTTCCTATTTTTGTAAATTCGAGATAATTAAGATTTGTTATACACATACAAAAAAATGGCATTTATCCTGGTTACCGTTATCCCTCTGTAGACTCTTCGTGATTAGAATCCGAAACCAGACCTTAATCACGTGTTAATTGTACAAAACGGTCTTGATACATTCCAAAGTCGACTTCCTACGAACCAATTATTTACCGGTCAGTGTTGGTCTTTTCTGTTTCTTGTACGGACAAACAGTGCTCTGAAATAAAAGATGAAAAAAAGATCACAAGTTAAAAACTAATGATAAGATGTGAAATAAAAAGTCAATTTCGAGCAGGTGTAATGCAAAAAAAAAAAATTTAAAAACTTTAGTAAAGAAAAAGGACAAACTCTGCCCAAAAAGCGACTAAATAATGAGAGCAACGATTAAATGCTTGCATCTATATTACAACATAACAATGAATTGGTCATTTTTGTATATGTTTTAATGAAGCGGATGTTTCCATAACAACAAAGGCCAAGGTCACATCATCCGATTTCTAGCTTCCGGTAAATTGCAACATAAGACAACAATACGTGCCATCATGTCAGCGACAAACAATGTATGGACGACGTAGCCATATTTGATTTACTATAAACTTACATTAAGAGGCCCAGAGGGACGAGTATGATTGAAGATACCACGATAAAACTTAGTCCAGCCATGCTATCCTCGGTCTCAGAATAAAGGTTGTTAAAGATGCTTCCTCCAATCAAAGCCGTAACATTCTCCATCACATATAGAGTGGCAAATAATATACCTGGAACAGATGATATCCATCATTTGACGCGTGTTCATTTATCTCAAGATCTCATTGAAACATATAATGTATAGTTTATTATTTAAGAATATTTTTGTAATACTATTGTTCTAAAAAGGAAAATCAGTTGGCCTCCCCTTCTTACATAAAATGCACATCAAATGTCATATTTGTTTATTTATTTATTGAAGAATTCTACACAGACATGGCATTAACAATGTACCTGTACATTCAAGATGCATGCCAAGTCACAGATTAATGTCACAATTTTCATATCTGAAAATAAGTATAATATACACACATCTTAATTGGAACTCAAATGACCTCGTAATGGTTAATCAATTAGAACATAAATGTATAAATATATTATAAAAACCAGCCGGTATCTTCGTCCTCGGTTAATTTTTTCAGGTTAATAAAATCATGTATCGACCTAATCAAAAGGCTTTACTTGTATCATGTATGTAATAGAAACCAACCAGTAGAAATATACAGTAAAAAAATAATCTCTGAATGCTCAAATTTATGGAAAACTATATGTAAATTTGATATTATTGGCAGAGCCATGATTTATTTTCGATTTATTCTTTTTTATTGTAAATAGAAGAAACAGGACCCATTGAAAATAGCAGTCTTGGGATGATTAATAGATATTTTTTTTTTTTTTTTTTTTGAAATCTTTTTTATTCATCCTTTTACATATAGTATACATACAGGTACATTATATTACATGGTATAATAATACAGACATATCATTACAGCAGTAAGATGTACAACACGTATTAAGTGATGAATAGAAAAAAAAGGATTGGTTGGGTTTTTTTGGAATACAGAGACAAACAAACAAACAACCTTCCACTCACGCTTTCTCTCATTTTAATATATTGTGTTTAAAGGTATAAAAAAAGAAAAACTTTTGACTTACTTTTAAGTACATGTTATGATATGTGTGAAGAAGATCTGAAAAATTATTCACTTATATAGACCATTTTTTCACAAAACTATCATACTCCATGTTGTTTTTGTAAATTACTTCCTCTGTTTTTAGATACAAATCTAGTTCTTTTATGAATCCATTAATACAGGGGAGACAATTTTTAATTTTTTGTTTATAAATATGGAATTTTGCTATTAATACTAACGTATTGAGATATTTGACTTCTTGATCTTTATGTAACTTTCCCAAGATTACATCCGTAACATGTAATTGTAAATTAGTTAAAGTATCATCATATAGCCATACTTTGAAATCTTCCCAGAAGATTGCTACTAGTCTGCATTCCCAAAAAATGTGGACTATAGTTTCTGTATGACGGTTACAAAAAGTACATAATGGAGAGTCCTTTAGGTTTATCATATGTAGATATTTGTTTGTACTTATAATCCTGTGTATTATTCTATATTGAAACCATCTTAATTTACAGTCTATAGTGGATTTAAAAGGGATTATGTTTATTGATGATTAATATATTGACCAGAGAAAATAAAAGCATTTTAAACAGGGATCAATAATAACGTTTTCTTAAAATGTGAACTCTCATCGAACAAATTATTTTGTGTCCAATTATTGTTCCTTGAGTAAAATCAGCATAATTAATGGCGGTTTTTATTTTCGAGAGTAAGCACAGTATGATAGCTTTACCATAGGAACACAATGTGCCAAGGAGAATGGGTTCTTCTGCTTCAGGTTTACGTATAAATGCAAATTAAGAAAAGAATATAGGCCCCTAATATAAAACAGACAAAGGGATATAGGGTTAAAAAGGTCCATATAAAACTTTGACACGTACAAATTGTTGGATTTGATATTTTTGAATCAAAAGCAAAAATAAATAGATAAATAAGTTAATACATAAATTTAAAAAACAAAAAAAAAACAAAAAAACAAACAACAACAACATTTTCAACCGTTTTGAGCATATATTTTACCAAAAACCTAAAACTTTAGGTTGTGAAATTTCAAATTAACCTATTATAGAATTTGATACTTTTGGGTTTATTCAAAGTTTAATTACCTAACATTTTGAAGCCGTTTTGAGATTGTGGTATAAGGGATGTATATTTATTTCATATAGATATGTGTATGAATGAAATTAAATGTATGTATGAATTCAATCCTGTTGAATGTGTTTTGATATATTGATTTTGTATAATGATTTTATAGATGTATAATTTGTCAATCCTATTTATATATTGGTTTTATATAATGATTTTATATAATGATTTGTCAATCCTGTTGAATTTGTATTTATATATTGATTTTATACATTGATTTTATATAATGATTTGTTTAAGCAATGCTTTGTAAGCATAAGGATATTTACCTTGTCGATCAGCCACTACAAATCTGGACAGTATTGCACGCATAATTGGAAACGTCACAACTGAAAGTACTCCGGCTCCTAGTGCTTAAAAATAAGGCATCAAGCACGAATGAAACATATGATCATTTGCCAAACATTAATGTATTGTAAATTGTAACAGCTCAGAAAATATTGAAAATAATCATACTGATTGATGAATAATCCAATTAATGTGAATATATTCATTAGTTAATACAATTATTAACTTATGTTTATTTGTAATTTAGTAATCCTTGAGAATATTGGCCTTTCTTGATGAAACACGGATTTCATTATTTCTTCGCGGCATTCATAAGATGATAAACGACATTTACCCAATTTTAAACCATAACAATTAGCTTTCATCTGAAATTATTATTACGTATTATCCCACAAGGCCCTCTCTGGATGATTGTTAATCTGTATGTCATTTAGGAGCTAATAAAGTATCTACCCACATATACAATTTGTGTGATGTCGCATTGAAATGATCAAGCACATGTCTTTAGGACTTACTCATTTGCATTTGATTAGAGCATGTAAACTTGGGTATCAACCTACCTGTATACATCATAAAATCAGATGTCGCGAAAGCCATTACGATGAAAAGTCCAATATTTGACAAGCACCCAAGCACAGCTATGAATTCATCCTGAAGACAGCGTTGTAATATTTTCATAATGGAAAATCCTAAAATGAATTCAACAATGTTCTGAAAAAATCCATACCATCCAATCTCCTCCGATGTCCAACAAAACGGTGATTTTAATTCAAAGAATGTTGTGATACCAGCAGCAGATGTGTGTGCTAAAACCAAAAGGATAAAGGCTGTCCATGCTACGATGAAAAGATAAGGCTTCCTTCCAATAACTGCTGTTTTATCGTAGAAAAATCCAAAGATTCTGTTTAAACCAATACAAAATGTCAGATGTTTCGAGGATATCGTTGTTATGGTATCTTCTATAAATATACATGCAAATATTGAACAGGTTCCATAGGATCCCATGCAAATAAGCATTGGTATAAGGTACCCCACATCATGTATTAGATATCCAACACCGATTTTTGCTAATGCGTTACCTAATCCAATCATAACATCAAAAATAGCCAAACCCACAGTTCGTGTTTGATTGTTGCTTGTTTTGTCGGCAATGGCGGCTGTACTGGCAATGAAAAAGAGGTAGCTATTTCCGGTTAGACCCGACAAGGCGTAAGGCACAAAAAAGAAGATGAGTGGCAGATTTTTGTAGTTTATAAATGACATCATACCAAAATAAAGAGCTTTGCTGGTAAGTGAAATTATTAAAAGTGGTTTGCGGCCAATAAAGTCAGAATACAAACCATACACAAGAAGAGAAACACCACTCAAACTATGATCCACCAAACTGAAATACCAGGTCCATTTCGCAGCCAGCTTTTGATCTGAGTCCTCGGAAGAATGATTTTGGCTCGAGCCGCATGCAGTTGTTGAATTTACTTCACTTACATATGTCAGATTATTTTCCTGGTTGTATTCAGTTACTCGTTCATAAATATAAAGAGTTTGATTCAAGCTTCCAAGTTCCGTAACTAACATAAATATAAAAGTCAAAGTTATGCGGAAGACCACTTGAGTTGTCAGTGTCTTGCCAGCCGTAGATTTGTTACCCTGTCTATCACTGTTAACTAGCAGAGGTTTTTGTTCTGAAGCCGTATCCATTTTGAAGTTGTTCTGTCTCCAACACGAACGCGCATGGTAAAATAACAGTACAATGATATTTGTCGGATAGATGTCCAATATGTAGTGTAAAAAGCTTGCACTGTTTATTTAATCTGCTTGCTATCTACCTGTACAGTTTAACCTATTCAACTGTAATCTGTACCTATATCTGTGGGATACATAGGTATCTCCGGAACTCAGCTATTAAGTTTTTGTTACATGTAGTAATTCAAACATTCGATCAGTATGTTTCTTTGCAAGAAGACAGGCACAATACTTGATTTTCAATACGCTATAAGCAAAGTGCATTATGTTGAAAGATGTTACTTCACCGACAAAGAGTCATTGCTATCTATTGGTAACAAGAAACATACGTTTTTCCAACAATTAACGGCTGTTGATCACTCAATCAATTAATTTCCAAATTTATAAAAGACAAAGGGTTTAAAAGTGTATTTGGTATTTTCTAAATTTGAAAATTAACAAAGGAGAGTTATATAAGCATGATAAATAACTCATTCGTTGGGAAAGACGATTATCACATCATCACTTAACCTACAAATGTACCCAGTTCAAATTCTCCAAACTTATTAACTTAATTCTGTCAGCCGAATTACATCGTGACAAATGTAGTTTGTAACGTAGGAAGGTTTATTATTTTATTTTAGATAAACTGATAATATGTATATTGTAATATATTTGTAAATTATCTCAATTTCAAAATGAAATATTGAATGGCAATCATTGTGTTTGTGGACGTCACCGCGAAACCAAACGTCACATCCGATATTTCATATATGTTATTGTTTATAGTGACCATTCAAGTCATTATGCGTTTATTTTTTCCCTTTTTTATGATATAACCATCAAAATGAAGTAACTACTTTCAATCGCATTAAGAAATTATCAAATTATTTGCAAGAGTTGTGTAACCCTACTTCAAAAAATAAGTCTAACAACCTCAAGGAGTTACTTCCCCTTAAAGTCAATTTGTCATATCAATGTGTACATATACATTATATTTGTCTGTATTTCTTACCACCTGTTGTTTCTAAGGAGAAGACTTAGACTATGCCTGATGTCAAATCCTATTGACCTTCCATTCATGTAAATACAATTTGTTGAAATTGAAATTGAAACAAATATTTCGGAAACCTAGCTTGAGTGACGAGCTATATGTGCTTTTTCAAGTGCGTCAGTGTATCTCCCTGGAATCTATTTATCTGAGCAATAAACTTGGCGATAATATTCGTACCTAGTTTCGTATCAATAAGTGGTCTTTCATGTTTTTGTGAGCCTATATGAGCATATATTAAAAACTTCGAGTCAAGTCTCATAAAATCGCATATGAAATGAAAACAAATTTAAGATATTTCGTATCATTTAACTTCAAAAACTTACAGTTTCACGATTTTTTTTAGTTAAAATGTGATTGACAGCAGCTATTTTGTTCCACCGTATCCAATTCATGATATAACGTAATTATCCATAGTGTGGCATCGCAATCGATTTCTCACTGGCACAACCAATGAAAAATGCCCCATAGTATATTACATTATTGACATACATAATGTATGCAAAACTATGACATCGGCAAAGTTACTGACAACTGACCGATTATATCATACAATTATATCACATCGTCAAAACAAAAATTCAAATATACAAAAAACAAAATCCGTAATAAAACAAGACACACCAGATGTACATCTATAGCTAAACTAAGGAAACACACGACCCCCACCCCCACCCCCCCACCCCCTCTTTCACACACACGACCCCCACACCCCTCTCACACAAACGACCCCCACACCCCCCCCCCTCTCTCTCTCTCTCTCACACACACACACACACACACACACACACACACACACACACACACATACCTCCAAGTGGTATCGCAGTTAGACAGCTTGCTTTTTCAGTTTACTCTCTATAAACGTTCCGAAGTAAACAAAAAAACAAAAACAAACAAACAAACAAACAAAAGAAAAATGTTGTTGAAAACATTTTATTGGTTTTGTAAAACTCACACACAGAGTCAGCTTTGTTTGATTTGTATGTTAATAGTTGTCTCCTCTCTTTTTCGACAGCAGAGAAGGATTCTGGAAGAAATAAAAAAAAAAAAAGTATCTTTCAACACATACACAGACAATTAATAACCCTTTTACCCCCACAGAGTGATTACAATCACAATACCATAAAAGGCAAAAATTGTGGTTTGTATGCACTCGGTTGTCTCCTAATGAGCATAATTTTCTAAATTTAAATAAGATATTAATTGAAACACATTGCAGGTAAAACATCACTCTTCGGGTTCCTTATACCTTAACAATTGTCTTTCGTTGTTATATGATATATATCGTAACTTCAGTTTAAAAAAAAAAGATATATAACATAAAAGTTATTTCAATCTTTATTTGCTAAAAAATAATGACTAACTTATTGATAACAGTATCAATATTTTACCTCCTTATGATGTTACTAGACACTGATTTTTAACTATCTATTTATTTATTTATTTTTTTATTTATTAAGAAACATAAACAGATATTTCATGGAGCTGGGTACTTACATGAATATGATGAGTGACGATAGATAGAATGCTCCCATTATCAGATATACAAAGCCAGACATGTATGTTTGCGTCCGGGCATATATTTCACTGAAAACTGTCTTGCTGAGCAGGTTACAAATATTTTCTACCACATACGTGTTTCCAAGCACAGCACCTTCAAGATATATATATATATATATATATATAAATCACCAATACTATAACGAAGCAACTTACAAAAGAAAACAACAAAAATATTTGCCTGAATTGTATCCTTACCTGGAAAATATATATATATAATGTGATTTTTTATGCATTGTACTTCGTTTCAAGTTCTCTTCAAGATTTTTTTTTTTTTTTTAATAAAAAAGAATGTGTTTGTTCGTTGCTCGGTAGCAGTAATTAAGATATAAACATAGAACATTGTTAAACCTCGTAATCGAAGGAATTACTTTCAAAAAATTATGTAAGATTTCAGTACAATTACGTTCACACTGTAAGCTGTTAGTAATATGCAGTATTACCCTGCTTGTCCTTATCAATCATGTTAGACATGAAGGCTCGAAGTAGAGGTCTGGCCATGACAGATAAAATACCTGCTCCCGAGCCTTAATAGAAAAACAGAGAACATTTTCTTAGTTTCTTTGTACTTTTTCATCCTTTGGCCCAATTTTAACGGTTTTGAATTACAAATGTTTTTTTTTTCTTGTTGGTCATCTGTTTAAGCATAATAAAGTAATGTGTCATAATAACAAAGATCAAGATATATTTTTAATAAGGAATTATATGATTAAATATATAAATTTAAAGCATTACAATAATATGTTCGACAGATTAATGCAAAACCAATTTAATTAGTTCCTTTAGTTCAAATCAATATTTGTCCTGATGATAATTATTTTTATTCGAGCAATTTTTATTGCTCAGTAACGTGTACAAAGAATAGCAAAACAGACATGTCCTGTAAATTACTCTTCTCTGAGAAAAAGGCGATAAAACCGGATGCCACTTCATATAAGTATCTTATATATTAGTCTGATATCATAAAAGTAAATAAAATAATACTTACTAATATATAGCATCAGACTAGTTGTAGCTAATCCGGTAATAACTGAGCCAGCTATAGATGATATGAGAGTGTACACAATCACAGTTCCGTCTGAAAGACAAATCTGAAGACATTTCACTACAAATAAGCTAAACACGTATTGAAGAATATCGGTTCCGAATCCATACCATCCAATTTTTGTTGAATCCCAGCAAAATGGCGAACGAAGTTGATAAAGGGTCCCTAAGGTGGATGAATCTGATGCTGCCATATATAGGAGAAAGAATGTTATTAATGCCATATTAAATGTAAAAACACTGCCTGACATTACGTGAGATTTACTGAAAAACATTCCGAAAATCTTTTTAATGTGAACGAGTAGTGTAACATGTTTGGTTGATCTAGTTGCCCGCGTGTCCGCTATACCAAACGGAATTATGAGTAAACACACGGCAAAGAGCCCGGCCACCGCTATCATAGGATACATATACCCGAACGACTTAATGAAGTACCCTGTTCCAACTTGGGCTGAACTCTTACCAACGCCAATCATGGTTTCCACTATCGCAATACCAAAGACTCGTTTCTTGTTATTGCTTGTTTTGTCTGCCACTGAGGCCATCATGGCGAGATAAAAAGGATAATGACCGCCGCAAAGCCCAGTCCATGAATATGGAATAAAGAAATATGTCAATGGGAGATTTTTATAAACAATGAAAGATTTCATAATGTACTGCATACAATAACCGACACAGGAAACTATCATTAATGGTTTTCTCCCGAGATAGTCCGAATAGGAACCGTAAAGAAGTACCATCGGAACAGCTATACCATGTTCACAAAGCGAAAAATACAGCAACCACATTGATGCCAAAGATTGGTCCTTCTTTTCATTTCCAGCGCTGATGTTGCCCCCGCACGGGTCCTGTGAAGCAGTCGTTATGTTGCCATGGGAACTGTTAAAGACAGTGCTGCTTGAGTTTGTATTTTTCTCTATCCAACTATATACATACTGGTTTTTCGTTAAACCTCCACCTTCTAGACCTATTACAAATAGTATAGTCACAACAACACGGATACATATGTCAAATGAAGAACCAGAGGAATCATATTGCGTGTTCTCCGACTTTTGTACTTCCGGTTGCTTATCCAAAAGCGATTTTGATTCTGTGTCGGACGTCATAGTATTCTATTCCCGAAAATCATAAATCATAAACAAGTTTTAAAATCCAGACAAATGTGTATTGGATGAGGTAAATGGAGTTATCTTTGTTGATAACCGATATCGACTAAAGGTTTGTGGGGAAGTCAAAGGTCATTATCTAGAACACCAACCATATCATAACACCATATCAGGTTTAACTATACATATTATATCAGTTATCAACATATAAGTATGAAAAGGTGATCCAGATTTTTAAAAACACCGAATTGGCTTACCAATTAAACAAGGCCAGCGGGTTTACTGGTCGTCAATACGGTAAAAAATGATAATCTTTTTCTTGTGACTTAATGGGCAATATCTGTAAGGATTTTTTTTTTGTATTTTTGTGCCATGATAAAGGAAAAGACTGCCTCGAAAATTTGATGATTCACTTAAGCGTACTCTCACTAAATCTTCGCCGACACTTTCCATACCTGGCAGGACGTCGCTATTTTAGTGAAAATGAAGTGCCCATCAGCTCTAGGTTCGTATTTTTAGGGCTTGGGTGGACAAAAACATATTTATGCTACGGGTCATATCGAGTTTTATGCTTCTATTAAAGGTTTGTTTGTGTGCAATATTGATATAACATCAACAAAACCAAATTCTATTTTTTCAAATATGGCTTGAATATAATTTTGATGTATGTAAAATATCGATTTTATTCAAGAAAGCAGTTGTAAGTCAGCTAAGAAGTCAAGTGTTATATTATTGCATACACGACGCAAATCAGTTTGTGGGTGTACAAGAAGTCAGTACAAGTCAACGACTTTATGAATATATGCTAGCGAAGAATGGCCGTGTTTGTTCAAAATATATAATATGATATCACATACTCTAAACGTACACATTTCAGCGGTGAACTCATTTTAGCGTTTTCCGCCGGAAGCATTCCGCTTAATTATGATTACGTTAATTGTAGTTTATCTACATTGATTTCTAGGGCAATCATTGTTGGTACGCTTATTCATCATTCTGCAAATATCTTTTATTTTGGTTTTGCGTTAAAATTTGAGTACGTCAAATTAAGGACGTTTAAAATATGCAATAAATGAAAGATATATTGATAAACTGCTGTCTTCTACCGTGTATGCCTTCAGAACAACGTGAACTTTTAACAGTTACAGTAATAGTTAATAAAAGTACATGTAGCTGAATAGAAGATGATAATATCTTCCATGTGGTCGCCAAAACGTCTTTGTCACAACCAATGTCGTACATTGTCGATGTAACAACTAGTGCATATGTATAAGAATGCCGATGTGGCGCAGCAGTATAAGCTGTGGGTATTTCTGGCAAGGCAATTTGGGTGCGGTAGATCGTGAGTTCGAGGCCCGATCAGGACACGAGTCATAAAGTTGTCTCCCTTCGTCAGTCGTGTTACTATGTTATATATCAAATAATTAACACAATGTATCATATGCACTATGTGTTGGGGATTCGAAGATAAAGATTTGAATTTCCTATCGTAGTTATACTCTGATGAATATCTATAATACGTGTGCATTTGCATCCATGTATGTTCAGGTATTCATATCATGAAATAGACGACACCCACTATGATCATGTCATGATATCGGGCCGACCATTACTGCGCCATCGAAACATTCTTTCCAAGAATGCCGATGTGGAGTAGCGGTATAAGCTGCGGGTATTTCTGGCTTGGCGATTGGGTGCCGTAGGTCATGAGTTCGAGGCCAAGTCAATGCAAGGTACAGGTTCAAAACTGTATATATGTAATAAACCTATTTAACATGTATGTAGGAGAATTATTGTTAGGTGTTTATAAACCCTTACAAGACAAAGGCCACTTTTCTTATCATGCTTTAGCAGTGATTAGACAAGTTACGTTGCCGAATTCGTAGACTATCGATAAAAGTTATGCTAGTTAATAAAATATACAGAATACTTTTAAACATATAATCCAAACTTTATTGTTAATATTATCCATATGCTATTCCTGTTTAGGACATTCATATATATATATATATATATATACATATAGGCATATACAAAAATATAATATCATTAATGATACATTCAAAAGTCCCATCGCATACTTATACAATTATGAAAATATCGCATGAATATATATATAGAGAGAAAAACAGAGAAATAAATATACATAGGCGACTACAATGATTTGTTAGTCTTAAATATCGTTAAAATTTTCAATTTAAAAGATGCTAAAATTACAACTAACACGCCTTTATAATTGATTGTATAGAAATTGATACTTTATCTTATCATCAATTAGTACGAACTTACTCAGAACCAGCATTACACACCGAGATAGTATCTACACTTCACTACAAATATTCTCACTGGAGTTGACAATGGAAACTCTCTTTGTGTTTGACCCATACAATGTCGCAGAATTTGTCGGTTTCTTGGCAGTGCTAGTCCCCTTTGATCCATTTTCTGAATACATCCCACCGGATATATACAAGATTCTGGAACACAACATATGACATCAATAAATAGATGAATAGTTAAAATTTCGGAGACAATCCGAAAATATACAACTCAAGGTGACGTGACATGGTCACGACAATAAACCTGACGTCTGTTCAAGCTTCCGAAGGTAAGGCCTGGAATTTTGATGCAAGCATATATCAACTTATCATTGTGCGTTTAGCTGTTTAGTTTTACCAGCTAAGAACTGCAACAATACAAAAGATGTGATATATATCCACAGGAGGTTATTTAAGAAATAATTAGCGATGATTCGTGTATTGTTGCAGGATATACAACGAGGACGAGGATATTTTGCAATTAGTTATTAATTAAAATGGCAAAATATCCGAGTCCGAGATGTATATCCTGCAACAATACAGAGTCAAAGTTGATTATTTATATTCTACCATGTACTGTTTAGTTCTGAGATCTTCCCCTTCCTAACAGAAAAACGGCACAAAAACCCCGGGAAATGTATCGCTACATGGCTGTTACAATTCATAAGAAACGATAAGGCGCGCGTGCTAATGAATATTCAAAAGCTGACGTCAATCCCAAGCCAGTTGACGGCAACGTTACGAGAACTTTCGGGGATGTCGGTCAGCAATTCATGTAGAAATGTTCTCCAAAGGCTGCCTGTAGAAATTGACTTAACAACATATTGTTTAGCAAAGTTTGCTCTGGGTTGATAGAAATGAACAATCTGGCAAATGTCTTCGTTGTAAAATACACGGTCCCCGACGTTCAAACGTTTTGGCGCCGCCATGTTTGTTTACAAATGCACGATTTTGGTGGGGAAAGATTGTAGCAGCCGTGACTCACGAGCATGTATTATTGACACAAGAATGGATTACTGGCAAATAACACACGGTTTTAAACCAATCAAAACAGGCGTTGCATCGCAAACGTGGTAGAATCGTATATAATACACATTTAGCCTAACATAACACTGTTTACAATTAATTTAGAATGTATACGGAATTTTACAGAACAAAACATAAGAAAAAATAAATTGTGAAACTTTTTGTGTTGGTAAGTATTTATATGGTTAACTATTACGTCACATCTGCCCACTATAACAGGTAAATCACAATTTGCAATTTGGAAAAATAAATATAAGTTAATTGAATTCAATATGTCATTAACTTCTATTTTATATACAGTTTCATGAATTATTATTATTTACATGACATGTAGCAAACACTTACATTTGTGCATAAATGAACAGTTATGCATAGATAACTTACCATATTTTTACTGATATATATCTCATGGCTTATAGAACAAGAAAAACTTCATAGCATAATACTTACAATACCATGATCAACACGAAGAGATAAAGGCATGCAGCCACCAGGAAAGGGAAACCGCGGAGAATTGATACTGTAGCTTGGTATATATTAGTGGACAAAGAGTTACCCGCTAAAACTGTAACAATCTTTACCAGTTGATACACCATGAAGAAGGATCCTGTAACAATGAAGAACAGGACATGTTTTAAGGTGATAGATACATGTATATTCAATCTATTGTTATTTTTTAAAACGAAATATGTAACGAAAAATAAAACAATTGTAACATTATTATTATGAATTCATATCGATAAAATTAAACGTTTTGAAAAGATACCATCCTCGATAACATCAAACTAGTTTCGTTCAAACTGTACAGAGATTTTCAGAGAATGAAGCACATTGTTGTGTATATTTCTAATGTGTGTGAACAACTCACCTTGTTTACTCTCGACTACCATCCGAGACATAGCAGAACGAATAACCACACCTTGAAGCAAGGAGAGGACTCCAACGCTCGTACCTGTGTCATAACATCTTCAATAGTCTCTAATTATCAATTGCATTATTCAAAAATATATACCAGTATTATATAACTTTTTGATCGTAATTGCGATATTTTTCACTTTAATAACAATGCCTAAAAGGTGGAAAAGACACTCGAAATCATAGAAAAATACGCCTACAAGAAATAGTTCATTAAAAGTGGCAAAACGACCACTAAAATTTAATATCAATAATGTGATTAAATTTGACATATCAAAGTGAGATATATACTCTGAGAAAAATTATATTTTTCATAAATATATGTAAAAAGAATGTCCAAATAAAAGTGTTAATCATTGATCATTTTGTGATTATCTATAGATAATATATTATAACGATGTCTTATAAGACGTTACGGAAACCATAACATCATACAGGACATATGCTATAATCTGTTTTGACAAAGTAGGACAAAGGCATACTGTGTAATTGTTAAATTTCGCGGGTCTAATACATTTTTTATTTCACGGTTGTTCCGGGGCGGAGTTAGCTCGCTGGTCGACTGAAGAGCACGTGTGTGTATGATATACATACGTATATTCATAATTCACAATATGAATTTTCGCTGAATATTTACATTCAATGACCAGAAATATAGCGAAATTAAATTCACCGCGAATATTACAAAAAAGACAGTATTCATTTGTAAAAAAAAAAAAGATAAATTGCGTATGCATTAAAATGTACATAAAATGAAAAATGATTCACTTACCCAAATAAAGCATCCATGATTGAGAAGAAAAACCGATAATAACGTTGTCGCCGATCGACGATAGTAGTCCTATTATAGCTAAAGGTTCGTCCCGCCCCTTTTTCACGAAGAGTTTTAACAATACTGCTCCTAAAGTCGTATGAATCAATGAAGAAGATGCCGAGTACCAACCGATATTCTTTGAATCCCAACATAATGGAAACCCCATGTAATAAATTGTCGATATTCCAGATACGGCCATACCGGAGAATTCTAAAGATATGTAGACAGAAAAGCAGTAAAGAAACTTCCAGCGTTTATTACCATGAAGCTGTGTCCTGTCATACAAAAATGACATAGAATCCTTGAAAAGATCACATGTTGATTTATTTTTTACTTTCCTTTGTAGTGTTTCAGGTACAAAACTTATTATAAATATTACCATTAGAAAGTTTAAACCTGCTGTCAATATGACAGGGAAGAAAAATCCTGTACCAGATATCAAATACCCAGTTCCAAGTTTGGCTGCAAACGTTCCGATTCCTAGAAATACATCTACTAATGCAAAAGACGCCGTTCGATTATGATTTCTATCAGTGGTATCGGCAATGCTAGAGTTTGTTGCGATACTGAATAGGTACCTACAGCCAGTCAAACCCTCCACAGCTGCTGCCACGACAAAGAAGTACAGTGGTAACTTAAAGTAAATGGCTACGGCTTTTATTCCGTACTCCAGAAACATGCCGACTGTCGACATTAAGAATAAAGGCTTACGACCTATTTTGTCTGAATAAATTCCAAATAACATCACAACTGGTAGAGTTGAAGCATGTTCAGTCAAACTGCAATAGAAAGTCCATTTTGCTGCAAGTTTCTGGCCTAAAATTTCTTCTCCAGTAGTCTCGTTCAAACGTCTGCCACATGAGTTTTCGCTCACATTTCGATGTTGAGTGAACGTGGAGTTTGAAGTCGACCTGGATAATTCTCTTGTCAA
Organism: Pecten maximus; assembly: GCF_902652985.1. Classification (NCBI taxonomy): domain Eukaryota; kingdom Metazoa; phylum Mollusca; class Bivalvia; order Pectinida; family Pectinidae; genus Pecten; species Pecten maximus. The sequence continues at coordinate 42,211,446 of NC_047021.1, forward strand.
TTGAATTATATACTGAGTATTAGCTTCGGATCCAAAATCAAGAATCAGGGATGAAAAGACCACTGCAATAACAAACGACTTGTTACTTGTCACCGGGGTGACATTCTTCACATTACAGTCTCTTTGAACTTTTGTAGCGTTCTCATTATCTAAAAGTGAAGAACTTTCACCCTTCATGGTGAATTATTTTGGTGTTATGTAAAAGGTTAACGGATGAAGATTCATACGAAAAATGACGTCATGTCGAGATTCTTTTAGATCCTTGAAAGTGTGTTTCAAGCGTTGTATTAGAACATCCATGTCGTGATTGTTTGTAGCAGTGTCCCATAATATCTATGGTGAAGGTCCCGTGGTATATAGATAAACATCTATATTTGTTTGTATAGTTTAGATATATGATATAAATAACAGATTATCTATATGCACAAAGTTATAGCTAAGGTCAATTCTGTATTCCAATTTGTAGCAATGTTTTGTTTTTAGTATTATCAATTGATTAATGTTCATGTATGATTGAAATATTTTCAATTTCCTCTAAAGATGACCTGTGAAGGATAGATTTGTGAATAATTTTGGCGATAATGTAAGAATATAATTAAATGCTGGTTAAAATTAAATAATTGTTTTTCAATTTACCTTTACCAAAGCATATTTGAAATATTATCGTAAATTAGTATATATTTCCAGTAAAATTAAAGGGACGGCATATGCCATTAAACTAATGGCTATTTTATCTTATCCTGGATGTGTTTGTTTACCTCACAATATAGGTCATTCAATAGATAAACATGCTGTATACAAATGCGGTCAATACAGGACAGACTTTAGGGACATTCAGATAAATAAATAAATAAAAATAAAATAAACAATATATAATCATTTTGAACAAATGTTGTACATATTATTGTCTTGGGGCTCTATGATTTTCCGATGAAGATCATAAGAACGTTTTATGTTCGACATTCTGATCCAATTGGCCTCGTGTTATAAAAAGTCAGACATGGCCGAGGCTTATCAAGGACTCGCACAACTTTTCTGGCAATCAGCTGCCAAACTCGAACCAAGTCCCTAAAATGTACTTCCAATGTCTGTAGCTATTGTGTTTAGTAATTAACATATCGAATAGGCACTCCCTATAGACGAGAAAAAAACGTAATGTCTTATAATTTGAGAAGCAAATGACGCAGTAATACAGGTGGAAAAGGAGGGAATTCGTCTGGTAGAAGATCCGCATTCACTGTTAATATCAGGGTCACTGTCTTTCGAAAACTCGTGTGACATTCAAACAACACAATGATATCATTTCTCATGTAGCGAAACTTTAAACGTTTATGTGAGATAAATTTCATATCATTTGAACTCCAAATGAGTAAGTGAGGAGAGTCACTAATGGTAACAAATAGTAGACTATTCAGTTTTATGAGTCCTTAATGCAACTGAACTCTGATTTCATCTAGACTTGCATGGCGGGAGAAGACGCTTACCCTTTCAGAATACCTAGTCTAATTATACATTTTTCCTTTCAATGGTCTCCGTGCAACTCTATATGTTTTTATATTTTCCCCTCAATTTGTCGATTTTGGATTACAGTTTCGTTTTAATATCAATTTACTCTTTCCAGCTAATATTTTATATATTTTAAACAAACTTATTTTCGCGGCAACTTAATTTCGCATTTTCATGCGTAACGCCTTTTTAACGGCGATTTAATTTCGAGATTTACAGTCATAAAATGCCTACTATACCTTTGATTAAACATTTTTCGCGGCGATTAATTTTCGAGAATTTTGAATCGTCCTCGAAAATCGCGAAAATTAATCGCACGCAAAAATAATTTAGTTCACAGTAGATGCGGATGTGAGCATATGCTTACTTAATAATTTACAAAAACAAAGGTGAATGCTCTTTAAAACAGTAATTCATATTTATTAAACAGTTTTTGTACTTAGTAAAGTAGAGCCAGAAAATCAGTGTGGATTCAATATGCTATATATTATAATAGTTTTTGATGTGGCAACATAACAGAGATGCGTTCCTTATTGGTACATTAAATGAAATAATAGAAAGTATCAAAAAAATAAAACTGTACATCCCTTATGATTCAAAATGAGGAAAATTTACTTGCAAAAAAATTCTCAAATACAACCAATGATGTACTCTTTCTTCTATGTCTTATTTAATTATCAAGCAAGTAAACGAGAATAACTGGATATGACAACAGCCTTCAGGTGAGTGTCATATTTATTGTGGGAGTTACATACAGATGTGATACCAAAGAAACCAATTTATGTCCCATGAAAGGATATCGCTTTTTATATCACTGACTTCTTCTGTCATGTCATTGGTATCCTAGGACACAAATGCCATATAACACAGTTGTGATTAACGTGCTGTCCGGGTCAAAAAAGGCATGTCTTAAAGGGTAGGGAATTTTTTATTTATTTATTTATTTATCTATTTTTATATATTTGTTTTATTTATTCATTTATTTATTCATTTTAATTTCCCATATATGACAAACGAAAAATTTGATAGAATAGTATTAAATAATTTAATATGCCATTCGCCTAAAGGTCTGCGGCATATCAAACCATTTCACTCATTTGATAAATTCTATGCGGCCTTGACATCCATGTAAGATCCTCTGATTATAAAAGCATGTTTTAACACCTTATATGTAATAAATATCATGTCTAACTGTTTCCCCCCATAACTCGAGGAAACAAAGTCCATCCCGAAATAACCAATGAAGCTTAATCTGTCATCTAAGAGTAAAGCTCGTTCTATATATAGACAGCCAATTAACAACTATCACCACGGTTTATTAGCGTATCAGACCTTGTGTGGTCATTTTGACTTGCATTTGTATATATTCATTTATTTTTCACACCCTAACAAGCAATGAGACGTAGGCCTAACCAAAGTGTGTAAGAAATATAGGAGGTAGGGTTGGGATATTGACCAATCCCCTCAGTGTTCGTTATCAGTTCACCATAAATAGAAGTTAACAACCATGCCTTTACCAGCTTATGCAAGTATTCAAATTCTAAAATATGTAGCTGTGTGTATGGAATATGAAGGTTTCGGTAAAATGATATGATATACATCTTTTTGAATTATTTGTAAAAATAATATATTCTTTGTGATCAAATTATGCTATTTCTAAATTTATATATTATGTATTGTGGAGAAGGCCTTAGTAATGTTGTAATAATATGTGTCAAATCTTTTATGTTTTTGAAGCAAATAAAATATGTTTAGATAAAAAAAGAATGAATATTTTCATACTGAATGGATCATATTCACAACCGTGTCTATGATCATTGAATGTTGTCACAAATTTGAAAGAATGAAGTGAACAATAAACGGATACAAAGTAAGCCGATGCCCGACATTTTCCTTCCACTCTGTTACTTACACTATTTTGATGACTTAAGCGATGCTTTTGGTACCTAAGCGGCCCCATGTCTCACTTCCTGTTCCGGTGCTTTTGGGGGTCTGTCTTATCATCAGTATACATAATCAATAGATACATGAAGTACATATACAGTCTTCAGAGATTCATGCATTGAGATGTGCATGATTGATGTATATCTTATATACAATAGTGAATTACAAGTCCTTGCAGCGTTCTGCTTATGCGAGGTAACATATATATGTATTGTTGTAGTATAGTAGGAGTGGGAAAATGCACGGCCGGACCGGGGTTCGAACCCGGGACCTCCGAACACTAGCCGGATGCTCTGCCGATTGAGCTACATGTACCTGGTCGCCGACGATCGACCCGATCCAGTTCCGACACACTCTTCCCTCCCTTTTAAAGTCTTCGACCCCGAAGACCTAACAACTTCACAACCCAGGTTCGGGTATCCCCTTGCCACGTATTCACCTTACTTGAAACAAGATTTGGTCACAGGCACCAAATGTAGTAGGAGTGAAAAAATGCACGGCCAGACCGGGGTTCGAACCCGGGACCTCCGAACACTAGCCGGATGCTCTACCGATTGAGCTACCTGGTCGCCGACGATCGACCCGGTCCAATTCCGTTACAGTAGGACCTACCGAATTTTATTGTTTTGCACTGATTTAGGTAGATGTATGTACAAAACAAGGGTTCGGAGAATTTTAGTTCTCGTAAGTAAAGGAAAGTAATGGTTTTATGATAAATTCCTAAAGTAAAATATATTATCGCCTGACAATGTTTTCAAACGTATTTTATTGTTTAATCACTTTACCTGAATTGTCACATGTATGTATGAAATGTATGTCTCTTTATATTGCGTTTGTATACCTGTATATTGAATGCAGTATGGAAGATATTGTATACATGTATAATGTGTGGAAAGTAGTGTGTAATAATTTAACATCATGTTTGTAACAAATGAATATTGTGTTAAACAATTGAATATCGTGTTAAACAATTGAATACCATGCATATAACAATTGAATATCGTGTGTCACCATTGTGTTAATAATTAAACATATAACATGGTATAATGATGCTCATCGATATGCCTCGTGTTTCCATTGTTCTCCTTTTGTTTTTCCATTGTTCTTATTTTGTGTTTCCATTATTCTCCTTTTGTTTTTCCATTGTTCTTATTTTGCTTTTCCATTGTTCTTATTTTGTGTTTCCATTGTTCTCCTTTTGCTTTTCCATTGTTCTTATTTTGTGTTTCCATTGTTCTCCTTTTGTTTTTCCATTGTTCTTATTTTGTGTTTCCATTGTTCTCCTTTTGTTTTTCCATTGTTCTTATTTAGTGTTTCCATTGTTCTCCTTTTGTTTTTCCATTGTTCTTATTTTGTGTTTCCATTGTTCTCCCTTTGTTTTTCCATTGTTCTTATTTTGTGTTTCCATTGTTCTCCTTTTGTTTTTCCATTGTTCTTATTTTGTGTTTCCATTGTTCTCCTTTTGTTTTTCCATTGTACTCCTTTTGTTTTTCCATTTTCTCATTTAAAGGACGTTACATCAACTAGATACGACCTGGATTTACATTGCGGTTGTCGCCTGTAAAGTTAAAGACGCTCTGCCTTCCTGAACACTCTGTCTTCATTGTTGTGATTCTTCTTGCAATTTGTTTGAGTTCTTCAGTGTAAATTATTCACCTTTCATCTATAATTACATTATTATGTACAAACGACATGAATAAAACTACATCTTTAAGCTGTTTTGTCCAGCTAGGACTCGTCAGGGATACTAGGGACATCATACAGTTATTTCGTCCTTCTAGGACTCGCCAGGAATACAAGGAACATAATACAGCTGTCTCGTCCTTCTAAGTCAGTGATGTTACGGACATTATAAAGCTGTTTTGTCGTCCATGACTCGTTAGTGATGTTAGGGATATCATAGTCTTTTTTTTTTGTCCCTTCATGACTAGTCAGTGATGTTCGGGACATGATACAGCTTCTTTGTCACTCTAGGACTCGTCATTGAAGTTAGAGACATTATACAGCTTTTTCGTCCTTCTTGGTCTCGTCAGTAATACTAGGGACAGTATACAGCTTTTCGTTCTTCTTGGATTCGCCAGTGATGTTAGGGACATCATACAGCTGTTTGGTCCTTCTAGGACTCATCAGTGATGTTAGGGACATCATACAGCTGTTTCGTCCTTCTAGGAATCGTCAGTGATGTTAGGGACATCGTACAGTTTTGTTTTTGTTTCCCTTCTATGACTCGTTAGTGATATAAGGGGCATCATACAGCTTTTCGTCATTCTAGGACTTGTCAGTGATGTTAGGGATATCATACAGCTGTTTCGTCCTTCTAGGACTCATCAGTGATGTTAGGGACATCATTCAGCTGTTTCGTCCTTATATGACTTGTCAGTGATGTAAGGGACATCATACAGCTGTTTCGTCCTTCTAGGACTCGTCGGTGATGGTAAGGGCCTACAGCGTTGATGCCTAGGAGGCCAAACTATTGTGTTAAGTACTTATTTAACACCTATTTATAGAACCTGTTTGCGTTCAACGATACTTCGAGCTAATTAAAGCTCCCGACAGTCACACCTTCCGTATTTGATTTACCTGGAAAGCCTAAGTGGGTTCCAGCCGCCGAGGTTCTTACACAATAGAATCGTCTTAACCTTTGCTTAAGGTTCAAATGGAGTTAAACATGTTTACTTCTCTTCGCAGTTTTTTAACAGCCTAATTGTGTGACAAACCTCTGGACACCCCTTCGAAGATAGACAATTGTTATAAAACTGTGGACTTTTGAACTCTCGCCCGCGATGAAGTCTCTTGTTTTCCTTGGCAAAGTAAGTCTCCGGTTAAAAAAATTGTTATCTGATTCTTGTTTTCAGGAAAAAAGAATATATTTTAGATAAAAAGTACCCATGACTGCTGTATATTTTCCAAATTTTAACATTTAAAAAATGTTTTTACGAATGATTCATAAATGTGCTGCATCTATGGAAAAGAGTTATCGTGATAAATTGAAAACAAGAAAATGCTATTGTATGTTCTTTGCAATATCCAAAAGCTTAACACTTGACCCTAGTACCACCTTCTGAAAGCTTGAGCCGAAGAAACCCTATTGTGCTCTTCCGCTATGGTTTGTGGGTATAGTCGGAGCAACTTGTCGCGTTGACCTTTTTCGTGAGATATGTAAAGCAGGTGATCCCATTTGGTCGCATGCATGTCAACCTGTACACTGCTGTTCAGATTCAGCAAGTATATAACGTGCCCATGTGCACGTTGTGGAGTAACTGGCTGCGATGTTACAAATTGTTTACAAATAATTCGCAAGGTCCAATGGGGAAAATATCGAACAGTGATGTGTATTTCAAAAGAAGAAATAGAAAGACAAACAACAAAAAAAACAACAACAAAATAAAAAATAACAATTCATATAATTATTTTTATATTATTTACATACATTTGTATTTTTTACCTTTTAACCGGCCAATGCTCTTCGTCTCTTGGAAGGTTATATGATTGGCAAATAGTCGGTAATAGTAGTTGCCAGCAAGGATGACGACAGAAATGGAATGTAGAATAGGAAGAGAGAGAAAAAAGAGAGAAAAAAAAATAAAGAGAGGAATCAAAACCGATTCAAAAGATACGCACAAACATACAATCTACTCATAAATACTGTAAACGTACATATTTTAGTGATAATCCTATTTTAGCGATTTTCGCGAGGGAAGAATTCCACTAGATTTTGATTGTGCTAATGGTAGTATACAATGTTTGACATGGCAAGAATTGTCGATGCGCTTATCCATCATTGCGCTAATCCGTTTTAATTAGTATAAGAACACGATAAAATAAGTACTGTCACAGTTATACAAACAAAACACACACAACTACTTAAAGAAAAACAAAGCCATTCTGGACTTGATCCCGTTACACTTAGGCCTGTACTCAGCAACGTTACACTTCACGAATGTTGCACCTTAAATATCAACTCTTTTGTATTCAATACCCAAATCAAAGCTCAGCACGACAGTTCTCCGTGTTGGATTATGACTTAAGGTCTGATAAGCGATAATTATCTAGATATTACTTGTTCATTTTTTTCGTAATAATTATTTATTTTCTATGCCATGGGTGCGATTTTATGCATTTTCGTGAAAAGCAGTTTATAGGCCATTGGTTAAGTATCTAGAGTTTTCTGCTTCATCCATGAAACTCGCCCGTCAAGATGATAGTCTAAGCATTGACCATTAAAACTTCTTGCAAAGACAAATATACATTGTATGTAAATATAAGATAAGATATATTTTATTTAAGTGTCACACATTTTAAATACATAAAAGTACATAATGCACATAGATATGATACATTAAAATGTACAGCCTTATCAGACTTACGAGACACTAAAAAACATAAACATGTCCAATATTATTATATTATTACACAGAAATAGCATTATTAATCAAATAGAGTATCAAATAGGTTATAAACATGAAAATCCCTTAATATTAAAATATATTAAACTCCTTTTCGAGAGGACCATTATAAAGTCATTGTTTATCTCCTGCTGGGAACACGGAAACTTTCACTGCATTTTTCATTCGCGGTTTATCTCGACCGCGGAAAGAACAAAAATAACCCTATCATGATAACAGTGCAGTAGATATACGCAAGTGATGACATTTCAGTGAAATGTTTACATTGTCTTTGACAGGCGGAAGCTATGTGGCATGTGCAATTGAAAATTGTTTTGACTTTCAAAGTGTCAGTGAACTTGAAATGTACTTCATTCACATCAAGGCTTTGAGCGGCAGGCTCAAATCAAACTTAAATATTTCGGTTCAGCCACTGCACTTGATGATGATCATAGTTATTATTGTGAAAAGTCTCTATTTAAATGCCACAAAAGATTGAGTCTTTCTCAACTACCTGGGGAATATACAGCAGGATCCCTCCAATAATGTTAGATGAGTAAAAGGCGAGAAACTTAATTTAGATCGCGAGTTCGAGGCCTGGTCAGGTCAGGAGTCAGTTTCAAGACAATGGCTATAGTTTGTTGATTTCAACAGTTAGTGTGTAGAAGAGTATCTCCTAGCAATGACATATAAATGTTATGTTTGTGTAAAATGACAATAACATAAAGAATTGTTTCTGTTTTTCATATGGAGGTGATATTTCACTCATTTCTTCTGTCAAAAATCTTTCTTTTCTCAGCCTCCCTTATAGTTTTCAGTCATTTCCATTGTCACTTTCTCTCTGTATAGATCTCTACCTGTACACTTTATACCCTTAGTAAGACACCTAGAAAACTCACGGTCGAAGCAGTATACTGCTGCCTTAGCATTTGCAAATCTAAAACAAAGAATGCACGAGAGCAAAAACGATCTTATGTCTTCTATGTAATCTGAAAACTCTGCATTTTCAGAAGTTTGTGTGGACATAAACACTTTTAAAGATAATCAAAACAGATTCTCGTTTTATTAGATCCATTTTAAAACCAATTGGTCTTCGACTGCTCCGAGATTCCCGCTTTATTCTCTTTAATGACCCGCGCCCTCTAAAGAGTTAAACCTGAAATGTGTAAGAAAATTAAAGTAGGAAAAATTTGGTCCTGAAACTTCCACAATATGATGATAATACACCATTTTATCAAGAGCTTCTGGGGCGGCCCCAAGATTCCATTAAATAGTTAATCGTGAAAAAATCATTCAGAAAAGAACATTAAGCATGGCCCCCAGACCCCCACCTTATTTTCTTTACCCTAGAACAGTTAATCATGGAAAACAATATCCTGAGGATAAAACAAAAAAAAAGAAAAAGAAAAACTTGAAAAATATGGTCCAGAAACTCCCAGAATTTGATGATAATATACCACTTTGTCGAAGGCTTCTGGGGACCTGGGCGGCCCCCAGACCCCACGCCTGAATGATTTGTCTCACCCCCCCCCCCCCCCCCCCCCCCCCCCCCCAACCCAACATCTAAATCTGGATCCGTCCCTGTTCCTTGTATCTATATTGTATAATTATCTGATTTGATGTAAAAAAAAAAAAAAAAAAAAACACGATTTATGTAAATCTCTTCAAAGAGGAAATAAAGTCTGTCTGTCTATCTGTCTGTCTGTCTGTTTATGGGGTATATTAGTTTGAAATTTTGGTTATATATGTTGTTTATTTCAGGCGCCTGTTCCTGGTTAGAATGACTGAAAAATATTAGCCTCTACTCTTACTCTATCAACAAGGTATCGATATACTAAGAGTATGGGCAAATATTTCTCTGGAAAAAATTTACCAGAAGCAGACGACTGTGTTTATCTAGATGAAATTACAAAATTTACTCTCTGAAACGACAGCCATGCCGGATATTCTCATGATATTTGTTCAACTTTATACCCCTCACTGAAGTATTGTTTGACATGTAAACTAAAATAAACCTCGACTTTTCACATAGAAAGCTGGCGTGATATGTAGTTCCTATAATTTCCAGTTGACTTAACACTTACCTATTCAAATAATCCAGCGTAAACTCCAGCTGAAAACGTGTGTATTAAAAAGACCCACATTCTCGCATGATAATGAAAGTTAGCAACTCCAGTTTCTTAAGATCGTGTTTTGATGTTTACCGACCGTAGCATTGCTTTTTTATGAATTAAACTATCTCATTTCTATCAGCATTACAGGGTATGTGAAATGAGTCGTTCCACTTTCTATAAATAATCGTTCCATAAATAGCAAACGTTCGACAGAATCCTAACTAGTATATATATAATGTAGAGTATTGGTGAATTGAAGTATTCTCAACCACTAGGAAGGGGAGAACATCGTCAATTGGCGTGGTCAGATTATCGTTCGGATTTGTGCTAGTGTCTAGTGATACAGTTAGAAAATCGATTGGACGAGATATCACTATGCGTGCCAATGTATAGTAGCGGAGCAGACGTGTTAGAATTTTTCAGTGTGTCGCTGATTAGGCGAGGAGAGAAGGTGACATTTTACTGCAGCTTTTAGGACTGTGTATGTAGACATAGTGAATGAATGCAGGGCGAAGAGGAATCATATCCATCCCATAATATATTTTCATTACGTGCATTGAAAATAGATTCAGGCAAAATAATTTGAAGAGAAAATACACATCTTTTGCAGAAGAATCTCTCTGCGAGACAACAGCTGATCTGCTAGTCTGTGAGGGGTCGAGCAGACGACAGATGTCCACTTTGTTAATGGATGACGATAGTTCACATCAAGCGCGGCATGTCTCCGTAGGAAAACGATGCCATGATCAGATGAGCCAACTTGGTTATGACAGCAGGTAGGTCAACAATGAATGTTCACAAAGATAAAGGGAAATTGTTTATTTTGGGGGGCTATAAATAAATACGCAACTGCGGCCATCTTTGTTACTGGGAACCTGTAGATCTGCGCGTGAGCTGCAATCAATAGGCGAGTTGCATCGATGGTTTCCAGTTATTGACGGAAATGTGTCTCCGTGCTCTATAAATGTAATTTGTGTCAGAATCCTTCGCCAGCAGTTCCGATTCGCTCTAATAAATGCTAATTGGATATCCAAATACACTTGATGTTTGTAAAGTATACTGATGCATTTATATAGTATAATGTAAAATACTATCTAGCAAATTGATATAGTAAAACGTAACCTCGTTGATGCTAGAGAAGTATTAAATTCAATCAATATTATTTTATCAAAATGTCATTTATGTGGGAGAAGACTGATATAGGCAAAGCCTGTTGTCAAATCCCTTTCTACTATAACACTTGTATAATACAATTTGTTGAAATGAAATGAAGTATTGAAAATAATTTTTTTTATAGATATACAAGATCCAATTGTGGCATCAGATACGAACTACCCGATATTTCTTGAATACGTACCTTAAATAAACATTATTTTCTTGAAATTATATATATTGTTTAGCAACACAAATGACGAAGGAAGACAACTTTTTGACTCGTGCCCTGACCGGGCCTCGAACTCGCGATCTGCGGCACCCAATCGCCTAGCCAGAAATATATATAGTTCCTTGAATACATTTTAATTCCTTGAATACTAGTTCCTTGGACACGTTTTAGTTCCTTGAATATATATATTAGTTCAATTTATGTAATCAGAAAGGTAGGACAAAGAAATGTTTCAATTTCCCCTGCATCTTTCCCCGTTACATTTGTATCAAGAAAAGCGCAATAGTTCATCTTCAAATTAAAAGAGCAATCCATGAATACAAAAGTCGGTGAGTCATTCTAGATGAGCTAAAATCACAATAATGCAATGAAATATATCTAGAAATTGTTTTTAGGGTCAATAATAAAAAAAAAAATGTCAAAGAAATGATGATTTACGAAACGTGATTTCAGAATAGAGTAAAACCTTTTACTCGCTTATATGTAAATATTAAACTATTAATATTCAATAACATTTCATGTAAAACGCCCGGAACTAAGCAACATAAAATACTTTTCATCTAAAAATTAAGTTGAACGCATACACATTCCCACACAGAAAGAAATTGACATAAGGTGTTAAGAAGGCTAAGGTAAAGAGTTATGAAAAAAATGTGTCCTGTATAATGGGGCCGCGTTGGCCGAGGGGTTAAGGTGTCCCGACACTTTATCACAAGCCCTCCACTTCTGGGTCGTGAGTTCGAAACACGCGTGGGGCAGTTGCCTGGACTGGCCGATATCTGGTACTGACCGCAGGCCGGTGGTTTTTCTCCGGGCACCCCGGCTCATCCGGAACTCCTCGTTTTCCCCCCAAATTCAACCCGATGATGATCCGAATACCCCCGGCTTTCCTCCACCTCCAAAACCAGGCACGTCCTTAATTAATATAATTCACCCTGGCTGTTAATACGACATTAAACAAAATAAACCAAACCAGTATAATTAAATAATTGGAATCACAGTTGATATAAAATCGCTATAACCATCAGGTTGGAAAGAACCAGAGACTTGTATATGTGATATACAAGTCTCTGAAAGAACCTAGTTTTAGCTCTTATATAATAGTAGATGAGTTGATGACACCCTTTTCCCGAATGTGATGCCGTTTACGTTTAACAGTCTAAAATCTGTCAATAGGAATCTTGTATAAAGTAACAGTTTGCTATATATTGCGAGGATATAGTGTGGCACTTCACAGTACACTTGTACCTAGTGTTACTGATAGAATCTATATTTCATCTGTATTTCATGTAAAAATAGGCACTCAATCTTACAAAATGGGGTTATGAGAGATGCAGGTCGATTGAAATCATGAGGGTTATTCAGTCGATATCATGTTTTATTTCCTTGTGGACGCAAAACAATGGCGTGCTCGATGATCTTTGGTACGCCTGGTAGTTATATGGTCACCACATCCGGGTTCTCGTTGCGAAGATGTGAACTTAGTGCATGTGCCATATATCTAGATGTGACAGGTTTCGTCGTTGACGTAGAACGCCCACCTTCGGAAACACTACTGACACAGTAACGGACGCTGATCGACGCACTACCAAGGTTACAATGGAATCCATGGGCGAACGTTATGGAAGCTCCATCATCTGCTTCCGACAATCTCTCCCAGAGTGCATTGTGGTTCCTGAGTGCATTGCGGTTCCCTTGTTATGAAGCCCTTGTTCAATCGGAACTCCTCGGGTATTCTTTTCAATAATCCAATGTTTTTCCGAGCTTGCCGGAAAGGCCCGAGGTTATCCGATTGGCCCTTATTATGAAGGGAACCGCAATGCACTCTGGGAGAGATTGCTGCTTCCGATTCACTTTTAATTTAGGTTCAACCAACTAAAATATCAAATGCACACACATTTCAGTAACGTTACCTTGGTTTAGAATCCTTAAATATCAATACCTGTTATTCTTTTGTCGTATGAAAGTGATTCAAAGCTGAGATATTGGACCAAAAGCGGCCGTGATAGGCGACGATGCATCGACTGTGGAACGGAAATATGCTATTCATGTATATCCGTCCATCTTGTACGTGTGTACACATGGATATTACACCAGTCGTTCTATCGGCTTCATTCCGCCATTAAGGACCAAAATATCTCGGAAAAGTGTTCCAGTTTGAAGGTTTTTGGGTCAAGGTCAAGGCTATTGTGTTTAGTATGGGCGGGTAGGGGACATGTTTTGCTTTAACAATACGGTATGCTTGTTTTCTGTTGTAATTTGTTTTTAACTTTTCTGGGAATAACCTCTCTTTCTGTAGTATGTATTCATTTCAAACAAACTTGAAGTGACTCCATCATAATATATTCGCAAATTTTGTATTCGTTGATCATATCTCTTCTCGTTGTTCAATAAGAGTTTTTTACAAGAATATGTAAGTTCAATATATCAATATCATTTTTGTCTTTGGGGCTCCACAAACTGACTTTAAGCTAGTAATCGGATACTCTTCTTATCAAACCTGCTATGCTGTTTACTCTGTTAACACAATGCTGATCATGAGTCCGAAAATTCCTATTGTCGCAAATTGTAACCCATAGATCCTTTTCTCCTGAAAATTTCCACTGATATTTCCCCCTTTCGAACCTGTCATTGTATTTTCATTTTCGTCAAATTTTCACAGAGAGAACCTTCCATTTTTTGGATGGCACATCAGTGAACATTTCGCTGACCATTTATAAAGTTTTTTCGAGTTTGTCTTCCAGAATGTTTACATCTTGATGGTTTCAAATATGACAGTATAATTTTTAATAGTCCGCAAACACGAGAGACGGGAGATACATAAGTCGCAAAGAGAACTGTCTCAAGGGCGCTCCCTTGTGGAATTCCACGCAACAGTAGATAGGTTCTGGATGACTGCGCATTGACAAAAATACGCTGAAAGGAAGCCTTCAATTCAGTTAGTTAGTTGTTTGTTGATTCCGTATCCCTTTAATTTTGTTAGTAGACGTTGGTGGGGTACATAATTAAGTGTTTTTATAAAGTCCATGTACATGTATATCCCATCAGATTTACCGTCATTACCTTTAAAATGTGTCCATCCATCCAATACCATCAGTTTTTATAGTTATTACATGTATAAAAACACAAATACTGCTACATGATTTCCAAATTAGTTAAATAAGCTTACTACATGTAATATGTGGCAGAAACGAAATTTTGTACCACATAACTGTAACTTAATAACTCAATTGAGACCACTACACCAAAGAAAGCGCTCAAGAATAGTGTTAGAATAGAAAACGCATTAGTTTCTACACCATTCAATGTTTCTGAAAAGTGTTAATCAAACAATTTAATTCATCATTTTTTTCATTTATTTTTTTAATATTTTTTTTTACACTGTAATATTTTTAATAATGACCATCAATATTTTAACAATGTTAACAACGGTTACATTGTCTTTCTTTTAACCTTTCAATCTTTATTTTCTCTGTACATGTTTTTATTTTTAGTTCACGTGCGCACAACCATATGTAGTTAGTTGTTTATGCCCAAAGAAAGAACAGATCCGCTATGTCTCGTGAACTTATGAATATAGGTAATGTTAAAAAACTAATAAAATGTGAATTTTTATCAGATTAATTGATAACATATATCCCTCCCCCTTGATAAGAATGAAAATGTTTTGTTGTGAAACAGTGCCATGTATCAACTACGAACACTACTTTAATTGTATATATTATATTGTAAATATGTTTTTCTCTATACATCATGTCAGCATGTGAAAAGAGAATTAAATGAATTTGAAAAAAAATTGAATCTCAATACAAGTCGTAGAAAGCACTTAATGACCCCCTCCACCTTCAGCGCCGGTGTGTTCGGTCATTCTGTGATTAGGAGAGTTTCCAGGAATTCTGATTATCTTTCGTTTTACACACGCTCTCTGCTTGATGTTACATGTAATGAACAGCTTTAGGACTGCTTCTTCCGTTATCAGTATTATGCGACTTGGTGTACGTGGTGTGTCACAATCCTATCAAGTTGGACATATCATTCGTAGAAACCGTTCTGTAAAAAGCCTTATCGAATTAAAAAGACGCAAATATACCAAACAAATAAAGCCCTGTAAGATCAGGGATGGTTTCTTATTTATTAACAAATAATACCGTCCACATTTGCTGTGGTTTACCACCCACTAAGATCGGTGTTACGAGAGCAGTTTTCCTGTCATATGGAAAGTTCCTTCATTAACTGATTTTTTTTATAAAGACAATCCCCAAGTATTCTGTTATCTTTTCCGAAGTTTTAATGAGAATTCTTGAATGAATATGTCCGGTCCAGGAGATTTGTTAGGGTTTAATTTCTACATAGCTTTCCTTATACAAGTGATTTCAGTTTCTATGTGGCTTCGTTGGAAATTCTAGTCCATCATCAATGTCAAGTAAATTAGATACAGAGCCAAAATAGGAGTTTAGTTCATCTGTGTTTCTTTGTTGGTGACTGTGTACCGTCCGGTTTCTTTGTTGGTGACGTGTACCGTCCAGTTTCTTTGTTGGTGACTGTGTACCGTCCAGTTTCTTTGTTGGTGACTGTGTACCGTCCAGTTTCTTTGTTGGTGACTGTGTACCGTCCGGTTTCTATGTTGGTGACTGTGTACCGTCCAGTTTCTTTGTTAGTGACTGTGTACCGTCCAGTTTCTTTGTTGGTGACTGTATACCGTCCAGTTTCTTTGTTGGTGACTGTTTACCGTCCGGTTTCTATGTTGGTGACTATGTACCGTCCAGTTTCTTTGTTGGTGACTGTGTACCGTCCGGTTTCTTTGTTGGTGACTTTGTACCGTCCGGTTTCTTTGTTGGTGACTGTGTACCGTCCGGTTTCTTTGTTTGTGACTGTGTACCGTCCGGTTTCTTTGTTAGTGACTGTGTATCGTCCGGTTTCTTTGTTGGTGACTTGTGTTCCGTCCGGTTTCTTTGTTGGTGACTGTGTAGCGTCCAGTTTCTTTGTTGGTGACTTGTGTACCGTCCGGTTTCTTTGTTGGTGACTTGTGTACCGTCTGGTTTCTTTGTTGGTGACTTGTGTACCGTCCGGTTTCATTGTTGGTGACTTGTGTACCGTCCGGTTTCTTTGTTGGTGACTTGTGTACCGTCCGGTTTCTTTGTTGGTGACTTGTTGTACTGTCCAGTTTCTTTGTTGGTGACTGTGTAGCGTCAGGTTTCTTTGTTGGTGACTGTGTATCTTCCGGTTTCTTTGTTGGTGACTGTGTACCGTCCAGTTTCTTTGTTGGTGACTGTGTACCGTCCGGTTTCTTTGTTGGTGACTGTGTACCGTCCAGTTTCTTTGTTGGTGACTGTGTACCGTCCGGTTTCTTTGTTGGTGACTGTGTAGCGTCCAGTTTCTTTGTTGGTGACTGTGTACCGTCCGGTTTCTTTGTTGGTGACTGTGTAGCGTCCGGTTTCTTTGTTGGTGACTGTGTAGCGTCCAGTTTCTTTGTTGGTGACTGTGTACCGTCCGGTTTCTTAGTTGGTGACTGTGTAGCGTCCAGTTTCTTTGTTGGTGACTGTGTACCGTCCGGTTTCTTTGTTGGTGACAACTGTACCGTCCAATTTCTTTGTTGGTGACTGTTTACCGTCCAGTTTCTTTGTTGGTGACTGTGTAGCGTCCAGTTTCTTTGTTTGTGACTGTGTACCGTCCGGTTTCTTTGTTGGTGACTGTGTACCGTCCAGTTTCTTTGTTGGTGACTGTGTACCGTCCGGTTTCTGTGTTGGTGACTTTGTACCGTCCAGTTTCTTTGTTGGTGACTGTGTACCGTCCAGTTTCTTTGTTAGTGACTGTGTACCGTCCAGTTTCTTTGTAAGTGACTGTGTACCGTCCGGTTTCTTTGTAAGTGAATGCGTACCGTCCGGTTTCTTTGTTGGTGATTGTGTACCGTCCGGTTTCTTTGTTGGTGACTGTGTATCGTCCAGTTGCTTTGTTGGTGACTGTGTAGCGTCCAGTTTCTTTGTTGGTGACTGTGTAGCGTCCAGTTTCTTTGTTGGTGACTGTTTATCGTCCGGTTTCTTTGTTGGTGACTGTGTGCCGTCCGGTTTCTTTGTAAGTGACTGTGTACCTTCCGGTTTCTTTGTTGGTGATTGTGTACCGTCCAGTTTCTTTGTTGGTGACTGTGTACCGTCCGGTTCCTTTGTTGGTGACTGTGAACCGTCCGGTTTCTTTGTTGGTAACTGTGTACCGTCCAGTTTCTGTGTTGGTGACTGTGGTATGTGTGTATATGTCTCTGGTTTGTCGTCAAGAAAATCATATTGCCAATTCAGCAATTCTGGAATATATAGAGTCGTATCTAATTTGGAGTAATTCCTTTTCTCGGATTTACTTGGAGTGGAACTAGTTCAAATATTGATATTAAAACTTAGTATATCATGGTCGCTTTTCCTTAAATCTAACAATTGTTCACTATTCCTTACTCGTTACTAAAATTCAAGTCAAGTACTGAAATATTTTGGCTTTTGGCCAGATCTGAGACTTGTTGGAAGGGTCCGCGGTGGCCGAGTGGTTTAGGACGTTAAAGGAAATAAACCAAATAGGAGGAGTTGAATGGCATCTAATGCTGAATTTTTATTTCGCTAGAAACCCCATTTTTGTCATTATTATCATATTTAAAATTGTAACTATACTACTCTGCTTTTAAAAACTTCTTAAAGGAAGTAATAAAGAGAATGGTAATAATTCGTGTGGATGATGTGGAGATTTTCGTCTTACAGATCAGAGACTGTTCAGATCGAGTGTGTTTTCTCTTCAAACCACGCATAAATATTTCGCCTTTTACTAGAGATTTCCGTGGAGAGCAGCATTTAATGAGTCGAAAGACTATTTTTTAACCCTGTGTTTTTAAAAGATAGATCAGAGAGGCTTAAGTCCAATAGTATAGATCTCGGCGACAACTGGTTACAGGTATGCGTGCGTGCACGTATTCCGGAACAATTGTCCCGGATGAGAGGTCGTTTCAGCTATTAGTAACGCCGGTCTTTTTCTTCTCGACAGCATGGCAGACTACCTAATAACTGGCGGTGCTGGATACGTCCCTGACGATGGTTTAACCGGGGCTGGTCTTTTTGCGAATGGGGATGGAATGACATATAAGTAAGTGACCTTTCTAATTATATTTGGTTACTCTAGTTTATGTATTATTCATTGTAATTTAGGCGTATTGTTTACCGAGTAACGGGTTCTAAAAATAAACTTTTTCTGTTTGCTAGCCATTTCATCGGTGATTATCCCCAAACGTTAATTACGTTATATACTATATAACATATTCTAGCTAGTAAGGACGGATTGTGGATATTTGATTAGTTGTTGTATAAGGTCTATACCGAATATTAGCGAATGTTCCTCTCATCCCGTTATCGCCGACATTTGGTAAACAACCCTGCCTGACTAACCACGGGTGAGTGCGTACACATTCAAGTACTCCACTGCGATTCTATAAATAGACTGGGGTGTAACTGATGGTTATCGTTATTTCTGCTTGGCTTGAATTGATTTGTAATAATTTATCTTAATCGGGACAAGTTTTAAACTGACTGGTCTCAGACAGTTTTCACTAATAGTCAACCATTAATTTTATCGTGTGATATGTGTAATCTTTTCTATGTAAACAAAGTCTCCAGTCATTAGTTAAACTGTTTTGAAATCTTACATACACTTACTAGAAACTATTAGTCATACTTGTGTTATATTATATTACAATAAACAAAAGAGTGTTCTTGTGACACTGTTGTCATAGGGTTTTTGCTCTGACTGTGTGAATAAATTTTCAGTTTGATTTAATAAAACCAATTTTGAAAAACAAAACCTGTTAGGCCTACTAACCTAAAGGTTCCAGCTTTCTAATACTGTCTACTGTAATGCTGGATCGTGAAAATGTCTGACTTTCAGGAATATTTTTAAAAATCTCAACTTTTAATGTAAAATTTCACATGATATAGTATAACTATTACATTATGTACATTGGCTACTTATAGTTAAATCTACCACTGACAGCAAAATATAAATTTAGTTAATTATTAACACCCTGTGTTAAAATCAAATATCTAAGATATAGGGCTATGTGTGATATTTCAGGACATAAATCCAAGATACCATATTCAGTGATTGTCTTACCTTTATTTTTACAGGGGCCTGCACCATTTCTTTTGGGAAAATACCATCGTTTTTATCGCTAATCGAGGAAATATTGTCAAAAATTTGTGTTCTAACTTTTAAGTCTATCACTAATTGAGGAAATATTCTTAACAAATCTTGTTCTATGTGTGTCGAGTTTCGATAATCAACATTTCTTCATACTAATTGATGTACAGGGATACTTCAACAATTTCTGATTTGGAAAATATTACTAGAGGAAGGAGCTATATAATCAGTCCCAAATGCACCCCAAAAAAGTCACTGCCATTTCACAAACTAAAGCTTCATAATTCATCACGTACAAATTTTGTTAAAATATTAAAAAAGTTCACTTCCATTTCATGAACTAAAGCTTCATCACTTACAAATTTTGGTAAATATTTACATAAAATTTTACACAAAACTTAATAACTTTGTATCAGGTGTCTGTAGAATAAATGCTTTCACTTTACCTGCCTTACGAAATGCAATCTCGATCCTATTCATTAGACCTTACAGACTGCAACACGTAAAGTGTTTTAATTCATTAGGATTGCAGTTTATACCAAAATTTTGGGTTGTTTGAAACAAGATGGTTGCTAGTGTTAATAGTAAAACAATCAGTAATTTAGCCTATATGTGTATGTCGCTTTGCTCTTTGCACAGTAATGCACATAGGACTAGGTGGCAATGCAATAAAAAATTATTCTTAAAATAGCCTAACTCGCGATCAGTGTACGGATATCAAGAACAAGTCACAGGATTAAGATTATTGGGCTAGTATCTACAACATCCCAAATCTTAACTTCTGTCAGTGTCTTGAAACACTCATTACGCATGCATAGGTCACTTCTTAATGAAAGGTTATGGTTGCGTTTACACACATATCATGATATGGCACAATTTTTTGTTCAAAAGTGTATTAATTATTGTGTATAGTATAGAAACAACACAATTTAAGTTAAGACAGACATAAAGTGGACATGGAGTTAAGTTTTGTGAAACTCTAAGTAATTTCGTAAATCTGAGTTATGCAAAAGTTATGAAATTTTGCAAGTTATATTACCAAGCTTTTTGAAATGGAAACCAGCTACCTATATGTTGAGCATGTTCCCATGTAATCATTTTACTCTTTAGTTCTTAATTTCTCAAAAATTTTCACCAGGTGGTAATTTCCCAAAATTGCCAACTGCATGGCTGGATATTTTCTCCTTTATCGTATATATAATAACCAAGGTCTAACACATGTTTTCTATTTATTTCTTTTTTTCTTTTCACCAAGCAGGATTTTGAGAATATATCGGACAGATTTCAAAGAGATAGCAGAAACATTCAATCTTATGGTGTGAAGCAAGTCCCAGTAACTTGGCTATATACACAATATATGTACCGATGAGGACAAATGTAGATGAATGTCGTATATGGGCTAATTACTCTGCCATAATTAATGGCAGTCAGATGTTGATTGAGTGAAATCTTATTGGGTTTTTTCTCTGTTTTTCAGTGATTTCCTTATCTTGCCAGGTTTTATTGATTTTCTTTCGGAAAATGTGGTATGTATATAATTCTTGTTTTCGTATGTATACCCACATCATCCTGTACATGATCAGCCTGCATGCAATGTACATATCATATTAACATTTTTTACTCAGCTGTATGATTGCATTAGCTTGGTATATCATAGTCTGTCGCCATCACATAATACACTTAATTAATTTATGCAAAATTCTCTAGATGAAAACTTCATTGCAATCAGATTAGTCTTGAAATTTACTATTAAATGAAATAAACTTTTTACCAACCTGGTGCTGAATTTTTGGCAAAAAAAGTTCCTAATACTGGGTATATAAAATTCAAATATTGTACATGTTTTGATACAAAATTAAAACAGAAAAAAATTGAATTATTGATAAAAAAATAGACTTGATTTTTTAAAAATATTCTATGAACCTAAAAATATGATAAATCTACATTTTTGTACATGCATATATGTACATATGTATTGCGTTGATGGTTGTTGTAATAAAATAACTAATTTCTAAAGGTCTGACCTTGAATATATTGCCTATTTTACATTTACATCTGTATATGATCATGAAATAGAATCAGGACATCTATATTAGACCCTTGATAGTAAGTTATTTTCTCATCACCTAAATAAGATCTGTCTAATTGAGATATTAAGTGACATGTCTATTTGACATATGTTTTGACCCTTCATATTTCTGAGAAATAGTGATTTGACCTCTAAAATTTCTAAAGCTAAATTGAAGAAAAATAAATGGTTTTGTGTAAATATATCATTGATTTTATTTTGCAGGACCTCACATCAGCTCTCACACGCAAAATTACCCTCAAGGCACCCCTTGTTTCTTCTCCTATGGATACTGTCACAGAATCTAGTATGGCAATCGGAATGGCGGTAAGTAATGTAATATTGGCTTCCTCCTATGCTTTGTAGATAAAACAACATTTAATCCTGAATAAGATCATATGGAGGAGAAGTAATGATACTCTAGTCACTTATAAGTCCATAGATTAAACCTGACATTATGTAATATTTTTCTGAAAGTAAATATTGCCAAAATGATTATTCTCAAATAATACATAAATCGATCCAAATACAAGCCCCCACTTGGTAACAATCTTGTATGCCCAACCATATCAATAAGTTTAATAAAAAGTGTTACCAAATCCAAATCTAACTTTTGAAATAAGTCCTCCCCACCTCCAAGGCTTATAACAGGCTGAGTATATCAACTATTGATTGTTGTTTGTTGTTGATTTCAGTGTTGAAAGGGTAAAATCTGCCTTTCAATAAAAAAAATATTATGACAGATACTTAGTACAATAGTTCATAATTAATTTCCCATTGTTTGTACACAGAATGCGGCTTTCTGATTGGTTGAGATTTTTTTTTCATACCACTATTCATACAGTTTGCAAACAATTTTTTTTTTCATACCCCGATGAAACTAAAAAAAATTGACATCAATGCTTAAATAAAATCTGTCTTATAAATTACAAAATCAGGAAGATCACTTTAAAGTCACAAATCTTTTAATTGTCTTACAGTTATGTGGTGGCGTGGGTGTCATCCATCACAATTGTGCAGCAGAGTTTCAAGCCAATGAAGTTAGAAAAGTTAAGGTGAGTGGATTATTCTTAATTCTTTATATTTTAGACGTTTATTTGGTTGTTGGTTTTATTTTGTTTTCCTTAAATAACCCTGGCTGTTAAAAGGACGTGCCAGGTTTTGAAGGGCGGGGAAAGCCGGAGTACCTGGAGAAAAACCACCAGCCTACAATCAGTACCTGGCAACTGCCCCACATAGGTTTTGAACTCACGACCCAGAGGTGGAGGGCTAGTGATAAAGTGTTTGGACACCTTAACCACTCTACCACCGTGGCCCCTTATATTTTAGAAGATACGGTTGTGAAAAATAAAAATAAATTTTATTTGAATAAATTTTTCTCACTCTCAGTTAACATTTTTGTATATTTATTCATCAGATGTTTTAGATTTTATATTTTACGATGAATCTTATTTAATTTTCCTTAAAATCTAATTGTGTATTAGTAAAACATGAATTATAATTCTAAAAAGTAGAATTAGGTCATCAGAAAGAGCAGCAGCTTGTTAAACAATCTAGTTATTTAGATATTTAATCTGTCAAAATAAGGTACATCGTGTACTTTCCTGAGGCTTGAAATATGTTAAAATAGGGTACATTGTATGCTTGATAACTTAATTTTTTGCATTAATTTTTTACCAGGTATATGTGTTTGTTTTATAATTTACTGTCCCCTTCAACTTTATGGATCGTACTAACACATTACATATAATTGTATCTACTGTATCAGATATATATATATAAATTTATATAAATAAAGTAAGAAAAAGTTTGGTACACATCCATGTGGAGATCGTGAATACGGAAATTTTTTTTAAAAGTAAGTTGGTTACAAATTTTTTAAATATTTTTCTTTACATCACAAAGGATTACAATTTTATGACTCGTGCTGTGACCGAGCCTCGAAGTCACGATCTATGGCACCTAATAAATAAATATAATCACCTAGCCAGAAATACCTGCAGCTTTTACCATTGTGCCACATTAACATTCTTTAAAAAATGAACAATTTGATGGTGCAGTGATCATGATGAACTTTTCCAATTGGCGCCTAGATTTTATGACTTGGTAGCCAAATAGCTAGGCCACCTTGTAAAAATACTTTGAGCCCTGCATATATATATATATATATAACATAAATTTAACACAGTACAATTACAACAGAAACAATACATACCTGTATAGTGTGCATATGGATACATTGATTGTGCTAATAATCAGATGTACAGTAACACAAATGAGGAAGGAAGACATTTTTATAAACGATCTGTGGATACATACGTTACTGTTTATGTATGGCACTGTGATGTGTTAGCTAATGACCAACCACCGACTGATAGAATGTTACCTGCACTGGGCTTAGAAGATTGTCAGAGAGCTATATAATACAACATCAAAGCTAGTCATGGAATTTGCCATTAAGCTGCAGTGCCAGTCAAACTCACTCTTATCTTTGATCTTCACTCACTTTTGTCTTTAATCTTGTCATACATTGTGATAACAGGTACATATATGTAGAGCCAGACTAATAGAATCTTTCACTCCCATGGGGGTGAGACGGGAATCTCAACCCAAGGGGAAGATTCTTAAGTTGCCAAACACGAGGCAAAAAAGTGTTTGGCAGCTTAATTATCTTACCCTGAGGGTTGAGATTCCCCTGTCTCACTTCCATGGGGGTGAATGATTATTTTTCTCTTACCCTGTTTACCCGCTTATGTATCTAATATATACGTTACTTCAATGTAAGGAAATGTTGACGTGACGTGATTGAATTGCCGACGTGACGTGATTGAATTGCCGACGTGACGTCATTGTACTGTTGCCGTGACGTCATGATATTGTTGACGTGACGAAATACAATTGATGCGAACGTGAGAAGAGCATGTGTAGCTTGTCTTATCCCTAGGGTGAGATAAGAAAATCTCACCCCGGTAAAACTGCGGATATCCCTGTCCAGGGTAAGAGAAAAGTAAATCCTTTCTTCACAAATTTGCATGTAAAGGGATCTTGATTCAGATTGCGATAATAGACAGATCTGGTGTAAGGGAGGGCAGATAACATCCATGTTATCCATACAGTGTAGAAAATGATCATTTTCAAGGATAACAAAAAGTGTGAGAACTCAAGAGACGCAAAATGGTACCAAAGATAAATAGATTAGCAAATGAGTTTGCATTTGACATATAAAGTATATTGAAAGATATGATCACCAACAACCATGAAAATATGGAATGAGTTTTCATAAATCATTAAGTATACTATAGATATTTTTATCTTGAAAATGATCTTGTAAACAAAAATCTTTGAAGGTTCATGGTCAGCATATGATCAGGTGCTGTTGCTTACTAATGCTGATTTGATTTTACCATATTGGACGTAATAAATGTACCTTCCCCACATATTCTGTGGTAGAGGATTGATGTCTTCAATTAAATCACTAAAAAGATCTGTCAGTGCAATCTGCAACCTCAACTGTTTCAGAAAAAAAAATTCAAATCAAAACATTCAGATTTCTGTTCATGAATAATCTTTTTCTTTCTCCAAACAAAAGCTTTTTTTTCTTTAAATCAATATATTGTTTGATTATATCAATAAGCACATCTTCATTTTGATGCCCCCGCCATAAAATGGGGAGGCATATAGCGTTACCCATGTGTGTCCCGTTTCGTCTCATCCCATCCCATCCCATCCCATCCCATCCTAATGCAATATGTAACTAGATAGTGTCAGGAACTGCTGAGGTTTTGGATTGTCAAGTGGCAGCAGGGGCATTTATGTCTTACAGACATTTTCTAGCTTTCTTCAGTATTTCCAACTAAAATGATTTCACATTGGAAATTTTCTGCATAAATGGTAGATATGGTAAGCGCATCTTTTATGTTGATTGCCCGGCATACATATATCATTGTATGTACTCGACATTTATAGTATTTGAGAGCTCAAGTGGAAAGTGGATATTTGGTGGTACATATTTTAGCTGCACTGTAGAGCTGCAATGTTGATGAATCTGGTGCTGGAAATTGGCCCAATTTCGATTGATCAGACATGTACATTGTCTGAAACATATGCGAAAATGAGGACAGACTAATTATAATGTTACAAATCTTGTTTCAATGGACCATGACGCTGGAATTTCTTGGTTTCAAGTAGGAATTACATATTAAGAAATTGAAAATGACAATAAGTTAACCCCTGTTTAATCTTGGATTGTTCAATAAAGAATATAAACTTTAATCAGGTCAGTATGTATCTTTTGAAAATATAATTCTTGGTGAACAGTGTAAAGAAATAGATCTTGTCAAAAGCAGAATTGATTATTGAATCAGAACTGTGTCAAAGCTGATTACCTGTTAAGTTGATGTTTCTGAAGATTGAAACATCACTTGATGAGTCCATACTAGCTCTGATATCATTATTGATGTCAGAATCCAGGTATTATGGAGAAGTTGCATGACAGACTCTTTTGATCCACAAACATGTAATAGCCAGAAGCTGATTATACTGTGACATATAATCAATAACCATGCTATTTACTCTGAGGGCACCTGCATATGCTTTTGATGTACAAAATGTAAGTAGAATTTCAATCTCAAAATATGCATGCATCGGTGCATTAAAATTTAGCGAGCATATATATACATGCATGTCTTGTACCTAGAAAAGTTTTGACCTTGCAAGGTACCAATTAATGTTTTCAAGAGATATACATGCTACAAATATAGTTTTCCTGACATTTAGGGCTATGTAAGATTGATAGTAGAAAATGCAGAAAATCAATGAAGAGCCTGATGTTTTTCATTACGGAAAATCAAAGTGATCGATTAAGACGAAGCATAACCTTTCTGATTTAATCTTGTTTGGATGAAGCTATAATTACCACTGGATTCATATGGCTGAGCAGGTATTTATCGGCAGTCACTGATTAGGAGGTGAGGTTAATTGGTGCAGCTCAGGTGGCGAGATTTATGCTGCTAAGGTGATCCTCACAGAACGGTCAGGATTCCAATTACCCAACGTTCAATAAAACTTCAATTACTTATTTAGATAAGTTATTGGTTTTTCAATAAAGTGGAGTTGACATGTTTATGTTCCATAGATAATTTGGTTGTGTGTCATTAAATTGTCCGGGGAGGTGTAGAGTGTATACACAGTTGGTCAATATACCCGAGGCTGTGTGTGCTAGCTTGATCAATGTTTTCCAAGGAAAATGGGTTTTGTTAGTTATGCATTGATTGTTTTTCAATTTTACTCGACCTGATTTTTATACCACATCTGACCTGATTAATAAGCATATTGTGTGCTTACAAAAATGGGGTACTTACTAAAAGCATAATGAGGGAAATTTGGGTAGAATTTTTTTTCCATCTAAATGCTTTATAATTATGTGTAGCAAAAATAATCTAGAATCTTTGGCTAAAATAAAGACTGAAGATTATATTGGCTGATTGATGAGGTAGAAAACTTTTTATATGTTTCATTAAGCTCACCCATCCTATTTTCCTGAAAAAGGTTTGGGTGTGCTTACAGTGGTATGCAGGACTGATGTGTTAATTTATTAGGTTTTAGATGTTACCAAACACTTTCCATGTCTTAATTAATTTATTGTTAGCACCTTGAATTGGAGAAAATTGTTCGATCTATATAAGCTCCCAGTGCATGAAAGGGTCTGCCTGGTGCAGGCCATCCCAGATATACTGTCCATCAACTGTCCGTCTGTCCATCTATAGATCTGTCTAACCTACACTTAATGGTAATTAACCTTCTTCTAGACAACTGTTTGAACTGGTGTCTTGGTAGAAATCTGCCAGGGACAGATGGTTATTTTCCTCATCGACCTTGACCTACTTTCAAGGTCACACTGTGTCGGATATATTTTTAAAAAACCTCAAATGGTAACGTTTATGATAGTTGAGTATATATATTATATCGTGATCTCAATGTGGGCTGATATAAAGGTTTGTCACAACTCATGATAGATAAACACCAATAATACCAGTATATCTATACATCATAATTAAATCTCATTGATAATAGAGATAACAGACTCCGCCACACACACAGGTGTTACATAAAATGCCCCTGAATAATTGATATTACACGCTTGAAATTTTAACTTGTAAGTAGTGAGCAACCTGGCATTATATAATGATTAATGGGTCGTGATTACAGACCTGTGGGGATCGTAAAAATAACTATCTCAGGAAACATCCATGTCGAGTGTCGTGATCTCGGTTAACAAATATGGACCGAAATAAAACTCACAAAACCATGAAAGATGTATTAAACACCCATTATGTTTATTCCGGTATTCTATACGTCATAATTGAATGCATAGATCTGATACGGAGATTATGATTTAAAACCCCACTTAGTAATATGTGTGTGTGTGTGTGTGTGTGTGTGTGTATGGAGGCCAGGCCTGAATACATTGTAGCTACAGTGCATTGTAATAACATGTCTGCATGTGCATGCATATGTAGCGGGACTTGACTGGGTCGATCATCAGTGACCAGGTAGCTCAATTGGTAGAGCCTCCGACTAGTGTTCGTAGGTCCCGGGTTCGAACCCCGGTCAGCTGGCTGCTACATTTTCTCCTCTCCTGTTACACATATGTGCCACCATCTGTCCATGCTAAATGCCTTAGTGCATATATGTGTAAATCTAGAAAGATTTTGGTGGTCATCTTCAGTCAAGGTTAAAGGTCAAAGGCCACACTTAACAACCCAAAGACCACTGTCACTATATGACTGTTTTGATGGTAAAGTGACAAAATTAGCAAGCATTTACCTCCTTTGATAGTTTTGACCTCATCACCTGCCAAGTACAAGTCTGTATTAAGCTAATGATCATTATGAGATTGATTTTGAAGATTAGGAGAATTGCACATGCAAAGCAGTAAAATCAAATGATAAAATTTTGATCATTTAAGTTGTGAAAATTGATAGTGAAAGTAAAACTTTGGTGATTTTAGTTGTGAATATAGATACATGTACAATTTTGTACATAAAATGATTAGTGAAAAATATTTTGGTGATTTTACAGGGATGGGGCAAGGGTATCCCTGAATACCTGCCTTAATTAATCTTGTGATGTTTGGTATTGAGAGTATAGTATTATTGATTATTGTCACAGTATCATGTCACGGTTGTTGATTTATTTATGTACAGGACTGTGACCCATAATCATTGCTTGGTCTCTTTGTAGATACTCTACAAATTAAAGGCAGCCATTAACATAGGCCAACAAGCTTTATGATAATTCAATTCATGTATCAAGATCAAGTCTATGTTCAAAAGCCATCAGATTGAAATTTTGTTATACATTTATTGGATAATAAGCAGTACTCTATGCCAGGTTAAATAGGCCCTCTCAATGTCAATTTCAGTTATATCAAATATGGCCTAAAAAGCCATTTCGTTGCCCTGCAATAAGCCTAAGTTTAAGTTCATGTGTTAGCCACCTATAGGCTGTTTGTTTGTTTGTTTGTGTTTTACGGCCCATCGACAACTAGGGTCATTTAGGGCCAAACAATATACTATCGTTTTTTTTAATTTTTAACGTTAAAATCAGATAAAAATTATCATTTTTAAAAGCATTCGTATTGTATATTTAGATCATTATTATAAAAAAGTTCGTTAAAAATGGTGAAATATATATACAGATGTACGAATAGATTATGTGAACTTTGTGATATAGATAGAACGTCAAAGAGAGTCACGTAAAAGACATCAAAGTCTATAGAATAGATCGATTTCTTTCAAGTAGCTATATAAATATTGTTTTCGAATCCACAGAACTGAAAGGGTTTTCATATCCGTGACTCGAAAGTATTTATCACGAATGTGCTTGAAATCGGAACATTCTATTAAAAAATGCTCCACTGTGAATTGAGCATCACATGCATAACACACCGGTGGATCCTTTCGTTTCAAAAGGAACGAATGAGTAGGATATGTGTGCCCGGTACGGAGCCGAGAGAGGACTATTTCCTCTCTACGATCCTTCCGTCTTGGTGTTGATGTTTTAAGTTTCAGTTGTACTTTAAAAAGTTTGTTGCTCGTCTCGAGTGACCAGCGTTGCTGCCATTTACTCCGGATGGCAGAACTAATTTCAGGATTGAAATCTGAATATGGTATTTTGTTATTTGTTTGTTGCAGATTTAGAGAATGTTTTGCTATAGGCTGTCAACAGGATACATAATATACATCCACTCTATACTCTTATAAAAAAACAGCAGGATAGATAAAATACTCTTATAAAAGACTTGTATAAATTTTTCCATTATATGCAAATTGGCCAGCTTCAGCTCCCTGAAAATTTAGTTAAGAAGGTGATAAATACATTTCTTTAGTCATTTTGTTGTTGTTGTTTTTTCAGAAATATGAACAAGGATTTATTCTGGACCCTGTTGTCATGTCACCCAGACAAACCGTGAAAGACGTCAACGAAGCCAAGAAGAATTATGGCTTCTCGGGTATCCCTATCACAGAGAACGGGCACATGGGGGAGAAACTAGTCGGACTCGTGACCCAGCGAGACATCGATTTTCTGACCACGGAGGAATTCAACACACCACTGGGAGAAGTAAATATTAATACAAATAATGTGATCCATTCACTAGATATTGTTGTATAGAACAATTTCAATTGACATCATACATATTTTAGATCCATTTATATTATAACAAAATAAATGTTACGGATAAATATGTTTTCCTCATCCAATGCTTCTGCTTAGTATTTATAGTATTTTGATATGCTAAATTGGTTCCATGGACCTCATATTACTTTAGGTGTATTATTTTTCGTTATTAATGTGGGACAGTTAATTTTCCTTGGCAAACCTGATGCTGACCAGCTGTGTTTGAACTGTGAAACCTTTTCAGTTCATGAACAGTATGTATTGATCTCAATACTTGTCAGAAATTGATACAAATGGGAAATATTATCAATGAGATTAAAAATGATGAAGTTCGATATATATGTTTTATATGTTTTGTTGTAGGTTATGACAAAAGTTGAGGCTCTGGTTGTGGCACATAGCGGAGTAACACTAAAGGAGGCTAACCTAATATTACAAAAGAGTAAAAAAGGTTGGTTATGGTAATTTCAGAAAGTTTTGTCAATAGTCATAGCTCTGTTATTTGTGTGCATTTTAATCTTTTAAGCATTTGGATTTTTTTTTTCTAGATTTTAGTTACAATGTAACCTTAATTGGCAGAAGGGCCAAGTGCAGTCATCATGTACTGCATATTTAATTTTATAACATCCATCTATCTCAGGCATTCATCAGCTCACAGGGTAGACATATTGGATTAAACTTAATCTAGACATTACAGACATTTAAAAAAAAAAAATCTAGATGTTCCGGATGTTTCATGTACTTGTAGTATAAAATCTAGATGTTAGGGACACTTTATGTACGGGCAGTATAAAATTGAGATGCTATGGACATTTCATGTACACTGTAACACATAGCAATAAATCTAGATGTTACGGACATCTCGTGTACATGTAGTATAAGATCTAGATGTTACCGACATCTCATGTTCATATGTAGCATAAAATCTAGACATTGCAGACACTTCATGATCATGTATGTGCAGTATAAAATTGAGATGTTACGGACATTTCATGTACTTATTGTATTAAACCATAAATTTATCTATTAATATACAGTATGCAATTACAAAATATAAATAAAAATGTGCTTCTTTGTAGAATGTAGATTGTGTATTGCCTATTGCGAGATTATATAAGTATGCAGGGATTGAGCAATGTGGCTGGACTGTTTCCCTTATACCTAGCAGAAACATACCTCATTACTCAGCTAATATATATAAAATATGCTAAAACTTATCATTAAGAAACCAAATGATTCCTCCAGGGCTACTTATTATCGAAAATAATAAACAGATGGAGTCATTTTATAAGTCTTTCACTATCTAATACTATCAAATACCGAAATGTAGCTACTTGTATTTTTGTAACATTTCTTACAAAGGCGGCAAACAGCGACCGTCATGTCAAGGTTTTTTCTAGAAGGACCCCATTCTTTTCTTTATTTTGCGGAATGCATATATATTCCATACTTTTGACTTCGCCTTTCCAACCCCGGGTGGTCGAATAGCTCTGTATCAGTATCCGTTGTAGTGGCAATTGCAACGGAGTCGTCGACGACAAGGCAGCCGTCCGCCATCTTTATTCTAAGGTTATAACATTAGAGTGACTTCCCTTGATTCGGGCGCGTTCGATGATCGATTCTTGAAAAACGGAAATCGATGGTCGAAATCGAAGGTGCATTCGATTCGTCAACCGATTATAATCGATGATCGGCGCACCACTACTATCTATGATCCTTCCAACTTGGTGTTGATGTTTTAAGTTTCGGTTGTACTTTAAAAAGTTTGTTGCTCGTCTTGAGAGACCAGCGTTTCTGCCATTTACTCTGGATGGCAGAACTAATTACAGGTTTGAAATCTGTATATAGTTTTTGATATTTGTTTGTTGCAGATTTAGAGCATGTTTTGCTATAGGCTGTCAACAGGATACATAATATACATCCACTCTATACTCTTATAAAAAACAGCAGGATAGATAAAATACTCTTATAAAAGACTTGTATAAATTTCTCCATTATATGCAAATTGGCCAGCTTCAGCTCCCTGACAATTTAGTTAAGAAGGTGATAAATACATTTCTTTAGTCATTTTGTTGTTGTTGTTTTTTCAGAAATATGAACAAGGATTTATTCTGGACCCTGTTGTCATGTCACCCAGACAAACCGTGAAAGACGTCAACGAAGCCAAGAAGAATTATGGCTTCTCGGGTATCCCTATCACAGAGAACGGGCACATGGGGGAGAAACTAGTCGGACTCGTGACCCAGCGAGACATCGATTTTCTGACCACGGAGGAATTCAACACCCCACTGGGAGAGGTAAATTATTAATACAAATAATGTGATCCATTCACTAGATATTGTTGTATAGGACAATTTCAATTGACATCATACATATTTTAGATCCATTTATATTATAACAAAATAAATGTTGCTCTCTCCCTTTATCTCATTAAAGCCACTGTAGTCACAAATTTCTGATCTACAATCAAAGGAAAAACCTCTCTCTAACGAATTGGGCTATGTTACGGATAAATATGTTTTCCTCATCCAATGCTTCTGCTTAGTATTTATAGTATTTTGATATGCTAAATTGGTTTCCATTGACTTCATATTACTTTAGGATTTTCAGGATATTGAAAGTCATGATCTTACAATTTTTCGTCATTGATGTGGGGGGACAGTTTATTTTCCTATAGGCTAACCTAATGGTGACTAGCTGTGTTTGAACTGTGAAACCTTTTCAGTTCATGAACAGTATGTATTGATCTCAATACTTGTCAGAAATTGATACAAATGGGAAATATTATCAATGAGATTAAAAATGATGAAATTCAGCACCATTAAGCAGGAGAATATACTATATATGTTTTATATGTTTTGTTTTAGGTTATGACAAAAGTTGAGGCTCTGGTCGTGGCACATAGCGGAGTAACACTAAAGGAGGCTAACCTGATATTACAAAAGAGTAAAAAAGGTTGGTTATGGTAATTTCAGAAAGTTTTGTCAATAATAATAGCTCTGTTATTTGTGGGCATTTGAATCTTTGAAGCATTTGGGATTTTTTTTTTAGGTCACCTGAGACGAAGTCTCAAGTGACCTATTCTAATCGCCTTTTGTCCGTCGTCGTCCGTAGTGCGTCCGTAAACTATTTACATTTTCGACTTCTTCTCCAAAACAACTTAACCAAATTCAATGAAATTTGGCAGAAAGTTACTATAGCTGAAGGTCAACCAAAATTGTGAATTATATGGTCCCCACCCCCCAGGGGCCTGAGGGGTGGGGCCAAAATGGGTCAAATTGACTAAAACTTCAAAAATCTTCTTCTCTACTCTCAGATATGGTGGAGTCAAACACTCTTCATAGATGGAAGGGTTTCATGGTGTTTTACTTAAATTGTAAATTTCATGACCCTTTGGGTATCACGTTTGCCCCTGGGGAGGGGGGTAAACTTTTAAATTAGTATAGTTTATATAGGGAAATCACATTTTTGAATATTATTTGTTGGATTTGTATTGGAACTCATTCTAACCTGGTCAACATTATCAGCATGGGATAACAGTTTGATGGTATGAATATGTTGGCCCTGACTGACCCTCAGGGGCTGATGGGTGGGGCTAAAAAGGGTCAAATTGACTGAAATTTTAAAAATCATCTTCTCTACTCTCATATTTGGTAGAATCAAAAACTCTCCATAGATGGAAGGGTCTTATATGGTGCTTTACTAAAACTGTGAATTTAATGACCCTTGGGTCTCACGTTTGCTCCTGGGGAGGGCGTAAACTTTAGTATAGTTTATATCGGGAAATCACATTTTTGACCATTATTTGTTGGATTTGTATTGGAACTCATTCTAACCTGGTCAACATTATCAGCATTGGATAACGGTTTGATGGTATCATATGTTGGCCCTGACTGACCCCCAGGGGCTGATGGGCGGGGCTAAAAAGGGTCAAATTGACTGAAATTTCAAAAATCTTCTTCTCAATACCTATATAAAATAGAATCAAATACTTTTCATAGAAGGAAGGGTTTCATGGTGTTTTACTTAAATTGTGAATTTCATGACCCTGGGGTCTCAAGTTTGCCCCTAGGGAGAGGGTAAACTTTGCTATAGTTTATATAGGGAATTCATATTTTTGACAATCATTTGTTTTATTTCTATTGGAATTCATTCTTACTTTCTTAAAATTATCATCATGGGATGACAGCTTAATGATAAGCACATATTGGCCCTGACTGACCCCAAGGACTGATGGGTGGGGCCAAAAAGGGTCAATTAAATTAACTGAAATATTTCAAATCTCAGGGGACCGTTAAGGCCCTTTGGACCTCTTGTCTGGATTTTAGTTAACCTTAATTGGCAGAAGGGCCAAGTGCAGTCATCATGTACTGCATATTTAATATTATAACATCCATCTATCTCAGGCATTCATCAGCTCACAAGGTAGACATATTAGATTAAACTTAATGTAGACATTATAGACATTTCTAAAAAAAATCTAGATGTTTCGGATGTTTCATGTACTCGTAGTATGAAATCTAGATGTTAGGGACACTTCATGTACATGTAGTATAAAATCTGGATGTTACGGACACTTTATGTATGGGCAGTATAAAATTGAGATGCTATGGACATTTCATGTACACTGTAACATTTAGCAATAAATCTAGATGTTACGGACATCTCGTGTACATGTAGTATAAGATCTAGATGTTACGGACATCTCATGTACATATAGTATAAGATCTAGATGTTACGGACATCTCGTGTACATATAGTATAAGATCTAGATGTTACAGACATCTCGTGTACATGTAGTATAAGATCTAGATGTTACCGACATCTCATGTACATATAGTATAAGATCTAGATGTTACAGACATCTCATGTACATATAGTATAAGATCTAGATGTTACGGACATCTCATGTACATATAGTATAAGATCTAGATGTTACGGACATCTCGTGTACATGTAGTATAAGATCTAGATGTTATGGACATCTCGTGTACATATAGTATAAGATCTAGATGTTACCGACATCTCATGTACATATAGTATAAGATCTAGATGTTATGGACATCTCATGTTCATATGTAGCATAAAATCTAGATGTTATGGACATTTCGTGTTTGGTTTGGTTTGGTTTATTTTGTTTAATGTCCTATTAACAGCTAAGGTCATTTAAGGACGGCCTCCCGTGCATGCAAGTACTTATAGTATTAAATCTAGACATTATGGATGTTTCCAGTACATGTATAATATGATCTAGACATTCTGGACGTTTCCTGTACGTATAGTATATGATCTA
This sequence comes from Pecten maximus, assembly GCF_902652985.1. Lineage (NCBI taxonomy): Eukaryota > Metazoa > Mollusca > Bivalvia > Pectinida > Pectinidae > Pecten > Pecten maximus. Next base: position 42,246,982 of record NC_047021.1, read on the forward strand.
GACATTCTGGACGTTTCCTGTACGTATAGTATATGATCTAGTCAGACATTATGGACGTTTCCTGTACTTATAGTATTAGATCTAGACATTCTGGACATTTCTAGTGTGCGTGGTATCAAATCCAGAAGTAAATGATATCCATTAGCTTAATATCGTATGTTTCTTCATTTCAGGAAAACTTCCCATCATCAATGATAGTGGCGAGCTTGTAGCCTTAATCGCTAGAACAGATACTAAAAAGAACCGTGACTTTCCGTTGGCTTCTAAAGATGAACAGTATGTAACATAGATATTATAAATGGTCTTAATACTTATTGTGTTTGGTTCAAACATCAATGCTGTGTAGTCAAATTGGACAATAAAAACAATTTTAACTTTTGGGAAATATAAAAAAAATTATTCCAAGCTTTGAACATTTCATTTTAATTTGTTTTAAGTTCCAATTTCTTTAAAGTGGGTTGATGTGTGTTGAATTAAAAGTTTATCAGTCAGAAATTGTGAATGTATACTTTTGTAATATTTTATTGAATGAGTTATATGCTATAGTCATAAGTATTTTGGAAGAAATGCTATAGAAAAGATCAAATTATTGTGTAAATTATGAAATTTTTATTTCAGTAAACAGTTGTTAGTGGGTGCAGCCATTAGTACGCACGATTCCGATAAAGACAGATTAGAGATGTTAGTCTCTGCCGGGGTCGACTTTGTAGTGTTGGTAAGTTCTGTTTCTTGTGAAAAGCTCTAAAATTAAGATAAGAAAAGACTACAGACGTACAATTAAGATAATTAAGACAAGACTACAGAGGTCTACACAGGTACACTTAAGATAAGAAAAGACTACAGAGGGCTACACAGGTACAATTAAGATAAGAAAAGACTACAGTGGTCTACAGAGACAAATTAAGATAAGAAAAGACTACAGAGGGCTACACAGGTACAATTAAAATAAGAAAAGACTACAGTGGTCTACAGAGACAAATTAAGATAAGAAGAGACTACAGTGGTCTACAGAGGAACAATTAAGATAAGAAAAGACTACAGAGGTCTACACAGGAACAATTAAGATAAGAAAAGACTACAGAGGTCTAAAGAGGTACAATTAAGGTTCAAAAAGACTATAGAAGTGTACAGCGGTACAATTAAGATAAAAAAAGACTTCAAAGGTTAGTCTCGGCAGAAGTTCACATCATAGTTTTGGCAGCTTCTTGTGATCAACTCTCGGCTAGAAGAGGAAGGGAGATAACTGTACGTAATATTCATCTCCTATTTATTTGAAGGTTTGTCTTAGATATATATTAATGTCAGTAAACGTTGATATGTGTCTGTTTATTGAATAGAGAGGAGACCATTTGGCAAGTGGAGACATGTTTAAACTGTTGTATGTTAATTTTTTTCCAGGATTCCTCCCAGGGCAACTCTATTTACCAGATCAACATGATCAAACACATCAAGAAAAAATATCAAAATCTGCAAGTTATCGGAGGAAATGGTAAGTCCATTTGGACAAGTTTGTTTGTTTGATGGTCTGTCCTATGTGTCGATCAAGAAACCTAGAAAAACTGAAAACATGGCACACAAAAATGTTAACACACAAAATATGAATTTGTGAATGTTGCTAATTTGAAGGAATTTAGTGTTATTAATGAATTTAAAAGAAATCTTTGATAAAAATTCTGAGGCTACATTTTATCTGAAAATTACTGCCTCCGGAGGAGTAGCTTGCACTGTATTTTGTAACAAATTACACTCGGTGGCCGAGTGGTTAAGGCGTCCCAACACTTTAACACTAGCCCTCCACCTCTGGGTTGCGAGTTCGAAACATACTTGGGGCAGTCGCCAGGTACTGACCGTAGGCCGGTGGTTTTTCTCCGGGTACTCCGGCTTTCCTCCACCTCCAAAACCTGGCATGTCCTTAAATGACCCTGGCTGTTAATAGGACGTTAAACAAAAACAAACCAAACCAAACAAATTACCTGTCTCCAGAGTGACAACCCACTGTACTTTGTAACAAATTGCATGAAGTCTGAAATGGTACTGGACATAATATTATGTAAACACAATATTATGTAGCATGACTTCTTAGGGTATGTACAGGAACAATGTGTAACATAATTAAATGTACTGAACACAAATATTACATTAAATGATTTCTGAAGATTACTGTACGTAGATATTTTATATTACAGTCGTGACAGCAGCCCAGGCTAAGAACTTGGTTGATGCAGGTGTGGATGGTCTGAGAGTGGGCATGGGTAGTGGGTCTATATGCATAACACAAGAAGGTAAGTAACACTTATAGTTTTACTTACTTAACAGGGCTCAAAGTGGATATTTTTACCAGGTGGCCTATTTGGCTACCAAGTCATTAAATCTAGGCGCCAATTGGAAAAGTCAGTCGCCTGGCCTAGTTGTCTTTGATTAAAACAACAGCAAAAAATCTTTTTATTCTTAGATCAGTATGATATCTGTCTGTAACTTTTTCAATTGTGAATGTCATTTAACATGGACTGATCTTCCTGAAATTTCATATCTAGGTTCCCCTTGGTGTCTAGTTATGCATATTGCATTTTGGGACCGATCGGAAAACAACATGGCCGACAGGTAGCCATCTTGGATTTTGCCCATTGAAGTTTGTTATCGCTATTTCTGAGAAAGTGCTGAATGGATCTTTCTCAGATTTCATATGTAGGTTCCCCTTGGTGCCTAGTTATGCATATTGCATTTTGGGACCGATCGGAAAACAACATGGCCGACAGGCAGCCATCTTGGATTTTGACAATTGAAGTTTGTTATCTCTATTTCTGAGAAAGTACTGAAGGGATCTTCCTGAAATTTCATATGTAGGTTCCCCTTGGTGTCTAGTTATGCATATTGCATTTTGGGACCGATCGGAAAACAACATGGCTGACAGGCAGCCATCTTGGATTTTGACTGTTGAAGTTTGTTATCGCTATTCCTGAGAAAGAACTGGAGGGATCTTTCTCAAATTTCATATGAAGGTTCCCCTTGGTGCCTAGTTATGCATATTGCGATTTGAGAGTTACTAATCGGAAAACAACATGGCCGACAGGCAGCCATCTTGGATTTTGACAGTTGAAGTTTGTTATCGCTATTTCTGAGAAAGTACTGAAGGGATCTTCCTGAAATTTCATATGAAGGTTCCCCTTGGTGCCTAGTTATGCATATTGCATTTTGAGACCAATCGGATAACAACATGGCAGACAGGCAGCCATCTTGGATTTTGACAATTGAAGTTTGTTATCACTATTTCTGAGAAAGCACTGAAGGGATCTTTCTCAAATTTCATATGGAGGTTGCCCTTGGTGCCTAGTTATGCATATTGCATTTTGAGACCAATCTGAAAACAACATGGCCGACAGGCAGCCATCTTGGATTTTGACAATTGAAGTTTGTTATCGCTATTTCTGAGAAAGTACTGAAGGGATCTTTCTCAAATTTCATATGTAGGTTCCCCTTGGTGCCTTGTTATGCATATTGTGATTTGAGACTAATCTGAAAACAACATGGCCGACAGGCAGCCATCTCGGATTTTGACAATTGAAGTTTGTTATCACTATTTCTGAGAAAGTACAGAATGGATCTTTCTCAAATTTCATATGTAGGTTTCCCTTGGTGCCTAGTTATGCATATTGCATTTTGAGACCAATTGGATAACAACATGGCAGACAGGCAGCCATCTTGGATTTTGAAAATTGAAGTTTGTTATCACTATTTCTGAGAAAGCACTGAAGGGATCTTTCTCAAATTTCATATCTAGGTTCCCCTTGGTGCCTAGTTATGCATATTGCATTAGTTATGCAATTGCATTTTGAGACCAATCTGAAAACAACATGGCCGACAGGCAGCCATCTTGGATTTTGACAGTTGAAGTTTGTTATCGCTATTTCTGAGAAAGTACTGAAGGGATCTTTCTCAAATTTCATAAGTAGGTTCCCCTTGGTCCCTTGTATTGCATTTTTGGACCAGTCTGTCCTGAAAACAACCTGACAAACAAACAGCCATTATCGTTAAATCTCAAATTTTTTATATAGCTAGGATTCCCTTGTTTGAAAAGTACTGGAGGGATGTCTCAATTTGCACAGATTAGTAAAATGAAGGGAAAAGTAGAGAAAAGATCAATCTGACATGGAACCTATGAAGATCATTCAATGGTGGGCGCCAAGATCCCTCTGGGATCTCTTGTACAGTATAGAGATTAAATTTGTGATTTTCTTGTTCACTTTCCATAACAGATATACAAATAGATTATTGATTAATTTGATATTTTTTTTCCCAGTCATGGCCGTAGGACGGCCTCAGGGTACAGCAGTGTATAAAGTGGCAGAGTACGCTCGCAGGTTTGGTGTTCCTGTTATAGCTGATGGAGGAATCTCGGCTGTCGGTCACATCATTAAGGCACTGTCTCTCGGGGCATCCACAGGTATAACACAACAAAAAAAAGCAAAATGTTTACTAGCGTCGATTATTTTATGGCATATCTCATAGTTCAACATCTCCAATTGCTAAATTATCTGTAGAGTGTCTGATATTGGGCCTTGTGTATTAATCCTGCATACAGAAGTATTGGTTTGTGTATCAGTAGTATTGTTTTAAGCATGTCTTTCTCTAGATTTATGGGCTTATGTTCTTCCTACACCAGTTCGATTTAGGCATCGATCGTCTCGAACCATATTATATGGCAGTACTACTGTACGTGGCTACTGATACCCATAAATCATGATTACCAGAGTTATTGCCCTTTGTTGCTAGGTATCTACTTTGTGTTGGGCATAACTCACAAATTATACTGGCAGCTGCAATTGGTAAACTTTGTTAGTTGATTCTGAACCTCGCTGAATGGCAGCATTAACATTTCATACTGTAATCAGATCTCAGATTTTATACAGATTTATGGCCTTTAGTTCATTAAGATCAGATCTTGTATGCCAACTCTATGTACAATTACTGCCCTTAGTTACTGTATGTTACATTGTTTAGAGTATCTAATGCGTTTTTGTATTAAAAAAATAATCAGAAATAAAACCATTCCTTCCTGACAGTGATCTCACTTAGGTCTCCAGTATGATACTCCATGTCAATATATATCAACTGAAACTAAAGAATTTTGTTCTGTAGGCTGAGAGACAGTTACCATATTACACTGTATACAAACAAGCCCTACCTACCACATCCTCTTAACTACCTCTTCACTGGATACGAAAATGAAGCATAATAAATCAAATCTTATTCTGCTCTATTTACATAGTTACGGCCCTTTGTTCAATTTTTATTTGCAAAGTGACTATAAGAAGATTTCATGCATTAAAACAAGAGAATAATAGAGATATCTTTGTGTTTGTAGTGATGATGGGCTCAATGTTAGCCGGAACCAGTGAGGCACCCGGCGAGTATTTCTTCGCCGATGGGGTGCGACTGAAGAAGTACAGAGGTATGGGTTCTCTAGATGCCATGGAGAAACACAAAAGCAGCCAGAGTCGATACTTCAGGTAATAACCCTATTTCAGAGAATATTCTCAACTTGTAGCTCTTTTGGTCGAAGACAAGAAGAGCTTATATCATGGTGTATCCTCGGGTATCAGTCCTCGATTGGTCGGTATTGTTATCATCCCTCGTTGATGATGAAACTGGAACACTTAACCAGTGATTCAGGAATGGTCCATATTTGGTCCTTACTGAAATTTGAACCTGTGTTGTTTTCAAGATGGCCCCATGAAATCGCTTAAAACTACCAATTTTCCTGAACAGATAGTCATAAAGAGACAAAGAAACGAGATGGTCAGCAATGAGTTGTGAATGGTCATCTTCAGGTGGTCAGTGATGGGTTGTGAATGGTCATCTTCAGGTGGTCAGTGATGGGTTGTGAATGGTCATCTTCAGGTGGTCAGTGATGAGTTGTGAATGATCATCTTCAGATGGTCAGCAATGAGTTGTGAATGGTCATCTTCAGATGGTCAGTAATGAGTTGTGAATGGTCATCTTCAGATGGTCAGTAATGAGTTGTGAATGGTCATCTTCAGGTGGTCAGTGATGAGTTGTGAATGATCATCTTCAGATGGTCAGAACTAAAATTCCAGTTGTGCTACATTTAAGATGGCCTCTACAATGATGTCGCTTTAACTCCTGAATACGAGTCTATGCAATGAAAATGTGAAAAAATAATGGGGTGGGCTTATTCCCGACCATGGACTTGCATCCAGTAATATAGGGTTATATGATGGGAGTTTCATTGAAGACTTGTGCATGATCTGCAGATGATCCAAATTAGAATTTAGACTTGTGCTGTATTCAAGATCTCTATCTGGAAAATCTTTTTATCAGTCCCCTACAAGTGAAACGGGAAGGACTATAGGTTTCCTCTTTGTCTGTCTTTTACGTATGTATGTACATAATGCAAAAGTTTGTCAGCACTCTAGAGGCTTCTTCACACAATGATAAAGAACCATAATATCTCGGAAAAGTTCCAGTTTTAGAGTTTTTGGGTCAAGGTCACTGTTACTATTATTAGCAGGGACTGGAAGGGGATATGTACTAATAATCTATAAAATATGATTGCATCATTTTTGGGATAATATAAAGAATGAGGAAGAAAATTCTACTTTATTGGTGCAGTTAAGAGAAATAGATTGAATATATAATATTTTTCTAAAATCTCTAATTATTTAACTCCAGGCAGAGTTATCTATTTACTTGAAATAATAGATTGAAGTAAATTTATAATACAATAAAGTTAGAAAATCAAAATTAAAGTCATAATTGAAAATCGAAATTAAAGTCATAATTTTAAACAAAAACGTTTTCTTTATTAAAATTGGCATACAATTTCAAGTCACAGCAATTTTCATTTGATGCATGCAGATTAACTTTTAACTCGTTAAAAAAAATTATTTCTACAATTTTATGACATAGTCAAATTTTTTGTATTTTTTTTTATGCTGGAAATGGGATTCCTGGAACAGTTTATTCCTGTGCGTTTTAATTTCATTCATTCAGTGTTGTTTTTGTGTATCAACAATCTTCAGTCAGTTGCTAAAATGCATGATATCTCTTTCTGTTGTTTTCTTTCTGGCTTGAAACCCAGTCAGACAAAATCTATGATCGTAAAAAAAAAAAACATCAATCAATCCCTCTTATTGTCCAAAAAATAAGCAGCCATTTTTTGTCTGTGTTCTGTTTTGTGTAGTATTTTTCATACGTCTATCAACTTTCAAATTTTTTGTGGAAATGTACATGACGATCCTTTAATGGTTTGATTTGTCTTTGCTTTTCAAACCTAGATGCATGGACTATGATCTTATTCTGTTGCATGTTTTTGTGGTTAAATAACATCTAAATAATTGCAATAAACAATCATTTCTTTTCAAATTTCATGTTTGGAAGAATAAATCAAACAAATATTAAAAGTTATTACAGAAAATTTCAACAGCTTTTACTAAAAATGTCATAATTTTACTAATTAAGACAAATGCATGTTTAAGCTATATTACAGCATTTCGAATTCTTACCTATATAATTTTGGTTTTGCTTAATTCTCCAGTGAAAGTGACAAGCTGAAGGTAGCCCAGGGCGTATCTGGCTCGATAGTGGACAAAGGGTCCATCCACAAATTTGTGCCCTATCTGATCGCGGGGATTCAACATGCCTGTCAGGACATTGGAGCTCGGAGTCTATCTAACCTAAGGTAAGGATGCTGTGTCTGGCTGGGCCTATGTTAATGATGTAATTTCAGTTTGCATGTGGTTCAGGGATTTCTGTGTGTACTGCTCAAGCTTTGCAGAAGATTATAGATATCGGAAAATGTGGAAGATACTCACATTATGAGTGCAGACTGTTTTGCAGAAGTCTTGTCAAGCCGACAGGAATAGTTGTGACTTTTGAATGTTATGGGAGATTGAGCGTCAACAAGAAGGGAATCATCTTCTCCTTCGTAATACATGTAATGTATGTTCTGTTTTTTTATGAAATTTTCATATAAAATAATTGATAATATATAATATCCCTAAATCTGACCCCAAAAATATTCATGAAAAAATTTTTTAGGTACTATATATAATTAGTTATTTATCAATGAATAATTAGTGTTTGTTCACCAGCTGAGCTGTTGGTCTGTTAAACATATTTGAGTGCTGACAAAAAAAATAAAAAATCTGTTTTAAAAAAATTCTGTAACCTTTGCCATCACTTTAGATCATCGTGTTGTGTAAATCACTTTTAAGAGTTTGATGTAAATTTAAACATTGAAAGTCATTTAGTAATTAGGAGTAAAGCTGGAAGGCGTTTAACATTCCTATTTAGTGTTCTTCTGTTTCATGATAATAAGTTAATAAACTTATAAACTTAATAAACAATATGGAGGATTGTTTCCCCTCGAGAACATTATCTTCCCTCGCCTATCGGCTCGGGAAGATAATGTTCCCTCGGGGAAACAATCCTCCATATTCCCCTCAGACAAGGGCACTATTTATATAATATTTCCCTGCTGAGTTCAAGTCCAGGTCTTCAATATGCTTGTCCACTGAATGCTGATTTGGGTAGCATTACAAACACACTCATAGCTTTGACAAATGTAATTATATACAGAGAGCAAACTGGCTTCTGGAATGTAAGGATTTTTAACATGCTAGAATAAGATATTTTCCAGAGATTTTTTTTTTTTATTTTGGCTAAAAATGGTCATGGTACGCAGCAGGTTCAATAGCTATAGATGTAGGAGGGCCTGAGAAACAAGGAATATTTTAATTGCCTTTTGGCTGGGGTTGATATATTCTTATATCATCTGTGAACTTATCAACTTGAAAAAAATGGGTTAATGGAGAAAATGTATATTTTAAAAACTGTTCAAAATATGTAAAATAACCCATTTTTTTTTTTTTGCATGTTTAGTTATTTAATGATCAGAACTGTTACTACAAGTCATTCACAGGTTGGATAGCACAACAGATGATTTTCTTTTGACTTTGGTACTTATTTGAGACAGTCTCAGGGTTAATTTGCACTGGGTACATGTAGGTTATATGTAAAACGATCTCTTTTATAAATGAAATAACTCCTGTATATTAATAAAATTTTAGAAAATAAAATTTTAGAAAATAAAATTCAGAATATAATGGGTTTTTTCAATGTCCATGCTCCAAAAGGCTATAGTTATAACTTTTAAGCAAACTGTATGTCTGTAGAAACAGTTTTATCAGCTAAAGCTATATATTGTTCAGGGAAACGGCCATACATGTACTGAAACCTTACACGCCCCCAGGCAGCCAAACTTACATCCCCCAATCAGGCAGCAACTCAGCTCGGATGACAGATGTTATCGAGGTAAATCGTGAAGTATATGACATAGTGTGTTGGCTATATACAAACACCTGTCTTTTAGATTTACATTTATTTCAATGTTAGAAATCACAATGCAAAAAAAAAAAAATTTAAAAAAAAAGGTAAAATTTTCCTGTAGAAAATAGATGAAAATACAATCATTGCTTGACATTAAAATGGTAGTACTGATCTGTAGCTTTGGTATATAGTTCAAATGTAAAATGCTTCAAATTGTCCTTAGCTGGTTGGTGATGGCCTGATGTTGCCAGCATGTTTACTACTAACACGAAATCTTAATATTGTGGCTTTAGACTGCAATTGATATTTGATGGGTAACCTGTAAGTTTTCATGTAAATTTTCTTTAAATTTTATATTGTGTCACTCTGTAGTGTTTGTTATACACCAATCAAAATTTCACAGGTGAAATATATGAATGGCATTTTCTATATAGGTCTGTCATGATCACCCATCAAAATTTCACTGGTGAAACATATGAAGGGCATTTTCTATATAGGTCTGTCACCCATCAAAATTTCACAGGTGAAACATATGAATGGCATTGTCTATATAGGTCTGTCTCTCTGACACAATCCTATGTTTTTCTAGAGATCTTCTTTCTCCGTTTACAACCAATTTCTTTTTGAAACTTGGTTGACTTTATAATCATGATGTAAATGTATGAAGTGATTTTGTTGAAAAAGAGTTATTGCCCTTTGTTTATTTCAGAATGTAACTTAACCTTGGGATATTCGTTTTGAACTGTTCTGTATGAAACTTCATAGGATTTTTTGCCATAACATTTTCAGAATTTTTGTAGCACAATTACTTCTTTCTTAATTTCTATATTTTATGCATTTTTGTACAAGTCTTTGTCACATTGTCATCGGACAGACATATATATTTATGTATATTGTTCCACACTGCAGTATGCTTGTCACATCAATTTTTGTCAGCTGATTGGATTATACAACAAACTCTTCATTGACTATAAATATTTTGTAAATTATTAATTAATTATCATGTCATTGTTACACTGACTGAGCATCACCAATAGTAAATAGTTATATGAAACTTCTTTGCTATATCACCTATATTATATGAATATACTGCTATAATTGTGTCTTTGCATACTAAAGTTTCATCCTGTGTCCCCAAAAATACAAACTTTCAGGCCTTAAATTGTCCACGCTCATGATCAGTATATATTTTTTTCATTTTCAAAGTTTGTATAAAGAACTTGTGCCATTATTTTTCTACTGTATATACAGTCCTTTATAAGTTATTTTCCTGTTAAGATAAGAGTGTCCCAACACTTTACTACTGTATACAAGGATTTGTAAATTGATTCACTGTAAAATTTCTTTCTCCTTTCAATTCAAGTATAAGACATTTTTTAAGAGTTTGTGGGTTGATTCAGGATAATATTTTAAAATCATTCAAATTAATGGCCATATTGTACAATCAAAATGACCTAAGATGAAATCCAAGCAGTGAAGTCTACATTGATTATTTTCTGTATTATTAATAAAAATTCTTTTTTAATAGTAATTATTTTCTGTATTATTAATGAAAATTCTTTTTTAATAGGAAAGGGAGGGGAAGCAATTTCATGATAAAAACCTAACAATTCACACTAGATATATACTACTGCTGCATTCCCGTTTTGAAGTTTCATTTCTGGAGTACAAGAAAAAATGTTATCGCCATAATAAACATGAGATAGATAAATCATATGGCATTTGATTATGATGGTATAGAACTACCTGCTCATCGGAGGAGTCGTCTATAATTTGGAAAAAACTTACTGACTGAATCCCCTTGGTCATTTTACATGCTAGTAAGGTTTATGTTTTAACTTAACTAAACTCACTACTCAGTACGTATACCCAGGTGCTGTTTAGATATTGTCTCAGCTGGTTTAAAATTAATTTGAATCCGCACGGCACGATTTGTATTGTTTATAAGAAAATGTTATTTCCATGAAAACTTAAGTTTAAATTGAATAGCTTGACACCTTCATATTTTAACCAGATTTTCAGATAAATGCATGTTTTTTTTTTGTTTACTGAATGATTGATAAAGGTTGTTTCTTTTAAATTGGAGACTGTAAATACAAGTTAAAGTGTTATTTCAATGACTTAAGTGTTATGTTCGTTTTATATTTAAGAAAAATATTTGTCTGCACATCAGTGAAATGAGAACTAGTACATCAGATTTATCACTGATCATGTCACAAGTTAATATGACACAGTTTAAATCTTAAAACACAAACAAATTTAGCATAATGGCCACGGCTACAAAAGTAGCTTTTGCTTGTTACAAAATATCAAGATAGAGAATTTTAGTACTATATGAGGAAATATTGAAGATTTTTAGGGTTATTTATTAAATGTCCGTTAACCTACATTATTTCATTTTACCAACAGGTCAATGATGTACTCGGGCGAGCTAAAGTTTGAGAGGAGAACCACTTCAGCACAAATTGAAGGAGGTGTACATAACTTGCACAGGTAAATATAGATAGTTTTTAGTTTGTGTAAATATCATTAAATGCATACTGAGATATTGTATTGTCTTTCTTTCAATATTTTTTTTTTTAATTTGCTGCTCAAATAATTATTATTGTCCCCTAGAAGTACTGAAGTATGCACATGAAACACTGTGTAGTGAGTATTTTTTTCATAAACACATTTAGCAGTAATAGGGATTTTTAGGTCACCTGAGACAAAGTCTCAAGTGACCTATTCTAATCCCCTTTTGTCCGTCGTCGTGCGTCGTGCGTCGTGCGTCGTCCGTCCGTAAACAATTTACATTTTCGACTTCTTCTCCAAAACCCCTAAACCAAATTCAATGAAATTTGGCAGGAAGCTTCTATGGCTAAAGGTCAACCAAAATTGTAAATTATATGGTCCTCACCCCCCAGGGGCCTCAGGGGCGGGGCTAAAAAGGGTCAAATTGACTAAAACTTCAAAAATCTTCTTCTCTACTCTCAGATATGGTGGAATCAAACACTCTTCATAGATGGAAGGGTCTTAAGGTGCTTTACCAAAATTGTAAATTTCATGACCCAGGGGTCTCACGTTTGCCCCTGGGGAGGGGGTAAACTTTACTATAGTTTATATAGGGAAATCACATTTTTGACTTTTATTTGTTTTATTTGTATTGGAATTCATTCTAATTTGGTTAACATTATCAGCATGGGATGACAGTTTGATGGCATGCACATGTTGGCCCTGACTGACCCCCAGGGGCTGATGGGCGGGGCTAAAAAGGGCCAAATTGACTGAAATTTCAAAAATCTTCTTCTCTACTCTCGGATAATATGGAATCAAATACACTCCATAGATGGCAGGGTCTGAAGGTGCTTTACCAAAATTGTGAATTTCATGACCCCGGGGTCTCAAGTTTGCCCCTGGGGAGGGGGTAAACTTTACTATAGTTTATATAGGGAAACAACATTTTTGACTTTTATTTGTTTTATTTCTGTTGGAATTCATTCTAATTTGGTAAACATTGTCAGCATGGGATGACAGTTTGATGGCATGCACATGTTGGCCCTGACTGACCCCCAGGGGCTGATGGGCGGGGCTGGAAAGGGCCAAATTGACTGAAATTTCAAAAATCTTCTTCTCAAGACCAAAATAAGTTGGAATCAAATACTCTTTAAAGTTGGAAGGGTCTTAAGATGCTTTACTAAAATTGTGAATTTCATGACCCAGGGGTCTCAAGTTTGCCCCTGGGGAGGGGGTAAACTTTACTATAGTTTATATAGGGAAATCACATTTTTGACTTTTATTTGTTTCATTTCTATTGAAATTCATTCTAATTTGGTAAACATTGTTAGCATGGGATGACAGTTTGATGGCATGCACATGTTTGCCCTGACTGACCCCCAGGGGCTGATGGGCGGGGCTAAAAATGGTCAAATTGGCTGAAATTTCAAAAATCTTCTTCTAAAGACCGAAATAAGGTAGAATCAAATACTCTTCATAGTTGGAAGGGTCTTAAGATGCTCTACTAAAATTTATTAATTTAATGACCCGGGGGTCATAAGTTTGCCCCTGGAGAGGGGTTAAATTTTACTATAGTTTATATAGGGAAATTACATTTTTGACTGATTTGTTTGATTTCTATTGGAATTCATTCTAACTTGGTTAACATTTTCAGCATGGGATGAAAGTTTGATAATATGCATATGTTGGCCCTGACTGACCCCTGAGGGCTGATGGGCGGGGCCAAAAAGGGTAAATTAAATTAACTGAATATTTCAAATCTCAGGTGACCGTTAAGGCCCATGGGCCTCTTGTATGAATGATATTTCTGTAACTTCGTTGTGTCACCTGTATACATCAGAAAATTAACTAGTGACAAATATAAAGCTTGCATTGGCCTAGGCCTACACTATGTTGATAATACAGAGAGTTCTGTGTTTGACAGAGGGATGGTATACCAGTTTAGTTTGTAAATTTGAACTCCTATGCGAGGTTAAATGTGCAGTGGTCACACACTAACCTTCACCTAGACGATCTGGGTTCGATTCCCCGCTCAGACATGGAAAAGTAGAGTGGTCGCCTGCCCTACATTGTCGGTTTTCTACGGATACCACAGTTTAATTTCCTCCGTCAGTTACATCCCTAGCGCAATTCCTTCTAGGCCAACAAGAGTGATTATTAGTTGATATAACTTGTTTCGCAATCGTCGTAAATTAAGTTTATACTGAATATGATATTTTTTCTAATATACACCTGTTCACTAGAGGAATGGCTTATCAGCTGTGGGGAGCTTTGACGATTAGGGTTTGGGTTGAAATAATCACTGGGTGTTATTTCGGAATCATTGTAAAATAAGTTTGTACTGAATATAATAAAAAAAAATAATATACACCACACCTGTTCAGTAGAGGAACGGCTTATCAGCTGTGGGGAGGTTTGGCGATTAGGGTTAGGGTTGAAATAATCACTGGCTGTTGTTGATTGTAGTTACGATGTTCGTCTGTATTAAGGTAAGGTAGTGTGTTCCATTTGGATCAAATCTGCCAGGCATTTTTTGTGTGACATGTTTTGACAATTTAACATCACATTTTGTCATCTCAACGTTTGACAGCATTACAAGCCAGCCTGGTAAATAACAAACGTCTCCTTCATATGTCATGTGTATAACAATCACGCTAAATATTCGTTATCAATAATCAATTCTTTCCCCCAAATCTTTTTACATGAATGTGCATTTATTCAACATGATTTTTTTCATTCCTCAATAATGCACAGATATATATATCTGATTTTTTTTTTTTTTTCAAAGAAAAATTCAGTTTTTCATAACTACACCTCCTAAAAAATATCTGTTCTATATATAACCATTCCAGATGATTTAATTTATCATTTTATCATAAGTAATTTCAGGTACCTTTGCTAATTAATATTGATTGGGAAGTATTTTCTTATTCTATGTCATCATCACTCTACACTCAATACTTGTAAAATTTATTTTAAAACTCTGTGTCTTTCCTCGACCATCAGATGCCAATACTTGTAAAATCTGTTTTAAAACTCTGATGGTTCTTAGCCATCAGATGCTAATTTAAAAACTCTTGACGTTCCTCGACCATCAGATGCCATTTACAGCATGCAAGGTCACTACGACTAGCAAGGTTTGGTAATATTACTGCAGAGCTTTCCCACTCAAATGTTTTTAGGACCTAATTAAGCTGTTGGTGGAAGATCATAAAAATATGTATGTAAATGCAGTATAATTTGATAGAATTTTGTGTATAGAGAATAGAAAAACTTGATAATTTGCTTTGATATAATGCTGTTAGAGTTTCAAGTTTTTTCTTAGAAATGAAATATATATGCAATGCTAGTGAATTTTAAGTTATTGATTAATACAAATAAAATTATTGAATAAATGAAAATGAAAACATAACAAAGTTGTAATGATGTAAAGAGAGTTTCTGTACAGAAATGTAACTTTTGACTTATAAAAACAACATCAGGGCAGCACTTTGGATGGATATTTTGGAATGCCATCGTAGTTACCTCCCTTTGATAACTCTTTATTCCGAATGGTATATGCTCTCCCTTCCTTGTTACGTTTGTTTTTTACCCCCAAATACATTGACCTGCACAAGACTGCATGATATTGAAACTTTGAAATTGTTGGTTGAATTTGTATATCACGTATACAGTATATAGATTATCTCCCCGTTACCATTTGGTGAGACCTGGTACTAATATACATATGTACAGTATTTATATACAGTCATGTTGTAGAGATTTCAGCTTTAAATTCTCTCTTCCCCATTGCTCTAGCTAGTCTGTCTGCAAATCCTTCTTGAAACACATTTGCTATACATAGTTTGTTGGAGATATTTAATTGGTAGGGCATATTTATCCAATAAACATCTCGTACATATAATATATGTGTTGCTTACAATTTAGTTTTGTAGTATCCTATGCAAAATGTTGGTAGACAATTTCACGTCATGGAGTTTTTTACTACGATGTTATGGCTTAAGGAAAAGTTTTGAACATTTTTTATACATCATCACTTTATTAACATATGGTTGCAGATCTATTCAGAGCTATATAATGATGTATTCTGCCATTATTTAGATATGCTTATATGTGTGTCCCTCTATCGCTGTTTCACATCTTTTCTTAATTCAGTGAGATAGTAAAGGAAGAATAAATATGAAGATGAAGATGAAATTTAATTCTTACATATTCAGAGCCAAGTCATACTTCAACAGTTTAATGTTTAAATTTATAGGAGAGAAGCTTACTGCTATCTTACTTTCTGTCTCTGTCCGGTTTACTACTTTTTGTATTTTATATAAATACCACTGCAAACATTTGCTTAAAGGGTTAATGTCTACCTAAGTAATTTGTTTGTAGATTCCAGATGCCAATTAAGTCGGCTTTTTAGATAAATTGTGTAGTATATTGTCATCCATACCTAAAAGACTACTTATTCAGTGTGGCTAAAAGGATTTGAACTTAAAATTGTTATAGACCACAGTGTTCGCCACAACCTAATTCATGATAGTGGACTGACATGTAATTATGCAGTGCAATTGTTGAAAACCTATTGCCATCATAAATGATTATTCCCGCCACTTTGTCAAGGTTTTCTTATAAACATACCATATGGCGTCATCATTGGTCATCAGTAATAAATTACTCTGCAATTCAATGATGCCCCCAGCAGCTTTTGGGAGGAATAGAATTTTGCTTAAATGCCCTCTGGCACTGAAAATGAAATATATATTCGAAAGATAGAGAAGCGGATAGAATTTTAAATACAAACATAGATGATAAATTTTAACTTTCATTGGTCATGAAATTTCTGGGAGGGATAGTCAGAGCAAATCCTAACATTACACGTATATGTACTTCCAACACTTTAAAATGGTGGAAATATAGTCACATGCTTAGCTTTTGTGCTGTGATAATGAATGATAAATAAATGAAGAAAAAAAATAAGAAATATATTCACTGACTGGAGCTTTTGACTGATGCTGTTTTTTGTTTTACAGCTTCGAAAAAAGGTTGTACTAGAAGCAGCAATCCCAAGCAATGGAAGTTAGAAAGATGACAACATTCCGATCTTTTGGGAAGAGTTCAACAGACTACTAAGCAACAAGGGAGATAATTGAAGCCACAAGGGAGATAACTTGTGTTTCAGTAAATGTTGTACAGAAGAATGAATGTTGCAGAGAAAAATCAGCTCTTTGTTGTGACGGTCTGTACAGTAAGAGGACGTACACTGGGTGCTATTTAGGTTTTGAATGATTATACCGTATTTATCTGGCAATAAGCTTATGCCTGGTAAGAAAGCTGGACCCTGTATGTTGCAGTTCAGTAAAAATGCATTTCCTTGTTCTGCAATAAACCCATAGCCCTATTTTCAGTCAAAATTTTATGTGTTTGCCCTCTGGGCTAATTTCAGGATAAATATGTCTATTAAGTGGCAATATATTATCTGATATCCTGACTATTTTGAATCTATTTTTTACAGAGATTCATGGCCAGACATTTGTTTTACATGAAAGTGCATATATTACAAGAAATCCCTAAGGACAGATATCAGCAGTATCAATATGCTTTTGATTTCAACTTTATCTAAGTCAACTGATAGTCATTATTACACTGTAATTCGGGCCATATATTCGTCGGTCGTTGAATTGATTTCATTGTTCTGAAGGGACATTGTCGTAAAATCTATTCTTGGTCAGTTGTGGATAAGCATTATATGATTCATGCCTAAAATTTGATGTGCTAAACCTTTAGAATATGTTTATTCATGCAGTTCAATGATTAATGGTTTTTTTTATGGATTCATACTTTTGAGTTGTTTTCTTTTTTCTTTCTTTTTTTTTATAAAAATGATGGCTTTTCATCAGTTTGAAAGGCCAAAATAAGTTATTCCAATATTTCATTGTTCTTCCGTCAGAGTTTTTTTTATAAAAAGCTTCTTAAGAACTACATAGTCATATTAGGGTAATCATGTTGGGGTATTATCACACACAGTTTATCAGAGTTTAAGATACTATCAGGTTTTGTTCAAATGAATTACCTTGACATATGTACAGTAAGGCCACATGGATTAAAACTACCTGGACATATGGTAGGGTCACGGGGGTCAAATGTGAGCAATGACATTAATCTGGCCAAGAGCTGTGACTTTTAGGGTTAAATTTTCTCTCTTATATCCTCTCATTTTATTTTTTGTCGTCTAAGACACCTCTGTTTGGCACATTACCAGAATTACCTAGCCAACTGAAATATGAGAGCGACTCTTTTCATTTGCATTCAGATTAAGAGCTATCAGATTTGTACAAATAAATTATTCTGGGCTATTCATCAGTACCAAATGAAGCTCCTGTTTTGTCATTTGTGTATTATAAATATGTTGGAGCCAAGTGTTGCAATTGTGATAATATAAGAGGATGTTTCACAGCAATTTGTCATATTTGACACTAGACAGTCTGGATTATATTTAACATATAATGTATTTCCTATGAGAGAAGCAATTCACTAGAGGAATTTACTTCATCATTGTTTCTTAATATATGAAAAAATCCGAAATTTGCAAAAAAATATTGACCTTGAATAAAGACTGGTTAGATATGACAGATTGCCTATAAGAATGTATTGTTTTATCTGGATTTCATATATAGTGTCCTATTGTTTAATTGGTTTATTGCTAAACTTTTATTTACTGATCAGAATCTCACTACAAAGTGCTATTGTCGTAATTTTGCTAGGAATATTATACAATTATTTTTCACGACTGCTTCATCATATATTAAATCTCATTAAGATGCATTGAAATGAAGATCACCTTTGATGAATTCACATTCTCAGATTAAAAGAATATGGATGATTTGTAGTTTATCAGCACTGACTGCAGTAGAAATCTTAAAGGCATCATTTCTATTTTTTCTTTTAACAGTGAATGTAGATCATGTCAAACATGGATTTTGTTCACTCTAATCTATACATATGCAGGGCTGGAACTTAAAGGCACTTTTCGCAAGAGTTTTGATGTATAAATTCTGTATGGAGGTTGTGTAGAATTACAAACTTTGATTAATATTTGGCATATTTAGTAGATACCTATATGGTATGATTATTTCTAAGATTAAAGAACTCTTTGTTAAATAAAATGTCAGTCAGAAGATTTTGTACTCAAAATGGAACTATTGGCAATATAGGTTCAATATAAACGGAAAATCAGAAAAAAAAGAAACTAGTTTTTCAACAGTATGTATTCATCATGGCAATTGTGTTCCTTTAATTTCTAGCTCTTATCACTATAGGGAAAGGACCAAAGGTGTTATTGATATTAGGGCCAAAGCAATATATACTAGACTTTCTTTACATTACCATCGATTCTGTGAGCCAATCACTAGTACGGCATACATTACCATCGATTCTGTGAGCCAATCACTAGTACGGCATACATTACCATCGATTCTGTGAGCCAATCACTAGTACGGCATACATTACCATCGATTCTGTGAGCCAATCACTAGTACGGCATACATTACCATCGATTCTGTGAGCCAATCACTAGTACGGCATACATTACCATCGATTCTGTGAGCCAATCACTAGTACGGCATACATTACCATCGATTCTGTGAGCCAATCACTAGTACGGCATACATTACCATCGATTCTGTGAGCCAATCACTAGTACGGCATACATTACCATCGATTCTGTGAGCCAATCACTAGTACGGCATTAGTTAGTGCTACAAGAGGGACCATGTGAAAAAAACTACAACAGCAGTCGTGCAATCCGGTTTTACACCTGTCTGATATTGATCTATAATAATCTATATTATACCTAAATAATTTAGCTTACAATAGTTATACATGTATTCTGTGATCTTTGACTCATTTAATTTACATAAGCCTGCAGGTATTTACATGTTTGCAGGTTAACACAACCCTAGTCCAAGAGAAGCAACGTCAGAATTTCATTTGTCAGTTAAAAAAAGGGTCAATTTAGTCAACAAAAGTTGAAATTTCCATAATTAATGTTCCATATTTACAATATTCCATACAATGTTCGCTGAAAAAAATGATGCATTACATTTTGGGCTCCGAGATAAGTTTATGGTCATAGAGAGCTGAAATCCACTACCTTAGAGAACTGTTTTCTCTTTTCATCACTGAAGTAGATGTGAGACTATTTAGGTAGAGTTGCATTCCAGTCGTTAACTTAGAGAGTAAAAGTGATTTTATATAACTTGCTTAACAGCATCTTAACTTTGAAAGTGAAAGTGATTTTATATCACTTTCCTGCCATTAAACATGTTTCCTTTAACAATTCTTAATCTGGTACAAGTGTTTAACAGTAAGTTAATTAGTTACTAACAATTGAATTCATCAATCATAACTGTTTCAGTCTTCATGATAAGGGTGTGATAAGTATCTGTATATCTGCTATACATTAGCAAGGCACTGTATAATTAGTCTCATTTCATATTAAAACCGTACAATTTTCATACTTATTTAAATGTTTTGAAGCCAACATAAACATTCAATAACTACAAGTAAAATGCTTTCATTGCTCCACAAATTTTAAGCTTCTTGAAACCTTGTATGAATTTATTGTCATTCTTAGGAGTTTGTAGCCTTAGTTTTATTTTTGATTATTATTTACAAGCTTATTTCACCTATTTGCCTTAATTTTTGTTTGCCCCCATTTGTTTGCCTCGCGACAGGAGTCTGGCGTTGCCTTTTGCCCCTATTAGTTTGCCTTGCGTCAGGAGTTTGGCGTCGCGATTTTGCACCCAGATCACCGTTCATACATTTTGAATTAAAACATTGATTTACAAATAATTTTATATATGTTCTACGACTGAAGCATTTACGAGTTAAATTTATCTGGATTGTTTTTCCTTTTCATAGATAGCTTGAAACATGAAAAAGAGATTCCACAATTACTGCATTTGATTTGAAAAACCATTGAACAGCAATGTAATGGATATTGATTTAGGTAAGAAGTTGTTTCAGTACTTCCATATTGCATGATGGGAAGCTTAAGTGCAATGCGTTTCTCATCAAGCCACATCTTTTATGTTTTCTCGAATTTAATGAATAGTCTGCCAATACTGCCGCCATTGTTCCATAGTGGTTAATGTTTTTCGTGCATATTTTTCCCGCATTTATGAATTGTATAAGATTCCTTATTAAAGAATGTTACGAGCATTGCAAATATACTCTTCACTACAATTGAACTCTAAAAAAAGCAGCACATTTTTCAAAAAAACTCTATTTGAACTGTTTACAATCATTAATTAATTCTTAATTAAAATTACCACCATTGTTTTACATGAAATTTGAGTATCAAGCTACGTCATTGTACAAATGTTGTCGGTCAGCTGTGGGATTGAGAGTAACTGTAGTCACTGCTTGTATTATCATAGTCATCACAGTCTACATATATTTTGCACACAATTGTATGTTACGTTTTCCTGATGTTACGTTACAGGTGAAAAGATTATTATCGCAAAATGGTGTTGTAATATGTGAAATTAGATATAAAAAAAATGTTGTATTGATTTTTATATATTATTGTTCTTGTCTTGAAATATTTTTTGTCATCTTCAAAAAACTGAATTTATTTTGAATATATGTACATGTGCGACTTTAAGGATATAAATAACTACAATGAAATACAATATAACAATATTCTATGTTAATAAATGTTAATTGTTGGGTATATATGCATGGATAATTAGATCCTGTCAATAATGCTCATTTTGTTCATCAATAAATAACTATTATTGATATTGATTTTTGTTTTGTTTATTTTAAAGGACAATGAAAGGTCGTGATGGCCTAAAAGTAATTGTCATTTGTCAATCGTGTATCGATTTTAACATTCGTTCTAAAATTCTACTTAAATGAAAATAACAAGTACTGACATTAAAATTAAATTGTAATTTTAACTCAAAATCGATAAACAATGGCAAATGGGAACGAAATAATAATTTACATGGCGATCAGTGGTAAAAATTAAAATTAAAAAGACCACATTTTCTGGAAGAGTAAGTGTTTTCTTCTTCATCGACGACAACTACAAAGTAAATCTACATGTAGGTCAAATCTGGGTTGTGTGGCATTCTTCAAATGAGAATTAAGGTACCGGTGATGACAGATTTGAAAATACCCGCAAGTCAAACACATCTGTCTTCGTATTATTTAACAATAACGTAGATTTACTTGATTATTTAACAATAATGTATCTTTAGTTTATTATTTAACAATAATGTAGCTTTAGTTCATTATTTAACAATAATGTAGCTTTAGTTCATTATTTAACAATAATGTAGCTTTAGTTCATTATTTAACAATAATGTAGCTTTAGTTCATTATTTAAGAACACGATGCTCGATGCTCGTGTATTGTTGCAGAATATACGATGAGGATATTCTGCAATTATTTTCTGCAATTAAATTAATAACGAAGGCCGCAGGCAAGGTATTCTTGAAGTGGCAAGAAGACTGCTTTTATGAAAAAATGTTCAACCGTTGAGTTTGGGGTAAAATATGCCTATTTCTGAAAAAGGCTGCAAACTCACCATTTTAACAAATTGACATTCAAATGTTCATGTTACTATGATGAGATGTCTTAAAAGTACGATATAGGAGTTTTGTTATTAACTGAAATGCCTCCTTTAAGCCATATTTGTGTAATATTATTCTCAGTTGCCATTTGCATTTCAAGGTCAAAACAAAATAAGTGTTTATACGTACATACAGTAAAATCCGGTCAAACAAATGCTCCTACCCTGTGCTATAGACACTTGTGAACATAACAGCATGGCTATTTTTCAGGTTTGATCATTTGCGTGACTTAGATTTATTCCATGCCAAATCTTACCACAAAGTTACTCTACAGAAGAAACTGGTAGCATCTATAGCATATTATTGGTGATTGTAAGAAGCTACATGTCCAAACAAACATTTTGGTATATTACATGACATTTTTTGTGCAAATCTTAAGGTATTTATTCGTGTTTGAAATTCAACACTATTCTGCTATATAGACGACACTTAACAATCAGGATTTTGGGTCTGAAATGTGTGTTCATCGTTCTCGTCATTATTCGAACATTTTGAGATAATTACACATTCAAGTTTTCTTTGAAAACGGGAGACATTGCAAACTCGCCGAGATATTCCTATGGAAGCTAGCTAGCTAACACTTGTCCTGTGGTAATGCTTTTAAAGAACATTTTGCGCCGGTCTGAAATCCAAGAAGGCCGTAACAGCCGTCGTATTGAAAAAACACAGCTAGTCTGTCGAAAGGGCAAGTGATCGTATGGCATGGTGTGAAGCACACGTAGCCTGTCGAAAGGGCAAGTGATCTTATGCCATGGTAAGAAATACATCTGTCCAGCCAGAGACGTACGTGACGTCTAAAAAGATGCCAAGAATCATTTTATTAGGCCAGTGACAAAATAAGGTCATGGGTTTATTCAGACGAAAACCCCAAACAAGCACTGAGCGTCATATTGGCCATTTACATGTTAGAACCATTAATTACGTACAATGCGTGTACAAACTTTCGTTGTTAGTCCATGCAACAACACTATAACGATATTGTGCATTGTTTTAATGGGTTTGATATATACCTACTTCAGCTTTATTGTTATGTAGTCATGGAGACTAGACTGAAGCAAGTTAAAGAAAAATGATGAAAGGCGGCATCCACTTGTACAGTCTTTTAAGACTGATTGACTACGTAACACTAATTCAAAGATCCTACTTGTTTCCACTTGAAAAGTAAGATTCCTATGATGTCCATGGAGTCCCTGGATAAAGCTAATCTTTAATTTATTATTTTTTTAATGATTTTTATTCATTTATTTATATTGTTGCGTTGTTTAGTTATCGATTCCAGCTATAGTTTAAATAGAGGTTACACAACGAGTGGTTGTTGGATATGGAATTTATTTCACACGAGTAAGTTATTTTTTAAAAGTTACAAAAGACACGAGCTTTAGCGAGTGTTTTTTGCAAGTTTTAAAAAATAACTTACGAGTGTGAAATAAATTCCATATCCAACAATTTCTAGTCGTGTGACCTGTTTCTACCACAATAATATCGGCTTGAATCAAAGGGAAACGTGGCCAAGTATAATTTCGCGTATGCAAATAAAGTGTACCGGTGACGTCCGGGACCCGGTGATGTGACGCCATTGGATTATTGATGACGTCAATAACAATTGCAGCTTGGGTCAAAGTTCACCGTGTTAGCCAATCAAAATGCGTACAGATTTTATACCACGTGTGGTATAAACAGATTGTTAATCAACAGCTGTAATGATTAACTGATGGTCTGAGAGTTGAATAACACGGGGTATTGTGGTAGAAATAGAGGTTACACAACGAGTGGTTGTTGGATATGGAATTTATTTCACACGAGTAAGTTATTTTTTAAAAGTTACAAAAGACACGAGCTTTAGCGAGTGTTTTTTGCAACTTTTAAAAAATAACTTACGAGTGTGAAATAAATTCCATATCCAACAATCACGAGTCGTGTGACCTGTTTCTATCACAATAATATCGGCTTGAATCAAAGGGAAACGTGGCAAAGTATAATTTCGCGTATGCAAATAAAGTGTACTGGTGACGTCCGGGACCCGGTGATGTAACGTCATTAGATTATTGATGACGTCAATAACAATTGCAGCTTGGGTCAAAGTTCACCGTGTTAGCCAATCGAAATGCGTACAGAGTTTATACCACGTGTGGTATAAACAGATTGTTAATCAACAGCTGTAATGATTAACTGATGGTCTGAGAGTTGAATAACACAGGGTATTGTGGTAGAAATAGAGGTTACACAACGAGTGGTTGTTGGATATGGAATTTATTTCACACGAGTAAGTTATTTTTTAAAAGTTACAAAAGACACGAGCTTTAGCGAGTGTTTTTTGCAACTTTTAAAAAATAACTTACGAGTGTGAAATAAATTCCATATCCAACAATTTCGAGTCGTGTGACCTGTTTCTACCACAATAATATCGGCTTGAATCAAAGGGAAACGTGGCCAAGTATAATTTCGCGTATGCAAATAAAGTGTACCGGTGACGGGACCCGGTGATGTGACGTCATTAGATTATTGATGACGTCAATAACAATTGCAGCTTGGGTCAAAGTTCACCGTGTTAGCCAATCGAAATGCGTACAGAGTTTATACCACGTGTGGTATAAACAGATTGTTAATCAACAGCTGTAATGATTAACTGATGGTCTGAGAGTTGAATAACACAGGGTATTGTGGTAGAATGAGTTTTACATCATGTGTACCAGCTAGAATTATTATCATTTCAATTAAACGAACCATCGACTTTTGACAGGTCATTAGGGCATATAAATGTTGGCAAAAAAAAAACTAAATATATAAAGAAATAAATGTTGGCACACACACATACGTACATCTGTACATACTTCAAAAAGATAAATGTTCCTGTGTCATATTTTGTGGTACAGGCCTAGGACTTTCAGAAACCTCATAATTTTGTATATGTTAACAGTTTTCATAAGGTTTATTTGTACAAGTAACAACATTAATACCTCTAGAGGTCATTCACAGGTCATTCACGATGCGTTTGGGATTATACAAATTGGCAAACACACGACAGGGATTATGTCATTCCATAATTAAGGTAACTGATTTTCATAAAAGGTTAGTATTATTATGAACTCACACAAGCTTCGTACGTATTAGAGGTAGAGAATTAATACAGATAATGATTAATATGTGCCCTCGTGGGTTTTCGCCAGACAAACTAATCAGCTACGACATGTTTACAAGCATAATGACTATCGCGAAACAGGTCAATAACGAAACAACAATAACAGCGAATTTGGATGTGTGCCCAGATAATGTAAGGACACAAGTTCTTATTCGATCCTTTGAATACATTTCATGGTTTTACCAAAAGTATCAGTAAAAAGAAAACAAAACAAATAACAGCAGAAAAAGCAACCCTCCCCCCCCCCCCCCCCCCTCAAAAAAACAACAACAAAAAAACAAAAAAACAACCAAAAACCAAACGACACATGAATAATTAAATAAAATAACACAAGATATACAATTTAAACATTTTTCCAAACAAAGAGTTGGATATGACAGAGTCCAAATAACAACATGCGGCTGTTTCGTCCTTCTAGGAATCGTCAGTAATGCCAATTGCAAGGGTCTAAAATGTTGATGACAGGAGTAGGCGACCAAAAACGGAACTCGGTGCAAAAGACCCATAATTAAATAAATTTCATAATTTTTTAATAATGCATGTTAAAAGAACATTAGGCATATGTTTATATTGTGTAACGAATTAATTAAACTTGATAAGCAGGTTGCGATAAACCTCTGGTACTGGGAAATCCAAATGTTTGTACAAAATACGCACAAGATATTAACACATTTCTAAACAAGATGGAGGTCAATACAATAGAGCCAACATGAATTAGACTTACCGCGTGCTTCTTTCTGTAATATGTTTAGGGTCAAATCAAATAGGATATTTGTTTAGGATAACTATAAAATTCGCCATACTTTTTTTTCACGAGTAATTTCGCGATTTTTTTATCCCTGAAAACATTAAAAAATAGAGCTTGGCCAAAACATAAATATTTTCAGTACCAGCACACTGGTATTATTATTCCCTTTATTTCCTCCTTAAAGAAGAATAGCATAGTTACAATCGTAAACAGGATAATTGATATAAATGCTAATTTTGAATCTTACATCAGGATTTAGATTGTACAGATATATTTAACATTGTTTAAAAAAAGCCAATATTGACCATTATGAAATGTATTGTCTTTTTGCACCTCCTCATTCATATTTTGATATTTATTTTGAGTTTGCTGAGTCGTCTCCTAAGTATCAACAATTTAGGCCCTTGATATCATGCACTGTCGAGTCCTAGAAGGATGAAACAGCTGTTGATGCAATTAATTTAATGTTTGTCTATACAGTATTTAACAACAGTTTGTATTGAAAATTGCTATTATCTGCGTGTCATTTGTACAATTATTAACTTCAAGCCAACAAACATTCTTCGGGCTGGTAAAATGACATCTGGGTCTACAACTTGTGATTATGAATGAGATAAATATTGGACAAGCAGTTGAAAACGAAGGGCTACCAAAGGTAAGATACTTACTTCCACTTCCAATGGTAAATTTATAACTTAAACATATCAGTTTCTATGGGTATATGGACTGGCAGTCCTAAGTCAGGAAACTTGAAATTTATTGTAAGTGCGTCCAGGAGAATGGGAACTGTAGTTCTTAGTCAGGGAGTGTGAAATCTACTAAAAGTGAGTCTATGAGTATGGGAACTGTAGTCCTCAGCCAGGGAGCGTGAAATCTACAAGTGAGTCTATGAGTAGGGGAACTATAGTCCTCAGTCAGGGAGGGTGAAATCTACTAAAAGTGAGTCTATGAGTATGGGAACTGTAGTCCTCAGTCAGGGAGTGTGAAATCTACTACAAGTGAGTCTATGAGTATGGGAACTGTAGTCCTCAGTCAGGGAGTGTAAAATCTACTACAAGTGAGTCTATGAGTATGGGAACTGTAGTCCTCAGCCAGGGAGCGAGAAATCTACTACAAGTGAGTCTATGAGTATGGGAACTGTAGTCCACAGTCAGGGAGTGTGAAATCTACTTCAAGTGAGTCTATGAGTATGGGAACTGTAGTCCTCAGTCAGGGAGTGTGAAATCTGCTATAAGTGAGTCTATGAGTATGGGAACTGAAGTCCTCAGTCAGGGACCGTGAAATTAAATACCAGTTAGTGATTCAGATATGCTGTGCTAGAGTTTATTGTCAAGATAATAATGGTTAAGCAGTATTTTTTAAGACCAGAAAATATGATAAATCGCAATTATTATTTAAACTCTAAATGTGTTACCAGTTAAAAGAAATTATTCATTCCAGTTAAAACATTTAAACCCTATACCCATGGACTTTTTCAAGACATTTTATACGAACTGGACACTACTAGTATCCAGTGACGCTCTGTGATATCGTGATGATTAAAACGACAGTTGTATCGCTGTTTTTTTTGTGCAAGTTGAGTTGGACATAATTAGGACATGCCGGTGTGACCTGGCCGCATACCTGGGAAAATTCCGGCGGTTGATAAAAAGCCAATTAGGCTTTAATATGCATACACAACGAAGTTCTATCGCTCCCAATTAGTCGGGCTCCCACATCGGGGCGTCTACATTTTACCTTGTCAACTCGGCGTAAGTAAGCTAAACGTACGTGTAATTGTGGGGTTTTGTCGTATTTTATTATTGGCAGACACTATAATGTAGCGAGAGCTAGGATGTACGGAGGTACAGTAGTATTATGCCCGACGGGGGTTGCATCCAACGACGGCGTTCAAGGACATTGAACGGTATTCAACGGATGTGTATGGCTGTCACATTTACCAACCACCCGGAAAGAAAAAGCATCATGAAAATATCATTACGGAGTGAATGTTATTTAATGTGTAATAAGCCAAGTAATTCATAACATTCATGGGAAGGACATTAGTTCTGAACATTAATGAATTTTATATGCTTGATATGTAAAGGCTAGTATAACAACAAAGGAGGTGACGTCATAGGCAACAACAATGAATACCGATTACTGCAATTCAGTGGGTAACGCCGAAACATCGACGGCTAGATTTATTAACATTCTGTACAACGATGAAATCAGCGACGATACCAGTGATGACGAAAATAGTGGGATGTGTGAATATACCACTGATCCCGCCTGTGTGAACGTAGACAGCGATGATGGAGACGACGAAGATGACGACGACGATGACGACGATGACGATGACGACGATGACGATGACGAAAGTTTCCAATGTTTCTGTTCTTCTTGTCGAATAACGGGAGCGTATTGTGGCTGTGGGGACGTCGTGTGTCATGCTATTCCTACCGGTGAAGGTGACATTGAATTCGTCCTCAATACATCTGATCGTAGTACAGAACTCCGAAACATCGGAGATGTGTCCGACCGTGACATTGACACGGTCGGTTGCGTTGCACCAAACACAATGAATGATGGTGATGACTGCAAGTATCATATAGAGAAGTTTAGAGACTGTTTACCGGTCTCAAACAATGATATAAGTAAAAACATTGGTTTGGAGTTCTCAGACGATGTTCACCGCGCTTTAGAGCAGCTATCTGAGTTGAGAGTTAAATCAGGTCCAAAATGATGAGATACACCCTGGTTCATCGCCATGTGTAATGGAGGAACTGGATACTATGATAAGCTCGGAAAAATTTGTATCAGCTGTAAAAAACAGGAATTATATTTTACCCTCCTCTGATATTCTAGCAGACGGAGATATATTGCGTAGCTGTGATAATACTTTATATACATTGGATTTACCTAGAAAAAGAGGCTGTCCGAATAGTTTTGGTGATACGCTCTCATCATTTGATATTCAAGACGGAGGTGTTCCGAGTAGCTTTAAGGATACTTCACTCTCAAATGATTTACTGCATAAAGGATATTTTCCGTGCGGTGAAATCATCAACGACATTGGATACCATACAGATCAGAGATAATCCGAAAGACCACGATGACACAAAATCGTCATTAGATATCCTACAGAACAAAGACATTCCGAGAGGTCTTGACTACACATCAACTAACACACAGAAAATGCATACAGGTTTATTTCGAGCAAATCCTATTCTGATTAACGCTGAAGATCACAGTTCCCAATCAGCATTTCAGTCAAATGATTCGCTAGATATACAGGACATTCACCCTTTAAGCTTCAGACGGAGCATACGTAATACTACCACTCAAAACCCAAGAGATGGAAATATCGTTACCAAAGAAACGGAAGCGTTCCAAAACTCTATTGTATTGCCGGGTTCCAAAGAGTGGTTAGACGGAAAAGTTAAACCTTCTGCTAAACATTGGGTTGAATATATGTGGTACATGAATCATTCTTGTCAGTCGAGTGAAAAAAACAGAGACGACCCGTACCAACGTGTCATCAGAAATTGGCAAATTCCAGCAAACATACACCAAACGAAACTCGATAATGAGAACGAAAACTTGTTATCGTCGCCAAAGACCCATTATTGTCATGAAAAGCGACAACAAAAGCAGGCAGAAAATACTGGAATAAGTCTACAAGGGGACAGACAATGCTGGCGTGAAATGGTGACAATGAGAATGGAGGGGGATCCCTTATTTGTGTTGACTGGGACACCGACTGACAAGGCCCGATATCTTAACAGTACGACATCTGAGGAAGCAATGGTGACAGCTATGGCTATCGATCACAATATCTCTCACCTGCCTGACTTTTCAAAAAAGCTCCGATCGTCATACTTATCAACTATACCGGAGACAGAGTACGCAGAAGCCAAGGATGAAAACCGTACTCGAGAGGAGCGTATTAGAAAGGAGTTTCCTTCACCGGAAGGGTACAAGGAAATAGGCTCTTGGGAACCGGAAGGGGTCACAGGAAAAAGTTATTTCGAATCGGAAGGGGTCACAGGAAAAAGTTATTTCGAATCGGAAGGGGTCACAGGAAAAAGTTATTTCGAATCGGAAGGGGACACAGGAAAAAGTTATTGTAAATCGGAAGGGGATCCAGGAAAAGATTGTTGTGAATCGGAGGTGGATACAGGGAACTGTTCTAGCAAATCAGAAAAAGAAAAGGTCAAAATGGATTGGGGCTCTAGGACTCCTTTCGTCTTAACGGGAAGTAGAAAACAAGTGAAACGGATATCCCCCATTCCGGAATTTGAAATACCTGAACAAGGTAGGACAATGCTACATGCTTTATAACCTCTATATTATCTAAGATTAAAATGTATACCGTTTTATAAAGGTGTCTATTCAAGATCAACAGTTCTACATAAAACAAATGTAGACCTGCCATTTAATAACACTGTTTGAGGTTTTGTAAACTTTTTTTTTAGTTTAGTGATAATGAGATGATTCGCAAATCATCAGCTATAATAGAGTCGTGCCAGTAGACACTAGGTGTTAACGAAATAATGATTAATGATAATCCTACTAAATTGCAATTGTATAATCGTTATATTATTGTAGTTCGCCAATACGTAGGTAAACTTTACACGTCAAATATATAAAATCGTGTATTAAAAATGACAGAAACAAAATAAGTGATAATACACATTATAATTAATTTTTCTTTGTTTTCATGGTAAATACTCAAATGTGATTGGTCGAAAAATTCTTTTCATTCTTCTATGAAAGAAATTCAGAGAATGGAGCGAAAAATATGACGTCACAATACGACAATTGACGTTGTGTATTGATTTGAGAAAAAGAATCCCAAATAAACCCGTAAAATTGTACATAAACATGTTTTGAATTAGAAAAAGACAATTAACTGAAATTAATTATAAGCATTGAGGTTGATTTTTTTTATTTTCATCGGGGTATGAAAAGAATTTTTTTTGCAAACTTTGTAAGAATCCGCTAAGCGGATAAAAAAAAAACCTCAATGCTTGAATATTTTCTGGACAATCAATTATGTTAGATCAACGTTTTAAAAACGTATATTTAGTATTTCAGGCCCAGGTTTCATCAATGTTCCTGAACTTAGGAAATTCTGTAAGTTAAATTCCCCAATAGGAAAGAATTACAGAATTTGAGGGAAAAATCATAGTAACGGAACCTTCCTATGGAAGGTTTTCAGTTACGGGATTTCTATAAGTTAAGGAATATTGGAGAAACCAGCCCCAGGAGTTGTTTATGATAATATTTAAATCGTTTGTTCTACAGTTCACCCATGGGCTGATCCACTGAAAATTAATGATGTGTTAGAATTGGAGCTAGTCAAAGATATATACAGTAATCCAAAACTACAGTCTAATGTCAATAATAGTATTATGGTAAACATTGGACTTTAATTATATATAATTAATGGGATGAATTGTGTCGTTGCTGATCCTAATTAGTTTTGTACTTGTAAACTAAATATGTTATAAGCCTGTGTCTGTGGAAGCAAATATACGAAATGTATGAAATTAGCATACTAATGTCATCACGCCGAATTGACAATAATAGAAGCCTACATGGGCTTGTTCCCTGGACATTGATATCTCACCAGGGTGTAAGAGATTAGCTTGTTAGTATGAAGATTCCAGCTTGCTTGCCAGCCAAACTCTTACACATGGGTTGATATATACCTATCCACGATTCATGAACCAGTTTGATCATTTCTCTCACATGCTGTACTTCAAAAAGTAACAAATTGTAAGGTGTTGTGATTACCAATTACCAAGTATCCAAAAGTAAGGTAGAGTAATCCCAAGTTGTCACTAAATAACTACACAAAACTAGATCACTAAACTAAGCTACACAACTAAACTATAAACTACACTGAATCCTGGAAAGTAATCCCAAACTTCTCCAGAGTTTTCCCTAAGTCCAAATCAGCTCTCAACTATAACACCACCTCTCTCTATCTCTTCACTCTAAGAACTCCCTACTCCCCAGTGACCTCTCTTTTTGTCTCAACTTCTTATAATTACTACTGGTATCTATTATTAGAATGACATCATCCATACTTATATGGATTGCACCTCAGTCCACACCAATGACCTCATATCACCTACTCAGTCCACACCAATGACCTCATATCTATATATATAACAAGACCTACTCAGTCCACACCAATGACATCATATTACCTACTCAGTCCACACCAATGACCTCATATCTATATATAAACACTAGGCACTAAATAACTACTCTAGCTTCCACTTTCTAATGCCTATCCTTAACTATCTACATGTATAACCTATAGAAATAACTACATGTATAACCTATATAAATAACTACATGTATAACCTATAGAAATAACTACATGTATAACCTATATAAATAACTACATGTATAACCTATATAAATAACTACATATATAACCTGTAGAAATAACTACATGTATAACCTATAGCAATAACTACATGTATAACCTATAGAAATAACTACATGTATAACCTATAGAAATAACTACATGTATAACCTATAGAAATAACTACATGTATAACCTATAGAAATAACTACATGTATAACCTATATAAATAACTACATGTATAACCTATAGAAATAACTACATGTATAACCTATAGAAATAACTACATATATAACCTATAGCAATAACTACATGTATAACCTATATAAATAACTACATGTATAACCTATATAAATAACTACATGTATAACCTATAGAAATAACTACATGTATAACTTATAGAAATAACTACATGTATAACCTATATAAATAACTACATGTATAACCTATAGAAATAACTACATGTATAACCTATGGAAATAACTACATGTATAACCTCTATAAATAACTACATGTATAACCTATAGAAATAACTACATGTATAACCTATAGAAATAACTACATGTATAACCTAGTATAGAAATAACTACATGTATAACCTATAGAAATAACTACATGTATAACCTATAGAAATAACTACATGTATAACCTCTATAAATAACTACATATATAACCTATAGAAATAACTACATGTATAACCTATAGAAATAACTACATGTATAACCTATAGAAATAACTACATGTATAACCTATAGAAATAACTACATATATAATCTATATAAATAACAACATGTATAACCTATAGAAATAACTACATATATAACCTATAGAAATAACTACATGTATAACCTATAGAAATAACTACATATATAACCTATAGAAATAACTACATGTATAACCTATAGAAATAACTACATATATAACCTATAGAAATAACTACATGTATAACCTATAGAAATAACTACATATATAACCTATAGAAATAACTACATGTATAACCTATAGAAATAACTACATGTATAACCTATAGAAATAACTACATATATAACCTATAGAAATAACTACATATATAACCTATAGAAATAACTACATTTATAACCTATATAAATAACTACATTTATAACCTATATAAATAACTACATATATAACCTATAGAAATAACTACATGTATAACCTATAGAAATAACTACATGTATAACCTATAGAAATAACTACATGTATAACCTAGTATAGAAATAACTACATGTATAACCTATAGAAATAACTACATGTATAACCTATAGAAATAACTACATATATAATCTATATAAATAACAACATGTATAACCTATAGAAATAACTACATATATAACCTATAGAAATAACTACATGTATAACCTATAGAAATAACTACATATATAACCTATAGAAATAACTACATGTATAACCTATAGAAATAACTACATATATAACCTATAGAAATAACTACATGTATAACCTATAGAAATAACTACATATATAACCTATAGAAATAACTACATGTATAACCTATAGAAATAACTACATGTATAACCTATAGAAATAACTACATATATAACCTATAGAAATAACTACATATATAACCTATAGAAATAACTACATTTATAACCTATATAAATAACTACATTTATAACCTATAGAAATAACTACATGTATAACCTATAGAAATAACTACATGTATAACCTATAGAAATAACTACATGTATAACCTATAGAAATAACTACATGTATAACCTATAGAAATAACTACTATTTTATCACTCTATGGACCTTAAGACCATTACACCAGTCTAAACAATCCTACTGCTAATAAGACTTATCCAACCAATTAAATAATTAACTGGACCCTTATTTCCCCCACTGTCAATTAGAGCATATACTCCATATCCCATTATCATTATAGAGACTACAGAGAACCTGGCCATCCCGACCAGACACAATAAATCAATAAACTCACCTGACTATTAGGAAACAAATAATACAAGCATGATAATCCAAGAAAATGGAACCTCACACTTCCATAACTTTGATCCATTTTATGCAATTTGGTGTCAAACAGTGTATAATATGACAGCTGTGTATTTAGACCATTCTAAAACATTGTCATTATGCAAACGAGATCCTGAATCAGCCGAATAGGTCGGAGACCTGAGAATTGTTGTAGTAATACAATGACATCTGGTTGTGTCATACACATCCCTCCTTGTATATCGGTATAGTGTCTGAAGTATTGACAAAAGAACAACAGTGGTTGATGAGGGATTGATATATCATTGAGCAGTCTTCAGGTTCAGATATTGCCCGGGTCAACCGTAGTTCAGACATACTTATCAGTCTCGCAAAACGACACGTTGTTTAAGATACACAATTTAGTATCATCTTCTGAGATCTTCTGTTCGTTTATACACTTTAATATATACACGTACATGAACTGAACTTCCAATATAAGGTCGTGTTTAACATTTGTGGGGCCCACTACAGTGTTTATCCTTACCCCTGTTCCCAAGTTGAGGACGTTACATCAATTGGATTTTTATAGGAAACGTAAAACCCGTTTCATAATGTCTTGTATATATATATATCCCATTTTTTTCAAACGTTAGATGAAAGTGCGAAAATGTTTAAAAACACATAACAAGTCTTTACAAGAAGATATTCATTGGACAAAATTCTCAGTTTCTTCTAAACTAGCAGTTTACACGTGTCTTATTCCATACTAAAGCTTTATGTGAGTTTTAGCTCCTATACCTAAATGACACTTTCATCTCAAGTTTCCAATACTCTGTCATTTAGAATCCAGTGTGTTGCATATCGCATTATAATGTCTGTCACGAACATGCTACATTTAGATCATAAATATTAAGTGACATACATGTATATAGATTTTTGTAAACGTGTGACTCAATGAGGATACAATAACAAAATCCTCAGGAAAACGCATGATATTTCAGCTGCATTTGACTTATTCATTTTCGCCGATGGCAGGTGTATCCAATATCGTTGGAACATGAAGCGATACACACAAAAAGACTTCTCCGAACAAAACCATTTGCAAGCAACATTTGATAGGTAATGCTAATCGTATGAAAATATGTCGTTGGTTTAAGATAACACAGTTGTATTATTTTCAGCAATGTCGGTTCACTGTACAGGCATTATCATAAGTCTGTGTGTTACCGTGTCAGACTCCGCTGATTATTTAGGACTTCCTGTCTCAGCATTATTGAATAAACCTGTAATTTAAAAGGTACAAAAATGTGAAGTCATGGTCTTCCCACCTTCGCTAGCCAAGGCTTCTGATTACGTTTCACTCCACGAGTACTTCTGTAACGCTCGTTTTAATTGGTTAATGCGTAAATGGCGGTAATTTCGAATCCCCGCTAGAGGGCCAAATCTGACGGCTATATCTGCCGAGGGTTCGTGGAGTGAAACGTAATCAGAAGCCTTGGCTAGCGAAGATGTTGCCCTCCAGATAGGTAGATGGATTTTACTTCGTCAATGGCACCCCCAGAATATATATAGTTAATGTAACGTTCTAAAAGTAGGGAACAAGGTAGTAACCACTGAATTTGAATTTAGTTTCACCAACATTAACTTTGACAGGAAACTTCCCCGTAGACTTGATCAACCTGTACCTCTAGAAATAAATGTTTGTCAGTAGTATGCATATATCACGGAAATCGTGATGTCGGAATCAACATCAATGTACAGTCAAACCTGGTTATCTCGAAGTGGGATCATGAAAAAGGTCGAGAAAACATGAGTATAAGAGGAAATTTAGTATATTTTAGATAGACTTTACTTTAGAAACTGAATGTGTACTTCGAATTAAGCAAGGTTTTCGCATTATCGGAGTTTGAATGTGTATGATTATTGTAAGTGGGAGATGCTAAGATCTATCTATATAAACAGAGACATGAACAAAAGTCAAATGGCCATCTTGCTATTTGGTGTGGTTAAGTAAGAGAAGTAAGAGACTTGTGTAGAATAGTATGTTAAGTCCCTGATCTCTAGTTTAGAGGGCATGTATCACGATCGAGATGGTTAATACATTTCTTGTCATCAAAAGACAAACTAATATATTATTTATGTACCTGAAACTGAAAAAAAAAAAACAATTACGAAGCTGCAGTATACATTATCACAGGTAAAAATGATAGTAAACTGTTTGAAAATAATTATTAGATATATTTGTAACTTTGCTTCAGGCATGCGATCTCAGATTTGACCTGTACTTTAACATACTGCTGATTGTCGAACAGTGAGGTCAGTGCGATCGCAACTACAATATACCTATAATATAACAAGAATGTTACGACAAATCTTTTTTCGTTTAAAGAAAGCTGATACAGGCTACGGAATGTGACATGCGGTAACTGATCCGATGCGGAAACTTATCAACATATTGGGTCTACAATGGTTAGCACAGATAAAGCACTGTCAGCTTAAGCATTCTGTATAGTATCATTTTCCTCATGATATTAACACTGTACTTCTGTTTAAATACAGCTACGTGACCTTTTATCATTGGCATCTTATTATATTTAATCTGTATGAAAATCCATAATTTTTTATAGTAATAAAGTGCGAATGTCGAATATAGGTCAAGAATTGTAAATATGAAGTTTAGTTTATGCTTTGTTTGAGAGCAAACACCTGTTACGTTTAATGGTATCGAGATGTTAGCGTACATTTGAATGATATATTTGCATTTTAGCTTGACATATATGGACATGTTTTGATTTTCTTTTATAAACATATACATTTTATAAGCGATAATGTTTGATAGGTTTACTTTAAAGCTGACAGCTAACAAATGTCGGCAAAATGATGGCATTGTCCCATATAGATGTATATATAAATATAGAGCAAATCCTTAGTTTCATTAACGGTTTTACTGTGTCAGACTTCCTGGATAATACTATTAGTGTGAAATAAACGTTACCAATATTTTGCAATTGATCACACTTCCTTATGTAATATATTTGCATAACGTCAAGTTTAACAATTTTCGTCATAATCATACACCGTTTATATTACAATTGTTATATTTTTCTATAATGATGATATATAAATAATAACCTGGAGCTAAGACTTTCTAATCATTTGTTCATTATTCGTCTTCTTTCGTCATTCAGAATAACTGTTTGTTTTACACAACTGGTTTATTTATTTATTTATGTTGTTTTGTTTTTTGGTGGGTTTTTTTTTGGGGGGGGGGGGGGGGGGATTTCTCAACTTTATCATAACTTTAATTAACAAACGTAGTTCCAAGTTTTTTTTACTGTAGATTATCAGATTGCTAAATGTGTAGATCATTAGGGAGGTGTTATATCAACATACACCCTTAGGTCCGTCGTTAGGATCATATCCACATGATTTGTCTTTTATAAACACCTGTCAATCATTTCTGTGTAAGAGATATGCATCTATAACATATTTAAGCATTTATACTTAATTGTTATGCAAACATATTTAAAAATTAAATCCTAATGACAAAGATCGACTGCTGACGGAAAAAACACAGAGCTTTATGAGACGGGGGTTAATGTTAGATTATAATGGAGGAGTTTGATAACTGTCATTATGATATCATTTTGAAATCTTTCATTTCCCTGTATAATCTGTATCATGTTGATGGCAGACATCGTCAATGTATCAAAAAGAGTCGTTTTCATATACATAGTTGGTTAACGACATTTTTTATCTATATTGATCGGATTAAAATTATGTTTTTCGTTCAAACGTCAGTAATTGTTATTTTCAAATTCTATCATGTCCTTCGTCAAGCATAGCGTTACAAGTGAGTGATATCTCGGCTGTTGTCTCAGTCACATTTTATTAAGAATTGTTCAAGATCTGTCAATGTCTTTAAAAAAATCAAGAATTAGACACATTAATGCCAAACAGTAATATTAATTACTAGGAAACTGCATGATGCAGCTGTTTCGTCCTTTTAGTGATGCAAAGAGATATGTTGATACCTAGATGGCGATGGAAGAAGCTAAAAAAGATTGAAAGGAATGTGAAAATCTAGATGGATCTAGAAGTGGAGGTGTAATAACTCTAAGCATAATCTACTAGACAAATTCTTAATTGTCATTATTCTTTTTGTTGATATACATTTTACGCACAATACGAAAGTAAAAAAATGCATCCCTACCTGTAATAAAGTTTGAAATCAAAGTTCTAAATTCTTTACCGCTGATAACGGTAGCTCCTAGCTTGAATTGTGTAGATAGGGAATAAGATATATTGTGGATTCATCTTTAGCAAGTTATTAGAGAGATTCGAGTCAACATTAATCTGTTTTGTAGATAACATTCATCATATGAAACATAGCACTAGTTGAAGAAGCTTATCACCACATCATGCAATTTCCTCAATTTGTCGGCTCTGTGTATACGGTACATTAAAAAGAGATTTCGAACGTTAGTGTAATCTGTAACAGGCTTTGCATTATGTGGGCAAGCCCTTCTACGCACTACATAGTTACTGTAAACGTTCATATCTTAGCGGTATTTTATTTTCGCGTGTTTTACGTTGAAAACCTTTCGCGAAATTATAATTACGCTAATTGCATATCTCAATGGTTTTCTGTTGCAAGTGCTCTATACAAAAGTGTATACGACAAATCACCATAATATTAATCTGTTAAAATTAGGTTCAGGTATTCGCAAAAATTTGAGTGCGCCAAAATAAAGCCTTCTTCGATATTTTTATATTTATTGAGGACTGGTGTCATGGTATAGAATTTTGTTATATATTAAATTGCATTCGTGTTTTTACACAACCACTTTTATATTGTTTCGTCGAATAGACTGAGAATTATACTGATATTTCTCACTCATAAAAATATTGATGTTTAGTCATACACATGAGATACATTTGACAATTTTTATTTAAATAAATCTTATTGACAAATTTGATCAGCATGAATCACAAAGATAAAATATAAAAGGAAAAACAAATATCACTCTATATACTAGAATGAAAAAATACAACAGTAAGAAGGGGAAAATTCAAAAATACATGTATAAGTATAATTATATAACTAGATAAACGCGCACAAGACTCTTCTATACAAAAACTTTATACAGATATCTTTTTTCAAAAAAATGCTAAATCAACAATATCAATTGTCCTATACATATGCAATACTGTTTTTATTCACTGAATGCTGCCACCAGTTATATCAGCACGATTTGAAACATAAGTAGGTTTGTATCTAAATACAGTGGAGTTATTCCCCTTTGAACGAACTTTTTTTCAACGAGATCAAAACAGAAATTGACATAGTATAGTCTCGGTTCGTGGTGTCCACTATAAAATTTGGTCTCCATTGATAAGTATGTCCTCTTATCAAAACTGTTCTGACTTCTTTCACCAGTCAACACCTATAGAGGGAATTGTGATTGTGAAGAACTGAAGATTGGAGAATTTAAACGGCAAATCTTGGGGATAGAAATCCACCCGCAGTGATTAACGTCAAACAAGGATAATGGATTGTAGAAAGTACCGATTTCCATTTGAGACGTATTATATTGATCATGTAATTGCAGCTTTGAATAAAAACAAACAAACAAAAAATGAAAGCAAAAAAACAATAAAAAAAAAACAAAAAAAAAAAAACAATAAAACAAATAAATGAAATTGAAAAATGCGGGATTTGCGGGATTTTCTAGTTTTGAAATAAATGATGTTGATCCATGATAAAAGAATTGTTACATCACTTTAAACAACATGGATCTATCAATTAAGTATTCTGAGAGGAATGTCACTATTGTGTAGGTCGGCTTCTGTTTTTAACGAAGGATATCCCAATAGTTTATATACATCCCTACATCCGGGCTCCATCAACTCCAGAATTGTGCGATTAATTTTTGTTCTCCAACTCATGGCGAACTGTGCAGATGTGTTCCTGTATGTAGTTCCCGGTGAAATCGATTTCGTTTTTATCTGTGTCATGCGTCTCAGATGGTTAACTGCTCGTTCATCAAACTCAAATCCTGCGAAATCGTACATCTCTTGAACACTTTCTTTAGGATGTTGTACAAGGTCTTCATAAAAAACAGTCAATATTCTTTCCGGATGAGTCTTTTTTATTATGTCCGATTCAAGGTAGTCTTCCTTCATTTTCTTACATAACGATAATGAGCCCTCAGGTGCGGGCGTCCATTTGAAAGCATCCCTTGAAAGCATTATAGCTCGCGGGTCTCTTAAAAGGTGGATAATTTTTAGATTCGGTTCAGTTTTTAACAGTTGTGCCGCTAGATTTAAACTGATACGAGGGACTTTGCTCACTCGTGCTTTTGAGTCGGAACACTGATTCGCAAACTTTTCCCGACAGCCTTTCTGCTCACCATGGCATTCAGGAAAATACTTTTTCCACATTGGATTATGAGGACTTCCATCGAATCCTCTACTTTTCAATACTTGCCACATTTCCAAAGATTGTAACAGACGACTGTTATTACAGTGGAATATTCCTCTTAAAATGTTCAGAGCGAACTCATCTGAAGTATTAGATTTTCTGTTAAAGAAAAAGTGTAAACAATTAAGTACATGAATGAATGAATATCAAAATGTGCTTGATCTTTTACCCAAAAGAATGAAAAATGAACTAGAACTGTCGCCAGAATGGCTGACTAATACCCCCGCAATCTGCATGAGTCAATGGTGAATTGGAACTGTTAATTAGAGGCTAAATAAGATAACCCAGTAATATAGTGACCAGTTGCCATAGCAACCATAATTTTGAGAAAAATAAAGTGAGATGCACATCAAACACGGTTCTCTATATTTGTGTGAAGTTTCATTGAAATTGGCCCTTCGGTTTAGGAGGAGTTGTCCGGACAAACTTAAAGTTATGGTTCTTATCGAAAAACCTGT
Organism: Pecten maximus; assembly: GCF_902652985.1. Lineage (NCBI taxonomy): Eukaryota > Metazoa > Mollusca > Bivalvia > Pectinida > Pectinidae > Pecten > Pecten maximus. Next base: position 42,288,621 of record NC_047021.1, read on the forward strand.
TTATAGTGACCAGTTGCCATAGCAACCATAATTTTGAGAAAAATAAAGTGAGATGCACATCAAACACGGTTCTCTATATTTGTGTGAAGTTTCATTGAAATTGGCCCTTCGGTTTAGGAGGAGTTGTCCGGACAAACTTAAAGTTCTGGTTCTTATCGGAAAACCTGTTTATAGTAACCAGTTGCCATAGCAACCATAAGTTTGAGAAAAATAAAGTGGCATGCACATCTTCACATGATCATTAATATTTGTGTGAAGTTTCATTGGAATTGGCCCATCGGTTTAGGAGGATTGTCTGGACAAAATGCGTCTACAGACGGACGGACGGACGGACGGACGGACAACCTGATTCCAGTATACCCCCTAACTTCGTTGCGGGGGTATAACTAAATCAGAATAAAACATTTCGGTATTTGTCAAGGAAGTCATAATATTAGGAACAGGTTCTTTACTATCGAATCTTTCTTCCTAGATGCGTAAATATCATAGGAAAGGCAATACTGAATGTTACTATCCAGAAATGGTCAATTAACTAAAGATCGAGGTAAGCGATTGATGTTGAAGTGTCCATGGTATCCTTGATTTAAGTCTCCCACAGAAGACCCCTTGCGCTCTTCCACCCGGGTCAACAAGCGTGATTAATAAATGTTGGTATAATTTGTTTCGGAATTGTTGTAAAATAAATAAAACTTGCATTTTTTAAAAATCATTATATAATGACAGCTTTGTAGAAAAAAAGATGGTGTTAGTTTGTATACGTACTGGCAGTGTTCGTCCTGCATGTTACAGATACAGCCTGGCTTGAAGTACCGCAACATATTCCGTCTATATAAAGGTTCGTAAATATAAAAGTTCCCTTGTCGCAGTCCTAGGATTTCTCCTGTAAATGTAGTTCCCCCACGTAGATACCCAATCAGGAGTATATCATAATTAGTCCTAAACAGGGCTAGCTTCGAGGCAAATAGACGTACGGATCTGAAATGTAATAAAATGTAGATCATAGGACTTAATTTATCGTGAGAGATTGAAATTTGCGTGAAGTCTGAGATAATATTGGGATGAGGGAAGGCATTTAAGAGGAATGGTTTAAAGGTAAGCATACATTTAAATTATTTAGGATATCACCATAATATTTACATATTAAGTGGTTTATAAATATTTTCTCGTGGATAATAAAACTATAAAACTAAAGCGTACTTTGATTTTAGGACATGAAAAAGCAGATATTTAGACAATTTTGCTTCAGTTTTTCATATTTTCAGTGAAACTTTAGTACAAACATTAAGAATAAAAAGAAAGAAAAATGCATTTATATGAAAACACGAGATATTGTTCATTTCTAAACATCCTCTGAAAAAGTAATCTGTTTTGTTTGTCAATGAAAAAGTGTAATTACACAAATGTCTACGCGAGAACATTATTTGTGTCCTTTCTGGGTTAACAACGCCCTGCACGAAACCGTCTAGTGAAGACAAGTTGATTTTATAAAACTAAACTCATGCCCTAAACTCTTAACAAGAAAACTTGTTAGAATGAAAATGGTTACAAAATGGTTTCTATTGTACACTAGCATCATTCTAATGACTCAAAAACATACTAAAAACACAAATTATATTAAAAATAAGTTTAATTTACGTGTAAGTTCCAACGCGCTATAATTGCTATAAACATTAGAATCAACTACTTCATCAATACAATATTCTCAAAACAATGTCGGCAAGCCTAAATTGGGTTGCCAAAAATCGGCACCTAGATACTTCTGAGCAAAAATCAGAATGTCTTCTACAATGCTTAACCCATCTCCGAAAATGAAATATTCTGCAAGCATGCGTAGCGTTCTGCTTAGGAGCATTAATGCAAAACCTACCGAATAAAAATGTTATTCTTTAACTTTGATTTAGGTTTTTACAAAACATGGATGCGTAAACTTTTTATTTGTTTGTTTATCTTATTATTTTATTTTTTTTAGTTTTGATTTTATGATATTTTTTTAGAAAAATATTACGCCTGATCAAATTTTCTAACAATGGTTTTTACAGTTATACTCAGTTTAACGTTTAATGAACAGACAACAAAAAGGCGATGTTTTGCAAAGATTAGCAAATCGAAAATGTATCGAGTATCAGTATTATAATGGAACAGTTTATGAACTTTGGTAAGAATTTCATGCCTCAATAAAAAAAAATCCAACTGTTTACTAGCATAAGCCCAATGTAGGAAAACCACCAATTTGAAACTGCGCATTTCTCAATACAGCGAAACGGATTAATTTTGTCGACTTGGAGTTCGAGACATAAAAAAATACTTTTATTTGTGAATAAATTATGCTGAATGATTAAGGAAGTTCAACATTTATCGAATGCAACTTCGAATTCGTTGCCATTGTGTTGTATGTGCACATCCATTTACTTTTATAGAACATTTCCATTGATGTAAATTTGAGCTTGTCACTACGCCTAGCAATATTAACGTGATTTCAATACAAATTATTCTTTTCAACAGATAACCTGCCCAAATGGACGTGTTATTAATCAATTTGAATTAGAAATCGGGATCTGATATGGCCGATTAACGGAATATTGATAGCGTTATGGCTAGATGGGATGCGTTTGTCTCGCCGGCTCATCTACAAAGTTGTCTTTTTTTTCAGTGGAAATAAAAAACTAAAATAACACCTAGAGTTACTATCATGTGAATTTCTAGTGAAATTGATTTGAGTTGACAGAATCAAAAAAATAAATAATGGAACAATTAGAATTTTATAACTTACCTGAAAATGTTTATCTCATACAAGCCATTTTGTCCGGTCCGCCAGGTTAAGTATACTAAACAAGTTAGTATTATTGTAGCTAATGACCTCTTCTTCTTCTTAAACATGGCGACGGACGCAAAGACGTTCAAATAGGGATAGTTTTAGATTGCAATCTAAAGCATCTCAAAGTAATATATTTTAAGTAATGTTTGTTAATCCGGTGGTCGCTTAGGATATGACCTCCTATACCTCGATTCCAGGTCAGATAATGAATATTTCATTTTAAACTCGATTTAGTGACAAGTAATATGATAGCACCATATCAAAATACAGGCTTTATATAACTTACTTATTTTGCATCGAGGTAGGTGAATTCGATTACCGGCAAAAAATTCAATACATTTTCATTATGATGTTATCTGGCTTGGCTGCATTAAAAACCTACTTAAATCTACAGCATATGATAATATGTTGATAGGCGTCACCATAGAATACATTTATAAACATAGGTGTAATGTCATCTATTGTTAGAGTATGAAGTACATTGTATAGTTGAGTTATCTACTATTATTACCTACAGCTGTGGAATAGTTGGAATTTACTGTGGAATATTTGGAATTTAATGTGGAATAGTTACAAACTATTTAACAGTAATCCAAGAACTATTCCACGGTTGAAGGTGATAAAAGTAGATCTGTCTCAACTATATGTCATGCTATAACAATAGATTGTTATGATTTTGAAAAGAAATACGAAATGTGAAAAAATAACTTTTAATAATAAAAAGATATCCATAATCGACGAGGAAGTACACATTTACAGAAATCACATCAGCTTGACATTTTTGTCTGGCTAAAATTTCCATCTTAGCATCGACACATTTCACGAGAATACCACTGAATTTTAGTAATTATTTCATAAAGTATATATACTCTTGGTACTCTGTTCTATCTTTTTGGGAATTTCTGTTATAAATTTTCCTAAATTGGAATCAAGATCTTTGTCAGAAAACAACATTTTCCCTTTTACTTCATATAAACTCATTTTGATGGTTTATGGCTTTTTTGTTCTATCAGTCTTCCAGACCTCAAATGACTGACTGGCGGTTATGTTGGTTCTCCAATTTATGCTCTTGTTTCCTGCATTGCTTGATTACATTCCTGTTCCGAATCAATTTCACACGATATATATCCGAAAGAAGATCCCCTTTTTAGGTCACAACTAATGTTAGTTTCTGTTTTTGTGAGGAGAACTTCACTACAGCACTGTGCACAGTCATCCATGTTGAACATTGAAAAATGAACTGAGTAAATGTTTTAATAGTAGCACCATAGCACCTGTGAAACATTCACAAATTTCATTAGACCATGATGTAGTGGGGTTAAAATGAATGTTGGTAAATGTAGGAAAACTAACCAAGTTAAACGACCGACTTACTAAACTTCAGACGTTTCATCATTTAGCAGGGCACACACATTATTCGGAGATTGTGACCAGGACGATTTTCCGTCGTTAAGCAAAACTGTACCTTAGATACTTGTTTCCGTTAATTGACATCCAGAATTAAAATCCAAAATCCTCGATATGTACTTTACACAGAAAGGTATTCTGCTTCTGATCGAAATCCTCGCAAAACCGTTCGAACACCCTCGTAAAAAAATAGAAATTCGATATCTTTATTTTTTGTCGCGTTCTTAAGTTACATTTATCCCGGTAAAAGACATAATTAATACTCTTAAACTCTGGGTGTAAATTACAAGATACAAGTTTCTATGCGAGTTCCCTCCCTCTATTTGATAACAGACTCGACATGCCTGCACAAAATGTTCTATATCTCTATGAGCACTAATAACGTCAAAACATAACAAACGAAACAAAGCCAGTTAGCAAACACATTATAAGCAAATAAAGCAAAAGCTGTCCATCGATGGATAATTAAATAAGGGTAATTTAAACAGCAAATCCAATCAAAAAAGTGATATTTGACAAGCCTATAAATTTCTACTGTGGTGTAATTAAACAGAAGTAACTTGATCAAATTTTAGTATATATCATGGCAAACCATGGGTCTTGCTGTTGACATGTAATTTGTTAAGGTTTTTGTAATTTCCAACAAACAAGGCAAAATTGCATGTTTCGGGGGAACACAATTAGCTCATTTGTATCACATATATTGCACAAAATGGTCATGTCGTTATGTTCACAAGTGTCTATAGCACATAATAGGAGCATTGGTTCGACCAATTTCGACTTTATAATGTGACTAAACACTGATTCTATTTTGAACTTGAAATGTAAATGGATGTTGTGAATGGTATGGCACAAATATGGAAAATAAGGCGGTATGTCAACCATCAAAAATTTCTTATTAGACGCTATCAAGAACTTTAGATATGGCAAGTTTTTAGGGGAAAATGTTCAACCGTTGAGTTTGGGGTAAAAGATTCATACTTCTGAAAAAGGCCCCTTACTTATCAGTTAACCAATTTGTCCTAAAACGTCCTTCTTATTATGATCAGATGTAATAAACGTTTGATATAGGAGCATATTTGTTCATTGAAATTCCTCCCTTTAAAGTCATAATTGTGTGATATTATTCGCAGCCGCCATTTGCATTTCAAGGTCAAAACAAAGGAAGTGTTTATATGTACCTTAACTACGTCTGACCTCACTCCATCTTCGAAGATGTGTTGTCACGCTGTGAGAGGGGTGAATTTGGGCCTATGGGGGGGGGAAACATAAGGCCAGCTTCAATGTACGTGTCGACCATGTTTATTTTCTTCCTTTCTATCCTAGCCGGCCTCTAAACAACAAAACATAGGCCGGACGGACTAATTCCGGAATCAAGTACAAACTAATAAAATTTAAGTGAAATTTAAACTGGTCGTGAGAAATCTAACCATTACATGTCATTAATCATAACTGTAGACTATAAAGAAGACAATGTTCATACAATGACAAATCAAAATTTAGAACCTGGAAATGTTCTGATAAATGTACATGATAACTATAAATTGGCAATACATAATGATGAAGCAAAGAAAAATTGCTTTCCCTTGATTCATTGCAAATACAATTTGATCAAAATCAGTAAATGAACATTCAAGAAAAATTTGGAAGGTAGGATTAGAAAAATGTAAAATATTGTATTGAATCCTTTCATACAATTCTATTTTAATTAGTAAAATATCTAACACTCGCACACCCACTTCCCATTGAGCTCATAATGGATCATACATTTAACTTTTATACAAAATAGCAAATACTGAAAATATCTCTACAAGTTATAGAATGAAAAGACTGTGGGAATAAGCATATTAAGAAAACATGGAAGTTTGTTTTCTGCATTATAAATGGTATTCATTATTAATATAGCCCACTTGCTCAAATCAATGCTACACCATGTTCTGACAGAGTAAAATAATTATGCATTACATCATTACTTGAGGCATTATATTATCAATTCAAATATGAACCTCACTAAATTACAATATGTTACCAGCTCAGAATATCATATATGGTAACAACCTAGCAAGTTCCAGATTTAATCTGTCAATAAACAACAATGGTAAATGTGTTTAGGTAATACTCAACTTATAGTGCTTATAAAATAAACAGTATCATCATGCTGTGTCAATATGACCATGTGATTGCAATTTATATATGTTGAGTATTAAACCTTCACTAAACTTAGATATAGCTTTACAATGCAAAAATTTACTGCGTTTGGATCTCCAAAAATAAATCTTCATTGTAAGACAAAAAAAATGAAATTATTCACTACAAAATTACAAATCAATTATGACATCATACAAACATAACCCTTGATCCATTTGGCAACACTATTCAATTTCCATTACTTGCTCATCAACAGAAATATCAGCAGAGATTGCGCTCTTTAATTTATTATTAGTGTATTTCTGACATATTATTCTGAAAAACCTTCTTAAGATTAGGAAAACACTGATGTTTTGCAATGTAACAAGTATAGTCAACCAAAAACATAACTGGAGGATTATAAACAAAGTGCATAAAATATACAATAGTCAACCTCAATACAAAGATTATGCGAAAATATTCCTTATGGAAAACAGTTCAATTCCACAATGATATAAAATTGTAGACACAAACATTCATGATAATGCTGAGTTATTTTAAAAGTACCATCATAGAAAAACATAAATGAAGTTATTGATCAAATGAATGCATGGCAAGTCTGTAACCCCTATGGTAGAACAAGTTATATATTTGAATACATATTATGAGATGAAAGGTGGCGGCTTGCGTTTGATAACCAACTTAGTCTTCGCATCTATTTTCGAAAGTGGAAGCCACAGTGCATTTTGGGCAGGTTCCCCAACAAGATGAACCAAAAATTCACATTTGTTGTCCTGATTACGTTTTGCCAACACCCGCTTTACTTTCTGACAACTCGAGTCTGTTGAAGACAGCAAAGGAGTAATATGGTCGTTGTCCCGAAAACGAACAGGCCGCTGGATAACACGATGTGGACGGTTAAGGTTAGATGGTAAAGTTGGGAAAAAATTCTGAATCCGGCTATGGCCTGGGGGCTCATGGTTGGATTTGGGAATTGAGTTAGTGTGTTCATCCGTATATAGTCTCATCGTTGTCTGTGCCATCAACCTCTGTGGTTTTATCAAAGACCGATAATTGATCTTGAACTACAGAATGGTCCGTTGGTGCCTGGTCAGAGGGTGTTTCAGTATCAAGGACAGTGGAGTTTGCAAAAACGGACTCCTCTTGACCTGTGTCCATCTCTGTAGTAACGTCAAAAAGGTTAGGATCTCCGACTGGATGATTGTCATTTGTAGTAACTGGACCCATGAAATAATCTGTAGGTTCAGGCACACGAATGTATGCCAGCTTAAGGCGATTCAAATGTACCGGGCGATGTAATGTCTTCCCTGAAACTTTGTTCCTAAGGATAACTGTGTGTGGCGTAGGGCAACTATCAATGACAAATGGACCAGTGTATTGATTTTGCAATTTCTGACCCTTGCCGGTAGGTTCAGTTTGTAAGTAAACATAGTCACCTGGTCCAACGTCCAGTGGGTTCAAATTGGTGTTCATCCGTTCCAGCATAGAACGTTTTGCATGTTCTGCATTTTTGGTCACCTCCTGGCGAATCACATCAAGACGTTTGCTGAAGTCCTTGATATATTGGTGAATACATGTAGGAAGTCTTGGATAGTCGGTGTCTTCAACGTGGTTCGAGAGTGGGAACCGAGGTCTGTAACCATACACAATTTCATACGGGGAATACCGTAGGGTTCCGTTCACAGTATTGTTCATCGAGAAGATCACAGATGGTAGGACATCATCCCAGTATGATCCTTTCTGTACGAATGGTGTCATACGTTCTGCCAATGTGCGATGTGTTCTCTCCACTGATCCTAAACAGTGGTGGACAAAACTTGGGGTGTATTGTTGTTTGATGTCAAGCTGTCGACAAACTTCCTGAGTACATCGCGAAATGAATTCCGAACCTTGGTCCGATATTAGGGTTATGCACACTCCATATGTTGTAAACAGTGTATATAGCGCATGTGATACAGTTATTGCATCTTTGTTCGGAATTGGTAATGCAAACAACAATTTGCTGAATTGATCTACTGCAGTGAAAATATATCTATTACCCTTCTTTGTGATGGGTATCGGTCCATATAGATCTACTTGCCAAACATCGAAAGGTTTGGACGGTGTAGGGTATGCCACAATACTGGATTTAGTATGAGCTCGTGTTGTTTTTCTTTCCTGGCATTGAGGGCAAGATCGAACATAATCCGCAACTACAGTGGCCAACCGAGGAAAGTAGTAATGATCCTTCATTGAGTCGACCGTATGTTGAATGCCTCCATGACCTCCCATGGGTGTGTCATGATACAGCTCAATGACCGTTTTGATCATTACGTCTGGTAGAACAAGTTGGTAGTTGTTCAAGGACTTGGTTCTTGTAGAATTCGCTTTGCGCGAGTGAAACAACAGCCGGTCAATTATTAGGAAATCAGCACTTTCTATCAAAATCCTTCTCGAGTCTTTTTGAGATTTTGGCAGTAATCCGTGCTCCAGATAGTCAACCATTGATTTACACCGAATATCTAAATGCTGAAGAGCAGAAATGGTTTCTGGATCAAAATGTCCCCGGGAAAACAAATCAATAGATTTTATGTTGGCTTTTGCCGAATCAATTTCAACAGAGCTTGAAGTAGAATCATTAATTTCGGTGTTTGAAACAGTCAAAATAGTCAGCGCTGTGTCCTTTCCATTTTTGGCATCCCCAACAGAAAAGTCATCAGTTGCGAAATCAACTGGTTGTGAAATGGTTTCTGAAGAAATATCTGTTGAACCAAGTTTTGGTGATGACAGCAAAATATCAGATTCCTCATAATTGTTCTGGTCAGAGCTCAAAATTTGTGGTGGTTTAATTGTTAAATCCACAGTTTGGTTCTTGAACGGTGTCTGATCAGCTTTCAATTTGTTGTCCTCATTGAAACAGGAACAATGTTGGTGTCTTGAATGTGAGCGTCTTTTTCGCACTAGCTTTGGTAGTGTTCCGAACATGTCTTCGGAGTCACCATCATATCCGTCATCATGATTGTCCAAAAGTAACATAGAATTTTGAGATAGATCAGGCAACAAAGAAATAGCAGGACGTTGAAACTGGACATTATTGACTTCCTTAAGAAACTGGACATTATTGACTTCCTTAAGAGCAACACAGTCAGATGAAGAGTCTGCAAACACATTTTGTAATGTTTGTCCATCTGGAAGTTTTATAGTGACAGGTTCCTCCTTTGTGTATGGGAAGTAAATGTCGTCTTCATCTGGACTGTGGAAGGTTGTCTTGGAGTTGTCAGGGTTACATCTCGACAAAGCATCTGGTACTACCATTTGTGTCGCTGGTTTGTAACGCAGTTCAAAATTAAACTGTTGCAAAATTGCGATCCATCGTTCATAAATGGCACCCTTAAGTTGCTTTTGAAAGAGCGGCCGGAGCGCTTGGTGATCACACTCAACTACAAATGGTCGTCCTTGTAGGTATGTCTTGCAATCTAAAATGGCTGTTACCATACCTAAAAGCTCAAGTTTTGTTGGTCCATAGGACCTCTGGTATCTGCTGAGTGATTTGGACCCGAACCGGACAACTCGTGCAACAGCGTCCATATTGCTGTCGTCAGTTTGATGTTTCTGATATAACATATATCCGATCCCATGAGATGATGTATCAACAGCCAAATAAAATGTTTGTTGATAGTTCGGGAATGCCAGTACATCTGAATGCACCAAGAGATGTTTAAGTTTTTGGAAAGAATCTTCCTGATGTTTGGTCCAATGAAAACGTTCACCTTTCCGTGTTAGTCTAATTAACGGTTCGGCAACCGTGCTGAACATGGGAATAAATTTCCTGAACCAATTAAACATTCCAAGTGTCCGTCTCAGTGATTTGAGATCTATAGGAGCAGACATTTCCTCAATAGCTTGAACTCTGTCAGGAGGTGGCCATGGGGCGATCCCATCTTTGGATATGTGATGGCCTAAGAAAATGCAGGAAGTTTGTGCAAATGCACACTTCTTTGGGCCAAGTTTCAGACCGGCTTTCTCGAGTCGTTGTAGTACCTCTGCAAGATCTGTCATATGTTGCTGAAAACTACTTGAAAAGACTAGAATGTCATCAAGGTAACACAAACATGATGCAAATGTGAGGCCGTGGAGTATCTTGTCCATCAGGAGCTGGAATGTGCTGGGTGAACTACTCAAACCCATAGGTAGTCGATGAAATTTGTAAGTCCCAAAACAGGTGTTAAATGCTGTATGTCTTGCTGATTCTGGGTCAATTTTCATTTGAAAAAATCCTGAGCTCAAATCAATAGATGTAAAGTATTTTGGAGAAGATTCCGAAAATGATTCTGTAAGTTCCTGTAAATTTGGAATCTCATATTGGAAATGTTGTGTCTGCGTGTTGAGGTATCTGAAATCAACGCAGAAACGGAATTGTGATAAACTGGACTCCTTGGTTATAGGCTGGCTAGGTGTACTACTTTGTGACCGCTTTGTTACAAGTACCACAGGGCTAGTAATCAGAATTTCTTCTGCTTCACTAACGGGCGCAATAATGCCTTGACGAAGCAACTCATCAAGTTGGTGACGTAGTACCTCACGTTTATCCGGTGGCATGCGGTATGGACGTTGATACTTGGGCTTAGCATCATGCTTCAGCAAGATCTTGTGCTGTACTAGATCTGTAAAACCAAGATCAGGATTATCTTTTGTCACAAATAAATTTGCATGTTGAAGTAGCAAAGATTTCAGCGAACCTTGTTCCTCCTCAGTCAAATGGTTTGGGATACTTATGTTTTCAAAGAGAGACTTGTTAGAACTAGAATCCGCTGACTCAGATTGTTTGTTGATGTCCGATTTGAGTTCCACATTTTGTACGAAATAGTCTGAAACATCAGTAGCTTCATGGTCCACAGATGTGTATTCAAACTGGGCTATGTTTCTCCCTGGAAGGATGGTAATTGCAGCATTAGTAGGGTTCAGTAATTTCAGTGGTACAGTGTTCTCGCGCGAGACAGTTACAAGACTCTTGGCGACAAGAAGATGTTGATGTAGGGTGTAACTACTACCAGAACAAATACCTTGTGATCCATATAAAACATGTTTTGGGAGTTTGCCCCAAACAATCTGTTCTGAATTGGCCTGAATGACAGTTCGGTGTGTACATTTCACTCCAATTGATCCAAAAGTATATGAATGATCAGAAAAATTCAGAATCACTCCATTTTCTTTCAGGTATTGAGTTCCTAAAATCAAGGGATGTGAATTCGAAGTGTTAGGTAAAATATGGACTGGAACTCTATGCGTATTTCCACAAACAGTTATCTTCACAACAGCAGTACCAATAATAGAAATAGTTTGATTATTTGCCAGGACCACTTGTTCATCTGTCAAGCGTTGAAATGAAAATTTTGCAAAATTTGGGACATTTGAATAAAATTCCTCACTTATGATGTTCAATGAACTGCCTGTGTCAATGAGAGCTGATAATTTGGTTGAATGAATCTGTACTGGTAGGAATAGAAATTGTTGTTTACTCTGTTCAATGGCTTTGCTCTCTATATTACCATTTGAAGCAGACCCCGTGTTGATTGAAGTTACTGGTGTCCTGAGGGGAAGGGTCCTTGGCTCCTCAGGTGAAAAGCGTTTCCCTGGTTTGGTGGTGGGTGTTGTGCCAATAAACGGCATGAAAGTGCAGGGTGCCCAAATTGAAAACAAAGCTGGCATTTTAGAAAGGATAGGGATTCGCCAACTCCATTCCAATTACAATCTCTACGCATGTGTCCTTCTGCTCGACAGGAGTGACAGATGATGTTATTATTTTGAACTTGCCTCTGGAAAGGAGGCTGTGCTTGGTACTGAGGTTGCCTTGGCGACTGTTGTTGTCTTTTCCTCGCCTGGGGATTTTGCTGTGAATCTGAGCTGTTATGGTTAACAGATAACCTAGAAACAACATCTGTTAGTTGTTGTATCTGTTGTTTGATGTCAGTAAGTTCAGATTTTTGTGTTTGTGGGTGTAGAGTACTAGTGGCACTAGCACACATCTCGGCGGACTGTTGAGTTGAGAAGGGAACAGTGTCAGTCCGAAAACCATTTGCTTCTCCAATTTTAGCAGCTGTAAGTGCTGTATCGAGATCTCGTGGTAAACCAGCACGTACAAAAAATGATAAGCCACGAGGTAATCCTGCTAAAAACCTTGCCAAGACTTCATGTTCCGCTTTATGTATGAGTTGTCCCTTTTCAACAAGCTGGCAATGATAATCCTCAATTGGCTGGTTTTGCTGAAGAGATATTTTCTGAAAGTTCTCATTCTCTAGCATCATTTGTGGACTATGCCAGTCAAGGGAGACAAATCGTTCGCAAAATAAATTCTTCAGGTACTCCCAGGTTGTTTTGGCACCAGTGTCTGATATACTGTTGAACCATGTTAATGCCGGTCCTTGAAGATGTAAATGAAAAGCTGCTATTTTTCTGTTATCATTGTCAGCTTTCAGTAAAATTGCATAAGATTCAAATTCTGACAAAAACTTGTGTCCATCTTCATGAGGGTATCCAGAAAACTTTTTACAAGTTAATTTTGCCATGGTGTGAAGATCATCAGTGGCTGAATCTGTTAATGGTTCATAATCAGAAATACCAGTACTGGAAAAAATACTTGGGACATCAGGCAGAGTTATATTGTCTGGAAAGTCTGTAAAAGATACTGGAATAGACCTAGAGTTTTTATCTGGTACAAAACTGAATTCATGTAAAGCATTCTTTGCCAAAAAGTGTTGATCAAAAATGTGTAAATCATCATTGTCATCAGAACTTAGGCTGTTATCAGTAATTTCACTCAGAATGTCTATAGAAGTGCTGGTACTAATTTGACGAGTAGACATATGTTGGCCGGGTGGATCAGCAATATAGAATTAGTAGATAGACAGGACATTTCATACATATGTTGGCCGGGGGGCTTTACAACATAAATTGTACATGTATGACCTGTTAATATGACTTGCAGAGTTTGTATACATCCTGTATAATGAAATACAAATATGTCGGCCGGGGGGCTTTACAACATTATTTGTATACATATATATAAACATACATCACACATTGTTCATAAGTTGCCAACATCCCACATATTATAATTCTCATAACATAAGTTAATGACACTGTAAGAAGATAAGATACAAATAAGTCGGCCGGGGGGCTTTACAATATTATTTGTATACACATATCACAGTTAATGTTTATAATACACATGTAAAGCTCATTACAGAGTTATATGACACCATTTACAAATATGTCGGCCGGGGGGCTTTACAACAATATTTGTATTTTTGTGAACCAGGCCATCTTCAACCTTTGGTCTGGATGAATTCCATCTCCCATCGCACCATAGAAGAAACGAGATGTCCTGCCTCTAGATCTATGTACCCGCATGTCTGTGTGGAAAGGAAGATGCTGGCCTGTGTGGGTTTCATTGAAATTGTGAATGAAGTCATTGTTGATTCGCATAACAAATTTTTCAAATGCTTTCTGATGATCAAAAGTAATATTGTTTATGTGTAAATTTGATTTATGAGGAAAGGTGCTCGCACATTCATACAGATGTTTAGGGGCCGGGCAATTGTTCCAATAACAATGCGAGCAGGTGGAGACACTGCAGAAATCAATCTATGAAAATCATTTGTAATTTTTCTATACAGCCGATCTAAAACATGTGGGGGAAGATCGAAAATATTGTCAGGTACATCATTGATTCCAAGGCATATAATACATAATTTAACTGAAAACTGGCTGGTATGATTTGTAATATAAGTCAAATGAGAAGAAATCTTGGATCCTGGTACAATATTGCAAAAAACATTCGGATTAACAACAGTTTTATTTAGTCCACGAAGACGCGAGTCTCCCAAAATGACTGTAGTCATAACGAGAAAAAAAAATGTCACATGGCATTACATGGCGCGAAAAAAAAACGAAAATGGATCAGCTAACACACAAATTAAATTAAAAGAGAATCCAAAGCACCGTAAAGTTACCACTTTCCGTCTCGCTGTCCTCAATTTAGATTCTCCACCATGTTGTCACGCTGTGAGAGGGGTGAATTTGGGCCTATGGGGGGGAAAACATAAGGCCAGCTTCAATGTTCGTGTCGACCATGTTTATTTTCTTCCTTTCTATCCTCTAAACAACAAAACATAGGCCGGGCGGACTAATTCCGGAATCAAGTACAAACTAATAAAATAATAATGAAATGGAACTAAAATATCCGGAAAAAGAGTTATCTACCCTTTGACCGTACATGAAATAGATAGAGATCTCACCGACCAGTATTAGCATAAACATAACAGATGACCTACCTCCGAACCGACGATATGTTTCCCGCCAAAAGTGTTTGAGGGGACTACCTGATGACATAAATTCCTACCCCTGTAAGGGATATTAAAGAGGCTAATCGTGACTTTGAAAGTGCTACCGAGAAAGTTGCTGGTATGCATAAAGAAATAAGAATCAATAGAAAAACAGGGAGTATCTATAATTTTCGGAGTATATGAATATATCACGTAAGGTTTCTAGTACTATTAATCCAAAGGTTTCTGACGTTTTATATGCTTTTTAAAAACATGATATGAGTAGTCGGCTCCAAATCAGATTTTAAATGCCGATAAAAAATCAGAATCATTCATATCATTGTACGTTTTGTACCACGTGACCTTACGGTTCCCCGTCCGGGGATTTCATCCTAAGTCACAGAACTCATTAAAAAGCTAAAAACACAATTTAAGAATTTATTATCCACTCCGGGCACACTAGGAGCGTTTAAAACCGCATGTAACTCCAAAGAAATGACAATGGCTGTCAAGTTAGGTGTCTCTTAGACGAAGGTTATGTATGTTCAGCTTCCGAACTCGATTTCACCACAGGGATTTGAGAAGTTGTTAACAGTTCAGGTATACTTGGGTCTTAGAGTTTTAGAGGTGTTATGGAGACTGATGAATGTTTGGTAAAATACCAACCCTCGAAGTTGATAATTGGCCTGCCGAAAATTTGGTTTGTTTTTGTTTAACGCCCTATTTACAGCCAGGGCCATTTATATTAAGGACGTACCTGGTTTTGGAGGTGAAGGAAAGCGGAGTACTCTGAGAAAAAACACCGACTTACGTTCAGTACCAAGCAACTGCACCACTTGGGTTTCGAGCTCGCAACCCAGAGGCGAAAGGCTAGTGATTAAGTGTCGGGACACCTTAACCACTCAGCCACCGCAGTTATTACAAAACAAGGTCTTTCAAATACCGGACACAATAATTTCGTTCGTCATAGCAAAATCAAAGGCTAATTATGTACTTTCTGACGCATGATACGAGTCGACAGGCCCGGAAACTTGTAATGGAAGCGAGAACACGTGTGTCTTCTATTATGGTTTACATTGGTTGACATAGCAACGCCAAGGCTAAACTGACCGACATGTGTATAGCCCCTTATATGTACTGTATCGGCTTAGCGATTGTTGTTGTTGCTGTTGTTGTTGTTGTTGTTGTTGTTGTTAAAATAAGATATAATTTGGGACCTAGCTGACGTCTCATTTAGCTAAATTCTTATATTCCCATAGTTTTGGTAATTGATTAATAGCTAGATCTAGGTTATGTCAATGTGAGAAGTGAACAATTAATTTACATTAGACAAGGTGACACTTTACGGTCATTAAGCGAGCTTTGCCGGAAGTAGCTACGCAGATATACAAAGAACTCTCTCACATCGACTAATGATTTCTCCTAAACCGGAAGTTGGTTATCAGGCGCCATTCTAAATCGCTTGTTAGATGTATGGATAAAAGATATTACTTCTTTTGTGACGTCATAGCTAATGACTTTCGTACACGAACGTCCTGTGATAGTTTATGTTTTCAATTAAGGAATGACCAAAGTGATCATTAACACTGTCGTAGGAAGACGTCAGTATCATGCAATTCTCTTCGATCATTTATGATCAAAGTCTGTCATACGTCCAATCGGAGTTGTTCGGCTGAAAATCGTATATCCGGATTCCGACAGTCCAGACAGTTTATTGTCCGGATAACTCGATAACACGTGCTTTCTCGCCTTCTTGCTAGATAGGTACTTACAAAAAGGACTTAACGTATTAAATATGTGTACGATTTCGATAAAGTAATTGTATAACTCTATCAAGAGCATCATTGAAATCAAAGAGTTCCGTTCCGACTCAGAAATATCTCTGATGAGAGATTTCAGATTATGAATATGAATTTAGAGGTAAAACATATCTGTACATTGGTAAATGTAATTATGAGGACAAACTTCTGGTTTAACGGTGGCATATTACCATTTTAATAGGTAAACAATTTTAAAGTAGTGTATAGCCTTGAAACAAATAACTGGTTTAATGTAAAAGGTAGCATGTAGCAGTAACAGCAGTATTTTAGTGATTATAACAGTACGGTTAAGAACACCATCAAAATCCAAGGGTTTATTATCGAGGGCGCGGCCCTTGGATTTCGCAAATATATTGAGATAAAGCTACACCATTGTTGCGCGTTATTCCTGAAACGCCTCTCAGCTTATTTCACTCATCGTAAATTTAAAGTCAATTACCATTTTGATGTTTTGGGAATCGATTTTATCGGCGAAAATTTGCTAATTCGGGGCGAGTTTACAAGTCGTCAATTCAATTACGACGTGAATTGGTGGTTGTCTAGGTGTTAATATACTTTTAAGTAGGGGGTTTAAGAGGCACATGGTCCAAACAATCCATTATATACTGACTACGTAATGATGCGCGAGTCATTTCATTTGTCGGGGAAATAGAGCAACAAACTTCAGTGAATTACCCTTAATAACAAACACTATCTCTGAAATGTGTCAACAAGATAAACGCATTGGCTAAGTCAGATGCGTAAATCAATTTCCTATGTTGATTGGTTGGTGTTAAGCTTGATTATACTATTTACAAATTCGATTTCACCAGGAGTGCAAAATGGTCATCTACAAATGTACAAGTACTTCCCTAAAATGTGACTTGTTTATACTAAATGTTTTCGAAATTCGTCTGTATCTGAGGCTGACCCTGTGAAAATGACTTTCATTTCTTTCGGTCAACCTTTCACACGGCTTTTGTAAAATATTCTGTCATTTGGACTGAAACGTGTCACAGGCATTTGTTTATAACGAGGATGAAATTCTAGATGTGAAATAAAGAGTATCAATGTTGATCAGCTCATATTTGGAAACCTGTGTGATACTTGCCTTCAGCATCTTCGTAATCCAAGGGTTTACATATTTTCCTGTACCCTTAGATAATGTCATGGCTAAATCAAAGTTCCATGGAACCTTAAGGAAGATAGGAGTCGAGAAGGCAGGGAACAGTTTTTACGGAAGCTTGTCCATGTCTGGTCAATTTGATGATGGTTAAGATTGGTCGCATCAAAAACAAAGTGACAGGGTCCGGTTTGGGGTGGGCGTCTTTGTAATATTCAAATGACACGAGTCAGTCCAGCACCCCGCCATTTGTATTGTCCTAAACCTGTGAAATGACCATAAAAACAACATTAGATTTTATAATTTACAAAGGTTGCCGGGAAGATTGTTTCTTTGAAGATGGTAAAAAAGATAACGGAATATATCGCCTCAATAATAATCGCAACTTTATTTTCGTCAACAAAAAGATTCACTATATGTACATCGTATTATGTAAGCGTTTAATAGATAAACTCATTATCATAATACTTATTACAATTGACTTACGTGTACCTAAATGTATGCACATGGTGTACCCTGTTGTTTGCGACTATTTCGTTTTGTCGTGTTTTTAAAACGCGACAAGGCGTCAACACGAAAGGCGACAACACTAAATTTTACTGCGAAAACATGAAACCATGTACGCGATAATTAGCGTGTTCAACAAATTGTGTTGTTGAAATATTATCTAACAAATCTCGGGTTGATGCAGTTTGAGACAGCGACAACGGGACAAGACGACAAAACAACAAAGCGACAACACGAGATTGTCGTAGTTAGCCAACATATAGATATACATTTCTTAACAGTTGTTCTTCTCTTCTTCCAACCAACATACTGTCAGATGAATTTCGCCGTGCCTGTCCGCAACATACAGCACATCCTACATACATCGTCAGCACATCCTACAAACATCGTCAGCACATCCTACATTCATCGTCAGTACATCCTACATATACATCATCATCACATCGTCCATACATCATCAGCACATCCTACATTCATCGTCAGCACATCCTACATACATATTCAGCACATGTTACATACATCTTCAGCACATCCTACATACATCTTCAGCACATCTTACATACAACGTCAGCACACCCTACAAACAACGTCAGCACATCCTACATACATCGTCAGTACATCCTATAAACAACGTCAGCACATCCTACATACAACGTCAGCACATCCTACATACAACGTCAGCACATCCTACATACATCGTCAGTACATCCTACATACAACGTCAGCACATCCTACATACAACGTCAGCACATCCTACAAACAACGTCAGCACATCCTACATACATCGTCAGTACATCCTGCATATATCATCAACACATCTGTACAACGTCAGTTGTTAGCCGATCCATATTACGGACAAGAAATTAACCCGAGGGCTCGTGTACTTGTAGCTTAACATATAGGGATCAAAGCCTATCAATATGGATAGGTGATTAGAAAAGTCTTTGGTAATTTTAGAGTTATCAAATCCGTCTGGATCCGGAGTTAATTAAGTCTGTCTAGGCTACAGCGCTTTCTGACAATTCACATCTCACGGCGGAGTGATATGGTCAGGCGACGCATATAGCTTATAAAGGACCTCATTGACGAACAATAGAATTTTGCCCACGAATCAATTTGACCAAATCCACACGTTATTTGTAGCATCCTTGACGTGAACACTTAAGATAGGTTTCAAAAATTCAAAAGGTCCCAGGGGCCTATGCTATTATGAAATGGGCTCGTGGGCAACATTCTATTGTTCGTGAAAGAGGTCCTTTACGTTCGTAAACTAGGACAAGAGAATCGGTACGAAAAACAAATAACGTAAATAGAAAAAAACATAATAGATTAGGTCATCAATCACCAAACTACCGGGGAAAATAAAATTACATTTCCCAAAGCTTTTTAAAATAAAAAATCACGGAAATGCTATGGCTGAGAATGTGATGTCATGTGACGAAAATGCAAAATAAAATGTTGAATTTGCGTCATGGAAATGAACAAATGCACAAGAAGATGAAATAACAGTTATCCGTCCCGGTTAATAAGTGCAATCTAGTTCTGCTCTTAAAGAGAAAAATAGATAGATCAGGGATTGTTTTAAATGTAAACTTGTCATTCGCAAATACATGAAATTCGACATTGATTATTGATTTTATAGGCTAGGCCAATCGTTTTTATTTTCTTGAGAAGATTTTTTATAGGTTTTTTTCTGATGTATGTTAATTTTCCAATCCATGCAATAAGATTTGTCGAACCATATTTTTTTTAATCTTTGAGGACATTGGGGAATTGAAAACTGGATTATCTTCTAAAGGGTAAGCTGTTTGATATAAAGTAACAGTTTGTGGAAGCTATGAAATATGGGGGGGAAATATCATACTCCATAATGCGACATTGCCAAGCAACTGGATGAAATTTCAATTTAGAAGGAGACTGATGCACATTCAAATGTCTACATAGTCATATGTTTGTGGTGTAAATATTGGAATTGAAAAATGTCAGAATTGCAGATGGCGGAAATCTTAACAAATTGCTTAATAATGTTAAACGGCAAGAACTTAGTTAATACAACCTTGCAATACTTTGTCAAATATCAATAAGGTTTTCTGTAGGGTCATTCTATAGTGTGCCGACAGATTGATTTCTTTCAAACCTTTGTTTCTTCAACTGCTGTGATATTTCAAGTTTAATTGATAAAGGATGGCAGAAGGGACTGAAATTTAAACGTCGCCAGTATTGAGGAAAACTTGCTGTCTTGGTTCGTTGACAATATATTATTAATAGAAAGGATTACATATCTATTAAATATGTATTTGTGGTTGTACCTCAAGGATCAGTTCTCGGTCCTATGTTGTTTCTGATTATTCAATTTTACATAAATGATATAGACTTTTTTTTGCTGACGATTCTTCTCTTCAAGAGTCTTCTGCAGATTTGAACGCTATAGAACATATTCTAAACCACCATCATGGAGCCACGCTCAAAATTTGTCTGTTCGGTGGCTGATGCATTGCATTAATACTGCTTGTACTTTCACAGATTTGCATTCCCCACCTTAGGGTGTTTCTCAGCAGAAACTGTAACTGGTATTATCACATTCGCCAAATTACCAAAACAGCCTCTTATAAGATTACTTCTTTTAAGCAGATACACAAATGAGCTTAGTAAGGAAGTATTCAGTACTGAACACATGCCCTTCATTAGACTCAATTCTAAAACAGGATACCTCGTGTGTCTGAGATTCTTGTTCCAATCAACTTTAAAATGTCTTCAAAAGGGTTCAGTTAGATGCCGCAAGAGTCGCGTATGGTCATTTGTAGCTGCATGAAAGACACCATGTCTTGAAACAGGCTATGCACCTTTAAAATCTAGATGGAAAAAATCAGATATTACCTTTTAAAAAACTCACAATATATTAGTTTCTGATTATTTTGATCGTTTGCCTCTTTCAAAAAAAAGGGGCATTCATCGGGAGTTTAAAAATACAGATAGCTATTAACTACCTGCAAAGGTGTAGGCTAGAATTATTCAAAAATCCCATTTCCCCTTTAGAATTCTTTTAAACATATGGGTCATATGTTTAAAAGAATTCTAAAGGGGAAATGAGATTTTTCAGCATTTTACATGAAAATGTCACGTAAACGCAAAACGTGCTTGAATGCAGGCTACCGATATTTTTCGGTCCTTTTAGCACGAATAAGGCATAAATGTGGTGGTCTTAAAAGGTAAGCCTGAAGTTGGTTCCGCGTTCCTGATTCCTAGTGCCGTTTAAGGAAAACGGAACTGGGGACTGGTTCCTTATTAACGGAACTGGAGTTTGGTTAACAGTTCCGGTTTTTCTCGCGCGCTTCCACCCGAGCCAACAAGCGTGATTATTATAAGTGAAAATAACGTAATTGTTATAAAATAAATAATGTTTCAAACGGAACTATGATCTGGTTCCCAATTCCGTTTTTCTTAAATGAAACGTTTTATTTTCTTAAACGTAACCCGGGTCGGGTTCCCAGTTCCGTTTTCTTAAACTTCAGGCTTCCTGACAGTTATTCATTTTGTATATATGTATTTGACTTTCATATATCTGCGATTCTGGTGATGGTAATGAATATGATTACCATTGTTTTGTCAGCTTACCATTTGTTAATTCGCCAGTGACTTGTATTCAATTATCCTTGACCTAGGCTTACTTTTGAACCGTTTTGCGGGGATATGCAGATCTAATGCTTATACCATACAGACTGTACTGTCATTCATAAAGGCAATTTAAATGTTTGAGCTAAATCCTCCAACATATATTTAACAGAAACAAATTCTCGACCCCTTGGTCCCTTTACGAAACACATACGGACTGGTGCACCAACTCCCTGTGTTTGTTTGTTTAATTGATTGTTTGTTTATTTGTTTATATGTTTGTTTGATTGTTTGTTTACTGGATTCATCGCCCAATGGTCATTTTGAAGAGTGGTCTCCTTTGAGAAATCGGTGACTAACTTACAGAAAAACATCCGGAAGTCCCGTGGAAAGCTATTTAGAGCAATTAGGGTAAAGTGTTTTGTCCAAGGACACGACCACAGCTGTAATATGAATCACGTGATTAAAGTCTCACAGGAAAATGTTTTCAGCATGACGATTATTCCGTGTCACGCGATATCTCGCCAGGTCACACGAACACGGTCAATATAAATACGGCCGCGAAATGTTTTGGAACTCGGAATTGGATGTTGAAATAAATGGAATGACCTGTTTTTGATTGTTGGCTTGTATGTCTGTATGGTCAAATATGTTGGAAAATGATGTTTTGATTTTTGTGTGTTTTCTATCGGCACAACGGTACCGAACAGTTGAATACATACGATGAAGCATTTTCCCCTCTCAAAAAAATAAAATATTCACAAACTTTCGGACAAGTGTACCACCTATCCGTCATCCGACCAAATGTTTTTATGTTATTCGAGTGAAATTCAACACTTACCTGTAGAATTCGGACTAAATGCAAACACGTAATCTGATTGGTTGCAACGCTCGAACTTGAACAAAAATAAAATTTACTTTTTTAATTTTTAACCAATTAGAGGACCGGCCTGCATGGCATTCATTCTTGATTGGAAATAATCAAGGAAGACTCAATTTAGATTAATGATAGCTGGAGGTTATCTATAAATAGATATCATGTTTGAAGGTTGTTTATGGCAAGGGTCAGAAAAATCTTCCGTTTAAACCGTTTCAAAGGTCATTTGAGGTTACTGTTGAAATTAAACTTTGAAAATAGCCCAGGGAGTGTTAGTTAAAGTTACTAATAAATGGAGATTATGGTTATTTCGTTGAGTTAAACATAATGAAGGAAAAAAAGGATTACATGAGGCTAAATACAGATTAGATGCAAATTCTGTATGTTTAGAAATAAGGACGAAAATGGTTGGTTTATCAACAGATATCATCACTTAAGGACGGCATGGACATGAATACATATCAGATCAATCAACCAAAGTAAAGATTGAATTTCGGCCTAACTGGGCTTCGAACACTTAGACCTTGCCGATGACTGATACTTTGGAATATAATACAAACTCAGCCCTGTGTGTTAAACTGCTACAAATGAACATCGTTGACACGATTAAGGAATCAGTTTGACGTATTGGACAAATGTCCAATAGTCGAAACTCAGAATTGTAATTAAAGCAAGGCTAGCAATCCTTGCTTCCATCGCAGTATGGATCGTGGCTTGTCTGCTTCCTCATACGACACGAGAAGGTCAACGAAAGCTAATATCTCATTACTCGGCCATTTTTGTAACAGATGAGCTGGGATTTTAACCCAATTTGATCGTATATGTAAACCCGTTGCCAGTTTTCGTTGTATATATTATTGGCCGTGACATACATCAGTTCACAGAGTAAGCCTTTAGTTATTGGGGCATTGTTTTCGACATATGTCAATATCACTCCCCAAGCCACAATGTCGAAACCTCAGTCCATACCCAAGTAAAGCCAGGTTCGTCAGATAGCCGTGGGATTTAGAGAAAATTATTATTTTCAGGAATGAGAGAACATTTTTATATTTCTTCAACAAAGACAAATATATTAAATAAAATAAATAAAGAAAGAAAGAAAGAAAGAAAGAAAGAAATTATATTTTTGCATTAACTGCTTTCCGTTTGTAATCAATAACAGTTGAACAAATGCAAATTCAATGTAGCGTGTTTTGAGTGGCATTCATATTGCAGATGAATGCCAACTTGAAACAGTTCATTAATTACATTTATTATTTTACTAACATATTTCACTGCTTACACATAATTGGCGTTTTAATTTAAACTAGACTGTAAATGGTTTAAGCTTGTTTAGTGAATAGAACGAACATATTCCTGAAGGGGCCAATGGCATCAAACGTTACAACAATGATGACGCCGTGTCATTTATAAGGCTATCAATGTCATCTCAACTTGATAAGTTTATAAAGAGGAGCTTACATTTGTACATGTGCATGACTGCTTGTGTCATCTGGAACGTAATAAACAAATTTTAGATAATATTATTATGACAAGCCATTGGGTGTACAATTATGTTTGTCACATAACTCACATTAATGAGAACATAGGTAAGAAAACCCTTCCGAAATGATTTCTAACAAGAAATATCTTTAAAAAAAGATAAACGGCATAGTTTGAATGCTGGTGGTTATAATGTCAAACTGATGGTAAATAAATTAAGGAACTAATGCGTTTTAGCACGGATAACAAAATTGTATCAGTTTCAATCTTAACTTTGTTTCGTTTTTAACTGTAAATCTGCATTTTGCATTTACTGCTACATTGACCAATCACATACTTCATCTTGGCCAGTAACGCCACCTGTCGCGTCATATCCGGGACCAAAAGAAAATTATACGGCTATGCCGAAAAAAGGCAAAATGCGACTTGGAATGTGTTTCAATTGTGACGTCATAATTAAGGATTATGGCAACGAACATTTCCTATGGTTAGCGAGTTTGCGCTCCATAGGATATGTTTGTTGCCAACTTCAAGCATACTACCGTATACGCAGTCAAAATGAGGTACAATTCTTATATTTATATCAAACAAATCGTTTTAATATACAGTACGAATAAAATATGAAATTCAGGGTGTGTTGCGACGTTGGTAACTACGGCAGCCGTGGTTGCTAAGGTAATATAGTGCCAGCGATTCTTCGTAAACACACCAGTATTGTTAGCAAAATTAAATGCCTTGAAAGTTTTCAATTAATTGATGTATTAACAATCCACAATTTCCGTCTCAGATTAACTATGGTTATCAAGCACAGCGTGTATTGACACAGGGTTAATAGTGACGTGGTCAAATATTCGCAAGAACTGTACTCTTCAGCCATTTGTTGTTAGCTAACCTCGTGGAGAAGTTAAATATGCACCCAAGAGAGAGATGTAAATATAATACATATTTATTTTTATCCTGCAACTGCCACCGCATTGTCGGAATACATCCACCGTATATATTTTTGCTGTATACGGCAGTGACGGAAAACAGCTGTATTTTTGAATCTCAGCACGTGCGTCAGTTCGACTGACCTACTTCAAAGTGAAACTACGTTTAAGGCTCGCCTCTTTTGTCTTTCTTCACCCTCGCCAAAATACAGCTGATATTTTAAGACACTGACCATGTATTCTCTATATATGACGTCACAATATATCCATAATATGTGTTTCACTAAAGAGATTATCGTGTAACATTATAATCTAAATCATCAATTGATTGTGACGTCATAAAATACATATGACGCCACGATATTCATAAAATAGCCGTTTTACATGGTAGAACATACCTGTTATTTCATAAACAGTAGATCTATTTTGTTACATAATTATGCGTACAAATACACATGGGTCTAAATTGGGAAGCAAACTAATTATACGCCCTGTACAGACCTATCCTTGTCATGAAATATTGCTGTCAATAACGTCCATTACGATATAGCCAATACTTAGCAACAATACCAATGAATCACTTGCAGTCGCAACTGAAGAATACAAGAATACAGCCGTCTATGTACGAAAGTGAGAATGTGATGTATTTAAAACCTTCTCGAAAAAGTTCGGTCTTTGTGCCTTTTGTCTCTACCCTCCACCCTTGCTGCTCGGAGTACTCGGTAACCTCGCGGATACGTTGAATCTATGATAATCCTCTGTACTTGCCATTATTCCCTGTCGTGGCCGCATTCTGAGAAGGCGGTAAACGAGATTGAAGCTATCCGAATTCCCACTGGCTAGCCCGTTAGGCCATCTGATCTAAGGTAATGGATTCTCATCAAGCATCCAAGCTTAGATGCCAAGCGAGAATTAGGCAGGACGATGTGTCCACGGATACATTAGTGTTGAAGGTGTCAACTCACTCAATCAGGGGCTTTATTCGTACTGTTTGTGGAAAACACGAAGCCGATAGAAACCGCCGATCGGATCCCATAAACATCCCTTCACGGTCGGACCGCAGCTCGAAATCATTTCGGGAGCATGGTAAGTGTGTGTTTTCATAGTAGTATAATATTGACACGTGATCAAATGACGTAATTAACGTAAGTAAATATAGAAGTAAATTGCATGCAAATGACCAGTTATAAAAACTGGTCATTTGCATGCAATATACTTATATATTTCGTTTTGTTTAGTTGTTTTCATGACGACGGCTGTTCTCATGCATGCTAACGATTGTTCATTGAAATGGATGGATGCTTTCATCATTTAAAAAAAC
Source organism: Pecten maximus (assembly GCF_902652985.1). Lineage (NCBI taxonomy): Eukaryota > Metazoa > Mollusca > Bivalvia > Pectinida > Pectinidae > Pecten > Pecten maximus. The sequence goes on from NC_047021.1 coordinate 42,314,944, forward strand.
TACATGCAAGTTTTTTTTTAAACATGTTTGCACGTTTACGCTTACACATATGTAAGAAGCACATGCAATACGAATGATTTGTTTTCCATACATACACGCATACGTTCACACGTGAGCAATTTTGCATCGACATATGGTCGAACAAATGGTATGCTGTTTATTGAAAATGTTGATTTGAGTCTAAAGGTAGAAGATTCATTTTTAACAAAAACAATCTGAATTGCATTTAGTCCTTGCATTAAGTATTGTGTCGCTAGTTCTGAAAAACATGTCCCCAAACTTTGTTGACATTTAACGCATGGAGAAGGAGAGATTTTAGGTTCCAACACTGTTTCCGTGTGACGCTAAAACTTTATTAAGCTCTGCACTGTAACCAGATGGCAGTATACAGTCGATATGAATGCATGTTGAATTTGGGTGACAGAAAAATGGAATGTTGTCATTTTGCTTCTTTTTTTTTCGTCTTTCCTTGTTAAACCCCCTGTGACGACGTTGAACTTTCGTATCTAGAAAGGCGGTTAAAATAATTTTGTGACAACTACATTTTATTTTAATATAAAACATTTATAGCGGGATAACCTGCCATATTCCTTTACTGAACATGTCACTGTGAATTGTGGTATACAGTCTCATAAATATAATTTGGTTTACTAACGACATATAGGCAAATGCAACATAGCGTCATAGATTCCAAATGTGGTTATAGTTAAAAACAATGTGAAATAATGGATTCTCACGCTTTCTCCGGGGTTCAACTAAAATTTTACAAAATACGTCTGACAAGATTTATGCATAGACGATGTTTTTTAAGACCGTAGCATCTCCTGAGAGCAGTGACCAAAAACAATTCCTTACAAGCTGTACTGAATGGTCATTATAAACAACAGATTTGTTCTTGTGTTAGCTGGGGTTATCGCCCCTATGGCAGCCGGTAGGGTCATTGACGTGAGGTGTCTTTGTAGAGTTGGTGAATACTCATTTTGAACAAAAATGGGAGGCCCGTCACGTGAACATCAAGAGCACACAAGGGTTATAAAGAGTCTTGCCCAATGACACAAACCACGATAGAACAGATCAGGCTCGTTTCTCAGCTTTTAGAGAAAACACAAACCTACTTACGGTAGGGAGAGTCGAACCACGCACTTCGGATTATGACCTGAGTGTTACGTGGCCGGTACCCTAACCGACGAGCTATCGCGGGGACCGATACAGAAACGTCTCCAGAAGTACAAAGGTACTAGGGATATTCAACGTTCGGTGAATCCGGTAGTTGTGACCTCGACTTTACCTAATCCGACTATTGCGGTTCCATTGAACAACTCTTTCAATTCTAATCTTGACGGGGCTATTTGTCAAAAAATCGAATCCCTTCTCCCCCACATTGAGGGGAGAGATGGATGGCGCCACGAAAGCTTGCTCAGGACTTGGGTACTATTTTGTGGGAGACCCACATGTCTTCTCCAGAAAAAAAAGCGATAGTCTTTGTGAAGATTTTGGGGCCCGAACTGTTCTGGTGGAGCTCAAGCTGAAGCGCCAAAGTTAAAGCGGTAAATGCGAAGCTTTCAATGGCAGATAAGGCCATGCTTCCGAAGATGGTTTAGTTTTGAGTGGGGTCTGTTTTCAAAACAGTTAAAAAGGGTTGGGATCGGTAGGGCCCGAACCCCAACAAAGGAAATCGGGAGAGGGCTCATTAATTTCAGGGTGTTTCCGGTACATTATCGCCGTGTGCAGCCTAAATTGGGGATGTGTGTTGTGGGATAGGGTGTCGGCACGAAGCGGAAGGGTGATCAACAAGGACAAAAAATTACTTGTAATCTTTTTCTACATGTATCTATTTATTAAAATGATTTCTGTGCACCTGTGGTCACCCTGCCGACTGCGGGACCGACACCCCCCATATCCCACAGTAACACATCCCAATTGCGAGCTGCACACGGTGATTAGTAGTGGCAATGCCTGCGTCACATCACTGTATCAAGCGCCTTTCTGACAAGGAGTCCCAGTTCAGTATCAATTTAACTCTCCGGAATCTTTGTACTCTAATCACCATGACAACGATTAGTTTACTCAATCCCGAGTCTAACATGATTCGTACTAGCAAAATGTGCCGGATTTCTTCTGCGATTCAACAAATTGGAAGTAGTTATAGAGAAAACTCACGGAATCTCGTTTTATCTTTGAGATATCGCTCTCACGAGGCACGCATTGACGTAGAGTTTGACCTTAAAAACATTGTGACTTGCAGGTGTTTTATGGCGTTCTGCAAATGAATTTTAAAGTTATTTCGTTCGCTTAAATGGTTATGTTTCCTTCGATTTTAAGAAAAAAAATAAACTTGTTTTTGAAGGTTGTTGATCAGTTGAATTAAAAACATTGATCTAGAACTTAATATAATACACAACGATGGTTTGTATGGCTTATGATGTGCGCGTGCAATAAATTAAAGCGATTCAACAAACATTATAGATTCTAATCATTTTCGTTTATACAAAACGCATATAATGAGTATATAATAATATTTTATTGATTAGCATACTTAGGTGATGGTAGTGCTGAGTGACGAATTTGCGTTATTCCAGGTCCTTTGAGAAAGTGCCAAGAAAAGCATACCCACGGTTTTGGCACAGGAGGAACATATTAAAACGAATTCAATCGAATGCGTCATAGCTTGGATGCAGTGTCATTGACCAAACAATATACGGAAAATCCGGTCACTTCATATAAAATGGCCAGCAGGACTCGACATGACACGACATTCGGTCAATATACGAAATGTCATAGCACTTCACCGTGACACAACATACGGGCACATCATACTGAAATGTCATAGCAGGACTCAACAGAAACGACATCCGGGTCACATCTTAACCGAAATGTATAGCACCACTCGAACATGAAACGACATACGGGTTACATATACTGAAATGTCATAGCACCACTCGAACATGACACGACATCCGGGGTACATCATACTGAAATGTAATAGCACCACTCGAACATGACACGACTCGGTCACATCATACGGAAAGAGAGCACCACTCAACATGACAACGCATCCGGTCACATTCATACTGAAAGGTATAGCCACTATTACCGTTGACACAACATCCGGGACATCACTGAAATGTCATAGCAGGACTCAACATGACACAACATCAGGGAACATCATACTGAAATTTCATAGCACAATCAAACATGACACAACATCGGGACATCATACTGAAATGTCATAGCGGGATAAACATGACACACATCCGAGCACATCAGACGAAAGTCATAGCGCCACTCAACGAATGGCTCTCCGATCACGTTAAGCAGAGTTTCCGAAAAGCATCAACGAACAGGAAGAAGATGGCCCCCACACATATATTATTAGAGGTTAAAATAATAACAGACGTTCTAACTATTGTTTTCTTTGAAATCTGGGAGTTCTCCGTCATTATTCAAATCCCCCATGTACCGTTCCTATCTATGAATAACTCGCAAATTTTTAACCAATATAACCATTCTTACGGCTTCACATAATGTAAACATATGTTAAAGGTTATTTCGCTCCAGGGGAGACAATCAGGTTTTCCGTCATCTATTTCAAGGGTGTATTGGGTAGTGGCCGGTTTAATCTTTGATATTCCTACTACCTTTCTTTGTTTGTAGACCTAAACATGACCGATGAGTTTATTAACTTCTCGTAACAAACACTTCTCTATTAGCTGGCTACGTCAGTGTGTAATTACGGTCGACCGGTATATGATGTACAGTTCACGTGCGTGATGTTATGTAACTATCTATCTGGTATGCCTTGGCGACCGGGAAACTCGATTATATGAGAAAACTATTAAATCTCTGACAAGAATAGTGTTTCATACTTTTCATACTTAATGTCTTTGATAGAAGATGATTTTTTCGTGCAAAACTCCTGGATTTATCTCCCTTACTTACAAACTGGGTGATGCAGACTGTGTTCTTGAATTTAGTCTCGCTATCTCTAATAAAAATGCATTGTATCTTACAATTTTGGGGTATAGATAATGATCAAATCTTTTACTTCAAAGACATAAATATGAAAGTGTTTAAAATCGAGAAATGTCGCCAATGGATTGATACTAGCTATGATGTTCTCTTGATATCTAGAATATGTTCCAGTTCCCTGTGCTATTACAGACTTATTTTGTCGAAGTCTGGGCTTACATATCTCGGATCGGAAATTTCTAGAAAAAACATTATCCAAAATTTTAGCTTTTTCTGGCATCATATTTGGAAAAGTCGAGATGATAAATGCAGAAAATAATATTTAACTTATTACAACGTGCAAAAATTTTTACCTTACATTTTCTTTTATCATATACGTATGTGTTATGTGTAATGTCATCATGTAGGTGTAATGTGTAGACATGTATGGTAGGTTATACATGTATGTGTAAGGTTTATAACATGTATGTGCTATTGTGTATACATGTATGTGTAATGTTATACATGTAGGGTAATGTTATACATGTATGGGTGTAATGTATACACGTATACATGTATGGTATGTTAGACTTGCTGGTCATTGTCTATAGTGTAATGTGTAATGTCATACATGTATGTGTAATGTTAACCTGTATGGTATTGTCAACATGTATGGTCATGTTATACATGTAGTGTAAGTATACATGTATGTGTATTGTTATACAGTGTATGGGTAATGTTATACATGTATGTGTAGTGTCTACATGTAGTGTTAAATGTTATACATTGTATGTGTAGGTCTACATTATGGATTGTTACATGTAGGGGTATGGTTATACATGGTATGTGTAATGTTATACATGTATGTGTATTGGGTATACATGTATGTGTATTGCTTACATGTGTGTTGATTGTATAACAGTATGTTATGTTTACTTATTTTGTGTAATGTTATACCATGTTATGGTATTGTCATAAATGTAATGTGATTGTTCAGGTAAATGTATGGGTTATTGTTATACAGGTGTGTAATGTTATACATGTATGTGTATTGTTAACTTCTATGTGTTATGTTATACAGTAGGGAATGTTCTACGTAGTGTATTGTTATACTTGTATGTGTATTGTATACTTTATGTTTCAATGTTACACTATGTATGTGTATTGTTCTCACTGGTATGTGTATTGTTTATACGTGTATGGGTAATGTATACATGTATGTGTATGTATTTACTTCTATGTGTATTGTTTACTTGAGGTGTAATGTTACACTCTATGTGTATTGTATACATGATAGGGTATTGTCTACTGTCTGTGTATTGTTATACATGTATGTGTAAGTTAGTACATGTATGTGTAATGGTTATACTTGTATGTGTATGTTATACGTGGATGTGGTAATGTTAGACATGTATGGTATGTTATAATGTATGTGTATTTTATACATGTATGTGTAATGTTATACTCTATGGGTAATGTATTTTACATGTATGTGTATGTCAGAAAGTATGTGTATTGTCATTAAATGTTGGTTATTGTTATAATGTAGTGTTAATGGTTATACATGTATGGGTATGTTCTAATTGTTATGTAATGTTATACATGTATGTGTAGTTGTATTACAGGAGGTGTCTTGTTCTACATGTATGGGTATTGTTATTACATGTATGTGTAATGTGATACTTGTATGTGTATGTTATAAATGGATGGTAAGGTTTATACTTGTAGTGTATTGTTTATACGTGTATGTGTATTGTTTTACAGTATGGGTATTGGATACATGTATGGTATGTATACTTGCGAGTGATCTTGTTATCATGTATATGTGTAATTGTTATACATGTATGTTTGTAATGTTATACATGTATGGATATTGTTAGACATGTATGTGTAATGTTATACTTGTAGTGATTGTTTATACTTGTAGTGTAATGTATAATGTATGTGTACTTCGTTGTGATCTTCATGTATTGTTATTACATGGATGTGTAATGTTATAAATGTATGGTAAATGTGTAGATATGTATGTGTAGTGTTATACCTGACATGTAATGTTATTACATGGATGTGTAATGTTACACTTGTATGTGTAGGGTTCAGACATTGTATGTGTATGGGTTATAAATGTATGTGTATTGATAATGTATGTGGATTGTTATACTTTATGTGTAATGTTACACTGTATGTGTAATGTATACATGTATGGTAATGTTATACTTGTATGTGATGTTATACTTGTATGGGTAATGTTATACATGTAGTGTATTGGTTATACATGTATGTGTATTGTTACACTTGTAGGTGAATTGTTTATACATGTATGTGTATTGTTATTATGTAGTGTTGTATTGTTATACTTCTATGTGGAATGTATACATTGTATGGGTTAAGTACACTGGTATGTGTAATGTATACAGTATGTGGATTGTTACAATGTATGTGTATTGTTCTACAGGTATGGTAATGTTATACTTGTATGGGTAATTGTTAGACTGTATGTGTAATGTTATACAGTATGTGTATTGTTAACAGGTATGGCAGTATGTAACATGTACTTACAAGGTATGTTAATGTATTAATTATCTGTGTAATTTATTTTTTTATCTACTCTGGATCGTACATCGTACCAACAAGATGACTCAGGATGTCAATTTACAACTTTCCTTAATATTCGGCACAATGTGGTTAATCCATAATTCAGTTAAACCTTCCAGCGTAGGAATGATTCGTACCTTGGGCTATTACGTCATTAAGAGGATGGACGAACCAGTCCACCTGGTCAGCTAAAATAATGATCCTCCGGGCTATAGACACTTAAAACCTGTCTTGTATTTAAACATCGGAACACACTGCGTTGTAATCAGTTACCTTTCATGGATCAATGTCAAAACAATCGTTACATGACGTCGTTGTTACGAAGATAATCTCCCCACTCGGCCCACCAATCCATTCTATTCAATATTGATGGGACTTACGGCCCAAGAGTACATAATTATGACCTATTACACATTAGAAGGATGGAAAACAGCGGAGACAAAGAAGGAATAAAACCGGAGTTAAAGAATCACAGCTCCTAGCTTATTTGCTTCAAATTAATAAGTTTGTCGAAAACAGCTAATTCCTTGTTGATAATGACAAATCAAAACCGGTTGTTTACTATTTTTAACGGTGAGTACAGGTATTACTGTGAAAAGAGGTTTGTTTGTTTGTTTGTTTATCGGACAGTAAGGGCATTTTTGAGGCGGAGTCCCCTTGTAGTAGCCGGTTGACTACCTAACTAAAAACATACAGGAGGCTCGTTGAATGGCCATTCCAGAACAGGTAGTGTAAAGTGTTTAGGATCGTCAACCCGCCATACAGCTTCTTGACCGGACGATTCCAGCTTCACAAGAAACCAAAGCCGACACGGAGGAGTGTCGAAACCGCATGTCGTCTCTTTCAGCTTCACGAGAAACACAAAACGACACGGGTAGGGGAGAGGTCGACCAGCGATAGTATAATTGTACTAGCTAGATCTAGGTTATGTCAATGTGAGAAGTGAACAATTAATTTACATTAGACAAGGTGACACTTTACGGTCATTAAGCGAGCTTTGCCGGAAGTAGCTACGCAGATATACAAAGAACTCTCTCGCATCGACTAATGATTTCTCCTAAACCGGAAGTTGGTTATCAGGCGCCATTCTAAATCGCTTGTTAGATGTATAGATAAAAGATATTGCTTCTTTTGTGACGTCATAGCTAATGACTTTCGTACACGAACGTCCTGTGATAGTTTATGTTTTCAATTAAGGAATGACCAAAGTGATCATTAACACGGTCGTAGAAAGACGTCAGTATCATGCAATTCTCTTCGATCATTTATGATCAAAGTCTGTCATACGTCCAATCGGAGCTGTTCGGCTAAAAATTGTATATCCGGATTCCGACAGTCCAGACAGTTTATTGTCCGGATAACTCGATAACACGTGCTTTCTCGCCTTCTTGCTAGATAGGTACTTACAAAAAGGACTTAACGTATTAAATATGTGTACGATTTCGATAAAGTAATTGTATAACTCTATCAAGAGCATCATTGAAATCAAAGACTTCCGTTCCGACTCAGAAATATCTCTGATGAGAGATTTCAGATTATGAATATGAATTTAGAGGTAAAACATATCTGTACATTGGTAAATGTAATTATGAGGACAAACTTCTGGTTTAACGGTGGCATATTACCATCTTAATAGGTAAACAATTTTAAAGTAGTGTATAGCCTTGAAACAAATAACTGGTTTAATGTAAAAGGTAGCATGTAGCAGTAACAGCAGTATTTTAGTGGTTATAACAGTACGGTTAAGAACACCATCAAAGTCCAAGGGTTTATTATCGAGGGCGCGGCCCTTGGATTTCGCAAATATATTGAGATAAAGCTACACCACTGTTGCGCGTTATTCCTGAAACGCCTCTCAGCTTATTTCACTCATCGTAAATTTAAAGTCAATTACCATTTTGATGTTTTGGGAATCGATTTTATCGGCGAAAGTTTGCTAATTCGGGGCGAGTTTACAAGTCGTCGATTCAATTACGACGTGAATTGTTAGTTGTCTAGGTGTTAATATACTTTTAAGTAGGGGGTTTAAGAGGCACGTGGTCCAAACAATCCATTATATACTGACTACGTAATGATGCGCGAGTCATTTCATTTGTCCGGGAAATAGAGCAACAAACTTCAGTGAATTACCCTTAATAACAAACGCTATCTCTGAAATGTGTCAACAAGATAAACGCATTGGCTAATTCAGATGCGTAAATCAATTTCCTATGTTGATTGGTTGGTGTTAAGTTTGATTATACTATTTACAAATTCGATTTCACCAGGAGTGCAAAATGGTCATCTACAAATGTACAAGTACTTCCCTAAAATGTGACTTGTTTATACTAAATGTTTTCGAAATTCGTCTGTATCTGAGGCTGACCCTGTGAAAATGACTTTCATTTCTTTCGGTCAACCTTTCACACGGCTTTTGTAAAATATTCTGTCATTTGGACTGAAACATGTCACTGGCATTTGTTTATAACGAGGATGAAATTCTAGATGTGAAATAAAGAGTATCAGCTCATATTTCGAAGCCTGTGTGATACTTGCCTTCAGCATCTTCGTAATCCAAGGGTTTACATATTTTCCTGTACCCTTAGATAATGTCATGGCTAAATCAAAGTTCTATGGAACCTTAAGGAAGATAGCAGTCGACAAGGCAGGGAACAGTTTTTACGGAAGCTTGTCCATGTCTGGTCAATTTGATGATGGTTAAGATTGGTCGCATCAAAAACAAAGTGACCGGGTCAGGTTTGGAGAAGGCGTCCTTGTAATATTCAAATGAGTCAGTCCAGCACCCGGCCATTTGTTTTGTCCTAAACCTGTGAAATGACCATAAAAACAACATTAGATTTTATAATTTACAAAGGTTGCCGGGAAGATTGTTTCTTTGAAGATGGTAAAAAAATAACGGAATATATCGCCTCAATAATAATCGCAACTTTATTTTCGTCAACAAAAAGATTCACTATATGTACATCGTATTATGTAAGCGTTTAACAGATAAACTCATTATCATAATACTTATTACAATTGACTTACTTGTACCTAAATGTATGCACATGGTGTACCCTGTTGTTTGCGACTATTTCGTTTTGTCGTGTATTTAAAACGCGACAAGGCGTCAACACGAAAGGCGACAACACTAAATTTTACTGCGAAAACATGAAACCATGTACGCGATAATTAGCGTGTTCAACAAATTGTGTTGTTGAAATATTATCTAACAAATCTCGGGTTGCTGCAGTTTGAGACAGCGACAACGGGACAAGACGACAAAACAACAAAGCGACAACACGAGATTGTCGTAGTTAGCCAACATATAGATATACATTTCTTAACAGTTGTTCTTCTCTTCTTCCAACCAACATACTGTCAGATGAATTTCGCCGTGCCTGTCCGCAACATACAGCACATCCTACATACATCGTCAGCACATCCTACATTCATCGTCAGTACATCCTACATATACATCATCATCACATCGTCCATACATCATCAGCACATCCTACATTCATCGTCAGCACATCCTACATACATATTCAGCACATCTTACATACATCTTCAGCACATCCTACATACATCTTCAGCACATCTTACATACAACGTCAGCACACCCTACAAACAACGTCAGCACATCCTACATACAACGTCAGCACATCCTACATACATCGTCAGCACATCCTATATACAACGTCAGCACATCCTACAAACAACGTCAGCACATCCTACAAACAACGTCAGCACATCCTACATACATCGTCAGTACATCCTACATACAACGTCAGCACATCCTACATACAACGTCAGCACATCCTACATACAACGTCAGCACATCCTACATACAACGTCAGCACATCCTACATACAACGTCAGTACATCCTATATACAACGTCAGTACATCCTATATACATCGTCAGTACATCCTACATACATCTTCAGCACATCCTACAAACAACGTCAGCACATCCTACAAACAACGTCAGCACATCCTACATACAACGTCAGTACATCCTATTTACAACGTCAGCACATCCTACATACATCGTCAGTACATCTTACATACAATGTCAGCACATCCTACATACAACGTCAGTACATCCTACATACAACGTCAGCACATCCTACATACAACGTCAGCACATCCTACATACATCGTCAGTACATCCTACATACAACGTCAGCACATCCTACATACAACGTCAGCACATCCTACATACAACGTCAGCACATCCTACATACAACGTCAGCACATCCTACAAACAACGTCAGTACATCCTACAAACAACGTCAGCACATCCTACATACAACGTCAGCACATCCTACATACAACGTCAGCACATCCTACATACAACGTCAGCACATCCTACATACAACGTCAGCACATCCTACAAACAACGTCAGCACATCCTACAAACAACGTCAGCGCATCCTACAAACAACGTCAGCACATCCTACATACATCGTCAGTACATCCTACATACATCGTCAGCACATCCTACATACAACGTCAGCACATCCTGCATATATCGTCAACACATCTGTACAACGTCAGTTGTTAGCCGATCCATAATACGGACAAGAAATTAAACCGAGGGCTCGTGTACTTGTAGCTTAACATATAGGGATCAAAGCCTATCAATATGGATAGGTGATTAGAAAAGTCTTTGGTAATTTTAGAGTTATCAAATCCGTCTGGATCCGGCGTTAATTAAGTCTGTCTAGGCTACAGCGCTTTCTGACAATTCACATCTCACGGCGGAGTGATATGGTCAGGCGACGCATATAGCTTATAAAGGACCTCATTGACGAACAATAGAGTTTTGCCCACGAATCAATTTGACCAAATCCACACGTTATTTGTAGCATCCTTGACGTGAACACTTAAAATAGGTTTCAAAAATTCAAAAGGTCCCAGGGGCCTATGCTATTATGAAATGGGTTCGTGGGCAACATTCTATTGTTCGTGAAAGAGGTCCTTTACGTTCGTAAACTAGGACAAGAGAATCGGTACGAAAAACAAATAACGTAAATAGAAAAAACATAATAGATTAGGTCATCAATCACCAAACTACCCGGGAAAATAAAATTACATTTCCCAAAACTTTTTAAAATAAAAAATCACGGAAATGCTATGGCTGAGAATGTGATGTCATGTGACGAAAATGCAAAATAAAATGTTGAATTTGAGTCATGGAAATGAACAAATGCACAAGAAGATGAAATAACAGTTATCCGTCCCGGTTAATAAGTGCAATCTAGTTCTGCTCTTAAAGAGAAAAATAGATAGATCAGGGATTGTTTTAAATGTAAACTTGTCATTCGCAAATACATGAAATTCGACATTGATTATTGATTTTATAGGCTAGGCCAATCGTTTTTATTTTCTTGAGAAGATTTTTTATAGGTTTTTTTCTGATGTATGTTAATTTTCCAATCCATGCAATAAGATTTGTCGAACCATATTTTTTTAATCTTTGAGGACATTGGGGAATTGAAAACTGGATTATCTTCTAAAGGGTAAGCTGTTTGATATAAAGTAACAGTTTGTGGAAGCTATGAAATATGGGGGAAAATATCATACTCCATAATGCGACATTGCCAAGCAACTGGATGAAACGTCAATTTAGAAGGAGACTGATTCACATTCAAATGTCTACATAGTCATGTGTTTGTGGTGTAAATATTGGAATTGCAAAATGTCAGAATTACAGATGGCGGAAATCTTAACAAATTGCTTAATAATGTTAAACGACAAGAACTTAGTTAATACAACCTTGCAATACTTTGTCAAATATCAAAAAGGCTCTCTGTAGGGTCATTCTATAGTGTGCCGACATATTGATTTCTTTCAAACCTTTGTTTCTTCAACTGCTGTGATATTTCAAGTTTAATTGATAAAGGATGGCAGAAGGGGCTGAAATTTAAACGTCGCCAGTATTGAGGAAAACTTGCTGTCTTGGTTCGTTGACAATATATTATTAATAGAAAGGATTATATATCTATTAAATATGTATTTGTGGTTTTACCTCAAGGATCAGTTCTCGGTCCTATATTGTTTCTGATTATTCAATTTTACATAAATGATATAGACTTTTTTTTGCTGACGATTCTTCTCTTCAAGAGTCTTCTGCAGATTTGAACGCTATAGAACATATTCTAAACCACCATCATGGAGCCACGCTCAAAATTTGTCTGTTCGGTGGCTGATGCATTGCATTAATACTCCTTGTACTTTCACAGATTTGCATTCCCCACCTTAGGGTGTTTCTCAGCAGAAACTGTAACTGGTATTATCACATTCGCCAAATTACCAAAACAGCCTCTTATAAGATTACTTCTTTTAAGCAGATACACAAATGAGCTTAGTAAGGAAGTATTCAGTACTGAACACATGCCCTTCATTAGACTCAAATCTAGAACAGGATACCTCGTGTGTCTGAGATTCTTGTTCCAATCAACTTTAAAATGTCTTCAAAAGGGTTCAGTTAGATGCCGCAAGAGTCGCGTATGGTCATTTGTAGCTGCATGAAAGACACCATGTCTTGAAACAGGCTATGCACCTTTAAAATCTAGATGGAAAAAATCAGATATTACCTTTTAAAAAACTCACAATATATTAGTTTCTGATTATTTTGATCGTTTGCCTCTTTCAAAAAAAAGGGGCATTCATCGGGAGTTTAAAAATACAGATAGCTATTAACTACCTACAAAGGTGTAGGCTAGAATTATTCAAAAATCCCATTTCCCCTTTAGAATTCTTTTAAACATATGGGTCATATGTTTAAAAGAATTCTAAAGGGGAAATGAGATTTTTCAGCATTTTACATGAAAATGTCACGTAAACGCAAAACGTGCTTGAATGCAGGCTACCGATATTTTTCGGTCCTTTTAGCACGAATAAGGCATAAATGTGGTGGTCTTAAAAGGTAAGCCTGAAGTTGGTTCCGCGTTCCTGATTCCTAGTGCCGTTAAAGAAAAACGGAACTGGGGACTGGTTCCTTATTAACGGAACTGGAGTTTGGTTAACAGTTCCGGTTTTTCTCGAGCGCTTCCACCCGAGCCAACAAGCGTGATTATTATAAGTTAAAATAACGTAATTGTTATAAAATAAATAATGTTTCAAACGGAACTATGATCTGGTTCCCCATTCCGTTTTCCTTAAATGAAACTAGGGTTTGGTTACCAGCTCCGTTTTATTTTCTTAAACGTAACCCGGGTCGGGTTCCCAGTTCCGTTTTCTTAAACTACAGGCTTCCTGACAGTTATTCATTTTGTATATAGGTATTTGACTTTCATATATCTGCGATTCTGGTGATGGTAATGAATATGATTACCATTGTTTTGACAGCTTACCATTTGTCAATTCGCCTGTGACTTGTATTCAATTATCCTTGACCTAGGCCTACTTTTGAACCGTTTTGCGGGGATATGCAGATCTAATGCTTATACCATACAGACTGTACTGTCATTCATAAAAGCAATTTAAATGTTTGAGCTAAATCCTCCAACATATATTTAACAGAAACAAATTCTCGACCCCTTGGTCCCTTTACAAAACACATACGGACTGGTGCACCAACTCCCTGTGTTTGTTTGTTTAATTGATTGTTTGTTTATTTGTTTATATGTTTGTTTGATTGTTTGTTTACTGGATTCATCGCCCAATGGTCATTTTTGAAGAGTGGTCTCCTTTGAGAAATCGGTGACTAACTTACAGAAAAACATCCGGAAGTCCCGTGGAAAGCTATTTAGAGCAATTAGGGTAAAGTGTTTTGTCCAAGGACACGACCACAGCTGTAATATGAATCACGTGATTAAAGTCTCACAGGAAAATGTTTTCAGCATGACGATTATTCCGTGTCACGCGATATCTCGCCAGGTCACACGAACACGGTCAATATAAATACGGCCGCGAAATGTTTTGGAACTCGGAAATGGATGTTGAAATAAATGGAATGACCTGTTTTTGTTTGTTGGCTTGTATGTCTGTATGGTCAAATATGTTGGAAAATGATGTTTTGATTTTTGTGTGTTTTCTATCGGCACAACGGTACCGAACAGTTGAATACATACGATGAAGCATTTTCCCCTCTCAAAAAATAAAATATTCACAAACTTTCGGACAAGTGTACCACCTATCCGTCATCCGACCAAATGTTTTTATGTTATTCGAGTGAAATTCAACACTTACCTGTAGAATTCGGACTAAATGCAAACACGTAATCTGATTGGTTGCAACGCTCGAACTTGAACAAAAATAAAATTTACTTTTTAAATTTTTAACCAATTAGAGGACCGGCCTGCATGGCATTCATTCTTGATTGGAAATAATCAAGGAAGACTCAATTTAGATTAATGATAGCTGGAGGTTATCTATAAATAGATATCATGTTTGAAGGTTGTTTATGGCAAGGGTCAGACAAATCTTCCGTTTAAACCGTTTCAAAGGTCATTTGAGGTTACTGTTGAAATTAAACTTTGAAAATAGCCCAGGGAGTGTTAGTTAAAGTTACTAATAAATGGAGATTATGGTTATTTCGTTGAGTTAAACATAATGAAGGAAAAAAAGGATTACATGAGGCTAAATACAGATTAGATGCAAATTCTGTATGTTTAGAAATAAGGACGAAAATGGTTGGTTTATCAACAGATATCATCACTTAAGGACGGCATGGAGATGAATACATATCAGATCAATCAACCAAAGTAAAGATTGAATTTCGGCCTAACTGGGCTTCGAACACTTAGACCTTGGCGATGACTGATACTTTGGAATATAATACAAACTCAGCCCTGTGTATTAAACTGCTACAAATGAACATCGTTGACACGATTAAGGAATCAGTTTGACGTATTGGACAAATGTCCAATAGTCGAAACTCAGAATTGTAATTAAAGCAAGGCTAGCAATCCTTGCTTCCATCGCAGTATGGATCGTGGCTTGTCTGCTTCCTCAAACGACACGAGAAGGTCAACGAAAGCTAATATCTCATTACTCGGCCATTTTTGTAACAGATGAGCTGGAATTTTAACCCAATTTGATCGTATATGTAAACCCGTTGCCAGTTTTCGTTGTATATATTATTGGCCGTGACATACATCAGATCACAGAGTAAGCCTTTAGTTATTGGGGCATTGTTTTCGACATATGTCAATATCACTCCCCAAGCCACAATGTCGAAACCTCAGTCCATACCCAAGTAAAGCCAGGTTCGTCAGATAGCCGTGGGATTTAGAGAAAATTATTATTTTCAGGAATGAGAGAACATTTTTATATTTCTACAACAAAGACAAATATATTAAATAAAATAAAGAAAGAAAGAAAGAAAGAAAGAAATTATATTTTTGCATTGAACTGCTTTCCGTTTGTAATCAATACCAGTTGAACAAATGCAAATTCAATGTAGCGTGTTTTGAGTGGCATTCATATTGCATTAATTTTCATTAATTACATTTATTATTTTACTAACATATTTCACTGCTTAAACATAATTGGCATTTTAATTTAAACTAGACTGTAAATGGTTTAAGCTTGTTTAGTGAATAGAACGAACATATTCCTTAAAGGGCCAATGGCATCAAACGTTACAACAATGATGACGCCGTGTCATTTATAAGGCTATCAATGTCATCTCAACTTGATAAGTTTATAAAGAGGAGCTTACATTTGTACATGTACATGACTGCTTGTGTCATCTGGAACGTAATAAACAAATTTTAGATAATATTATTATGACGAGCCATTGGGTGTACAATTATGTTTGTCACATAACTCACATTAATGAGAACATAGGTAAGAAAACCTTTCCGAAATGATTTCTAACAAGAAATATCTTTAAAAAAGATAAACGGCATCGTTTTAATGCTGGTGGTTATAATGTCAAACTGATGGTAAATAAATTAAGGAACTAATGCGTTTTAGCACGGATAACAAAATTGTATCAGTTTCAATCTTAACTTTGTTTCGTTTTTAACTGTAAATCTGCATTTTGCATTCACTGCTACATTGACCAATCACATACTTCATCTTGACCAGTAACGCCACCTGTCGCGTCATATCCGGGACCAAAAGAAAATTATACGGCTATGCCGAAAAAAGGCAAAATGCGACTTGGAATGTGTTTCAATTGTGACGTCATAATTAAGGATTATGGCAACGAACATTTCCTATGGTTAGCGAGTTTGCGCTCCATAGGATATGTTTGTTGCCAACTACAAGCATACTACCGTATACGCAGTCAAAATGAGGTACAATTCTTATATTTATATCAAACAAATCGTTTTAATATACAGTACGAATAAAATATGAAATTCAGGG
This sequence comes from Pecten maximus, assembly GCF_902652985.1. Lineage (NCBI taxonomy): Eukaryota > Metazoa > Mollusca > Bivalvia > Pectinida > Pectinidae > Pecten > Pecten maximus. Next base: position 42,331,793 of record NC_047021.1, read on the forward strand.
TGTGTTGCGACGTTGGTAACTACGGCAGCCGTGGTTGCTAAGGTAATATAGTGCCAGCGATTCTTCGTAAACACACCAGTATTGTTAACAAAATTAAATGCCTTGAAAGTTTTCAATTAATTGATGTATTAACAATCCACAATTTCCGTCTCAGATTAACTATGGTTATCAAGCACAGCGTGTATTGACACAGGGTTAATAGTGACGTGGTCAAATATTCTCTTGTACTCTTCAGCCATTTGTTGTTAGCTAACCTCGTGGAGAAGTTAAATATACACCCAAGAGAGAGATGTAAATATAATACATATTTATTTTTATCCTGCAACTGCCACCGCATTGTCGGAATACATCCACCGTATATATTTTTGCTGTATACGGCAGTGACGGAAAACAGCTGTATTTTTGAATCTCAGCACGTGCGTCAGTTCGACTGACCTACTTCAAAGTGAAAGTACGTTTAAGGCTCGCCTCTTTTGTCTTTCTTCACCCTCGCCAAAATACAGCTGATATTTTAAGACACTGACCATGTATTCTCTATATATGACGTCACAATATATCCATAATATGTGTTTCACTAAAGAGATTATCGTGTAACATAATCTAAATCATCAATTGATTGTGACGTCATAAAATACATATGACGCCACGATATTCATAAAATAGCCGTTTTACATGGTAGAACATTCCTGTTATTTCATAAACAGTAGATCTATTTTGTTACATAATTATGCATACAAATACGCACGGGTCTAAATTGGGAAGCAAACTAATTATACGCCCTGTATAGACCTATCCTTGTCATGAAATATTGCTGTCAATAACTTCCATTACGATATAGCCAATACTAAGCAACAATACCAATGAATCACTTGCAGTCGCAACTGAAGAATACAAGAATACAGCCGTCTATGTACGAAAGTGAGAATGTGATGTATTTAAAACCTTCTCGAAAAAGTTCGGTCTTTGTGCCTTTTGTCTCTAGCCTCCACCCTTGCTGCTCGGAGTACTCGGTAACCTCGCGGATATATTGAATCTATGATAATCCCCGGTACTTGCCATTATTCCCTGTCGTGGCCGCATTCTGAGAAGGCGGTAAACGAGATTGAAGCTATCCGAATTCCCACTGGCTAGCCTGTTAGGCCATCTGATCTAAGGTAATGGATTCTCATCAAGCATCCAAGCTTAGATGCCAAGCGAGAATTAGGCAGGACGATGTGTCCACGGATACATTAGTGTTGAAGGTGTCAACTCACTCAATCAGGGGCTTTATTCGTACTGTTTGTGGAAAACACGAAGCCGATAGAAACCGCCGATCGGATCCCATAAACATCCCTTCACGGTCGGACCGCAACTCGAAATCATTTCGGAAGCATGGTAAGTGTGTGTTTTCATAGTAGTATAATATTGACACGTGATCAAATGACGTAATTAACGTAAGTAAATATAGAAGTATATTGCATGCAAATGACCAGTTTTGATAACTGGTCATTTGCATGCTATATACTTATATATTTCGTTTTGTTTAGTTGTTTTCATGACGACGGCTGTTCTCATGCATGCTAACGATTGTTCATTGAAATGGATGGATGCTTTCATCATTTAAAAAAGAACATACATGCAAGTTTTTAAACATGTTTGCACGTTTACGCTTACACATATGTAAGAAGCACATGCAATACGAATGATTTGTTTTCCATACATACACGCATACGTTCACACGTGAGCAATTTTGCATCGACATATGGTCGAACAAATGGTATGTTGTTTATTGAAAATGTTGATTTGAGTCTAAAGGTAGAAGATTCATTTTTAACAAATACAATCTGAATTGCATTTAGTCCTTGCATTAAGTATTGTGTCGCTAGTTCTGAAAAACATGTCCCCAAACTTTGTTGACATTTAACGCATGGAGAAGGAGTGATTTTAGGTTCCAACACTGTTTCCGTGTGACGCTAAAACTTTATTAAGCTCTGCACTGTAACCAGATGGCAGTATACAGTCGATATGAATGCATGTTGAAATTGGGTGACAGAAAAATGGAATGTTGTCATTTTGCTTCTTTTTTTTTTCGTCGTTCCTTGTTAAACCCCCTGTGACGACGTTGAACTTTCGTATCTAGAAAGGCGGTTAAAATAATTTTGTGACAACTACATTTTATTTTAATATAAAACATTTATAGCGGGATAACCTGCCATATTCCTTTACTGAACATGTCACTGTGAATTGTGGTATACAGTCTCATAAATATAATTTGGTTTACTAACGACATATAGGCAAATGCAACATAGCGTCATAGATTCCAAATGTGGTTATAGTTAAAAACAATGTGAAATAATGGATTCTCACGCTTTCTCCGGGGTTCAACTAAAATTTTACAAAATACGTCTGACAAGATTTATGCATAGACGATGTTTTTTAAGACCGTAGCATCTCCTGAGAGCAGTGACAAAAACAATTCCTTACAAGCTGTACATGGTCATTATAACAACATATTTGTTTGTTGTTAGCTGGGGTTATCGCCCCATGAGCAGCCAGGGTCATTTTGACGTGAGGTGTCTTTGTAGTAGTTGGTGACTACCTCATTGAACAAAAAATGGGAGGCCCGTCGCGTGACATCAAGAGCAACAAGGGTAAAGAGTCTTGCCCTATGACACAACCACGATAGAACAGATCAGCTCGTTTCTCAGCTTTTCGAGAAACACAAACCTACTTTGGTAGGGAGCGTCGAACCACGCACTTCGGATTATGACCTGAGTTAACGTGGCCGGTACCCTAACCGACTGAGCTATCGCGGCCCCGATTACAGAAACTTTCTCCAGAAGTACAAATGTACTAGGGATATTCTAACGTCGGTGAATCGGTAGTTGTGACTCGACTTTACCTAATACGACTAGGCAGTTCCATTGAACAACTTATTCAATGCTTATATTGACGGGGCTAATTTTGTCAAAAATCGAATCCTTCTCCCCTACGTTTAGGGAGAGAGATGGATGGAGCCACGAAATCTACTCAGACTTGGGTACTATTTTGTGGAGACCACATGTCTCCCCGGAAAACAAAAGTGATAGTCTTTGTGAAGATTTTGGAGCCCGAACTGTTCTGGTGGAGCTCAAGCTGAAGCGCCAAAGTTAAAGCGGTAAATACGAGGGCCGAGTGTGCAAAGCTTTCAATGGCGGATAAGGCCATGCTTCACAAGATGGTTTAAGTTCGGAGTGGCTTCTGTTTTCATAACAACAAAATGAGTTGGGATCGGTAGGGCACGAACCCCAACAAAGGAAATCGGGAGAGGGCTCATTAATTTCAGGGTGTTTCCGGTACATTATCGCCGTGTGCAGCCTCACATTTGGGGATGTGGTGTTGTGGGATATGGGTTGTCGGCACCGAATCGACAGGGTGGCCAACAAGGGAAACAAAATTACTTGTATCTTTTTCTAAACGTATCTATTTTACTTAAAATAATGTGCACCTTGTTGGTCACCCTGCCGCTTCGGTACCGACACCCCATATCCCACAGTAACACATCCCCAATTGCGAGGCTGCACACGGTGATTATTAGTGACAATGCCTGCTGTCACAGTCACTGTATCAAGCGCCTATCTGACAAGGATTCAACAGCATCAATTCTAAATCTACCGGAATCCTTCTTGTACTCTAATTCCCATGACAACGCATTAGTTTACTCAATCCCCGAGTCTAACATGATCGTACTAGCAAATATGTGCCAGATTTCTTCTGCGATCAACAAATTGGAAGTAGTTATAGAGAAAACCTCACGGAATCTCGTTTTTATCTTTGAGATATCGCTCTCACGAGGACGCTTGACGTAGATGTTTTGACCTTAAAAACATTTGACTTGCAGGTGTGTTATGGCGCCTTCTGCAATGAATTTTAAAGTTATTTCGTTCGCTTAACTGGTTTATGTTTCCTTCGTATTTTAAGAAAAAAATAAACTGTCTTTGAAGGTTGTTTGCTCAGTGAATTAAAAAAACATTTGATCTAGACTAATATACTTAACAACGATGGTTTGTATGGCTTATAGATTTGAGATGTGCAATAAAGCGATTCTTAAACAAACATTATAGATTCTATATCATTTTCGTTATACAAAACGCATATAATGAGTATATATGATAAATATTTTATTGTATTAGCATAGCTTAGGTGATGGTAAGTGCTGAAGTGACGACGTTATTCAAGGTCCTTTGAGGAAAGTGCCAAGAAAAGAATACACCACGTTTTGGCAGGAACATATTAAAACGACATTCAATCGAATGGTCATAGCTTGGATGCAGTGTCATTGACCAACAATATACGACATCCGGTCACTTCATATAAAATGTCACAGCAGGACTCGACATGACACGACATCCGGTCACATCATACTGAAATGTCATAGCACTTTTCACCGTGACACAACATCCGGGCACATCATACTGAAATGTCATAGCAGGACTCAACATGACACGACATCCGGGTCACATCTTACCGAAATGTCATAGCACCACTCGAACATGACACGACATCCGGGTACATCATACTGAAATGTCATAGCACCACTCGAACATGACACGACATCCGGGTACATCATACTGAAATGTCATAGCACCACTCGAACATGACACGACATCCGGTCACATCATACGGAAATGTCATAGCACCACTCAACATGACACGACATCCGGTCACATCATACTGAAATGTCATAGCACTATTCACCGTGACACAACATCCGGGCACATCATACTGAAATGTCATAGCAGGACTCAACATGACACAACATCCGGGCACATCATACTGAAATGTCATAGCACTACTCAACATGACACAACATCCGGGCACATCATACTGAAATGTCATAGCAGGACTCAACATGACACAACATCCGAGCACATCATACTGAAATGTCATAGCGCCACTCAACGAATGGCTCTCCGATCACTGTTAAGCAGAGTTTCCGAAAAGCATCAACGAACAGGAAGATGGCCCCCACACTATATATATTAGAGGTTAAAATAATAACAGACGTTCTAAATATTGTTTCTTTGAAATCTGAGGATTTCTCCGTCAATATTCAAATCCCCCATGTACCGTTCCTATCTAATTAATTAACTCGCAAATTTTTAACCAATATAACCATTCTTACGGTCTTCACAATAATGTAAACATATGTAATATTTTATTTCCGTCCAGGGGAGACAATCCTGTTTTCGTTCATCTATTTCAAGGGTGATATTGGGAGTTGCCGGTTATATCTTTGATATCTATCTTCCACTTTCTTTGTTGTAGATTAAACATGACCTATGATTTTTATTAATCTTCTCGTAACAAGACACTTCTCTATTAGCTGGCTACTTCGGTGTGTAATCACCGGTCGACCGGTATTATGATGTACAGTTCACGTGCGTGATGCTATTGTAAATATATATCTTGTATTGCCTTTGCGACCGGGAAAATCGATATATGAGAAAACTATTTACATCTCTGACAAGAATAGTGTATTTCATAATTTTTCATACTTAGTTGTCTTTGTAGAAGATGATTTTTTTCGGCAAAACTCCTGGGATTATCTCCCCTTACTTACAAAATGCGGTGAATTCAGACCTGATCTTGAATTTAGTCTCGCTACTCTCTAATAAAAATGCATTGTATCTACAATTTTTTGGTATATATACTGATCAAATCTTTTACTTCAAAGACATAAATATGAAAGTGTTAAAATCCGAGAATGTCGCCAATGGGGTGATACTAGCTATGATGTTTTCTGATATCTAGAATTTGTTCCAAGTCCCTGTGCTATTACAGACTTATCTTTGTCTAAGTCAGTGCTTAAATATCTCGGATCGGACATTTCTAGAAAAACATTATACAAATTTTAGCCTTTTCTTGCAATCATATTTATGAAAAGTTCGAGATAATAAATGCAGAAAATAATATACTTATTATTAACGTGCAAAAATTATTACTTACATTTTCTTTTATCATATATGTATGTGTATGTGTAATGTCATACATGTATGTGTAATGTTATACATGTATGTGTATTGTTATACATGTATGTGTAATGTTATACATGTATGTGTATTGTTATACATGTATGTGTAATGTTATACATGTATGTGTAATGTTATACATGTATGTGTAATGTTATACATGTATGTGTAATGTTATACTTGTATGTGTATTGTTATACTTGTATGTGTAATGTCATACATGTATGTGTAATGTTATACATGTATGTGTATTGTCATACATGTATGTGTAATGTTATACATGTATGTGTAATGTTATACATGTATGTGTATTGTTATACATGTATGTGTAATGTTATACATGTATGTGTATTGTCATACATGTATGTGTAATGTTATACATGTATGTGTATTGTTATACATGTATGTGTATTGTTATACATGTATGTGTATTGTTATACATGTATGTGTAATGTTATACATGTATGTGTATTGTTATACATGTATGTGTATTGTTATACATGTATGTGTATTGTTATACATGTATGTGTAATGTTATACTTCTATGTGTAATGTTATACATGTATGTGTATTGTCATAAATGTATGTGTATTGTCATAAATGTATGTGTATTGTTATACATGTATGTGTAATGTTATACATGTATGTGTATTGTTACACTTCTATGTGTATTGTTATACATGTATGTGTAATGTTATACATGTATTGTATTGTTATACTTGTATGTGTATTGTTATACTTGTATGTGTAATGTTACACTTGTATGTGTATTGTTATACTTGTATGTGTATTGTTATACTTGTATGTGTAATGTTATACATGTATGTGTATTGTTATACTTCTATGTGTATTGTTATACTTGTATGTGTAATGTTACACTTCTATGTGTATTGTTATACATGTATGTGTATTGTCATACTTGTATGTGTATTGTTATACATGTATGTGTAATGTTATACATGTATGTGTAATGTTATACTTGTATGTGTATTGTTATACTTGTATGTGTAATGTTATACATGTATGTGTATTGTTATACATGTATGTGTATTGTTATACATGTATGTGTAATGTTATACTTCTATGTGTAATGTTATACATGTATGTGTATTGTCATAAATGTATGTGTATTGTCATAAATGTATGTGTATTGTTATACATGTATGTGTAATGTTATACATGTATGTGTATTGTTATACATGTATGTGTAATGTTATACATGTATGTGTATTGTTATACATGTATGTGTATTGTTATACATGTATGTGTATTGTTATACATGTATGTGTAATGTTATACTTGTATGTGTATTGTTATAAATGTATGTGTAATGTTATACTTGTATGTGTATTGTTATACTTGTATGTGTATTGTTATACATGTATGTGTATTGTTATACATGTATGTGTAATGTTATACTTGTATGTGTATTGTTATAAATGTATGTGTAATGTTATACATGTATGTGTAATGTTATACATGTATGTGTATTGTTATACATGTATGTGTAATGTTATACTTGTATGTGTATTGTTATACTTGTATGTGTAATGTTATACATGTATGTGTATTGTTATACTTCTATGTGTATTGTTATACATGTATGTGTAATGTTATACATGTATGTGTAATGTTATACATGTATGTGTATTGTTATACATGTATGTGTAATGTTATACATGTATGTGTAATGTTACACTTGTATGTGTATTGTTATACTTGTATGTGTATTGTTATACATGTATGTGTATTGTTATACATGTATGTGTATTGTTATACTTCTATGTGTAATGTTACACTTGTATGTGTAATGTTATACATGTATGTGTAATGTTATACTTGTATGTGTATTGTTATACTTGTATGTGTAATGTTATACATGTATGTGTATTGTTATACATGTATGTGTATTGTTACACTTGTATGTGTAATGTTATACATGTATGTGTATTGTTATACATGTATGTGTATTGTTATACTTCTATGTGTAATGTTATACATGTATGTGTAATGTTACACTTGTATGTGTAATGTTATACATGTATGTGTATTGTTACACTTGTATGTGTATTGTTATACATGTATGTGTAATGTTATACTTGTATGTGTATTGTTATACTTGTATGTGTAATGTTATACATGTATGTGTATTGTTATACATGTATGTGTAATGTATTACATGTACTTACAAGTATGTTTAATGTATTACTTATATGTGTAATTTTATTTTTATCTGACTCTGTATCGTACCATCGTACCATACAAGATGAATTCAGGATGTCAATTTACAAGCTTTCCTTAATATTCTGCACAATGTGGTTTAATCCATAATTCATTTAAACCTTCACGCGTAGAATTATCGTACCTTTATCTATTACGTCATTAAGAGGATGGACGAACCAGTCCACCTGGTCAGCTTAATACTGACCTCCAGGCTTATATGACACTTAATTAACCTGTCTTGTATTTAAACATCGACACACCTGCTGTGTAATCAGTTACCATTTCATGGATCAATGTCAAAACAATCGTTTACATGCCGTCTTTGTTACGAACGATAACTCCCCACTCGGCCAATCCATTCTATTCAATTTATTGACTGTGTGACTTACGGCCCAAGAGTACATAATTATTACATATTACATACATTAGAAGGATGAGAAACAGCGAGACAAAGAAGGAATACGAGTCAAAGAATCACAGCTCCTATATTATTTGCTTTCAAATAATAAGTTTGTCGAAACAGCTTAATTCCTTGTTGATAATGACACACAATAACCGGTGTTTACTATTTAAACGTTGAGTACAGGTATTACTTGTGAAGATGTTTGTTTGTTTGTTTGTTTATCGGACAGTCAGGGTCATTTTGAGGCGGAGTCTCCCTGTAGTAGCCGGTGACTACCTAACTAAATAACATACATGAGGCTCGTTGCATGCCATCCAGATCAGGTAGGGTAAAGTGTTATGGAGTCAACACCGCCACTACAGCTCTGACCGGACGATTTCTCAGCTTCACAAGAAACCCAAGCAGACACGGACATGGAGTGTCGAACCGCATGTCAGTCTCTTTTCCAGCTTCCCGAGAAACACAAACCGACACGGGTAGGGAGAGTCGAACTACGCACCTCGGATCAGGTTACGTGGCCGGCGTTCTAACCGGCCGAGCGATCGCGGCCCTAATATTGCTACATGAACAGAACAATGGGTACTAATTGCCTAATTCTTACACGGATTTATTTTATAATCTTTATAATCATTATAAATGATAACATGATGAAGTGCAAGTGAATTAATATTTTTCAAACTCTCTAAATGTAAAACGGAACATTGATTTTTTTATATATATATGCCAAGAGTAACATACATGTATTAAGTCATTTAGCGAGTTTGATACTAAATACCAGACCTACGTGGGGCAGTTGCCAGGTACTGACCGTAGGCCGGTGGTTTTTCTCCGGGTACTCCGGCTTTCCTCCACCTCCAAACCTGGCACGTCCTTAAATGACCCTGGCTGTTAATAGGACGTTAAACAAAAACAAACCAAACAAACTAAATACCAAACTGCATTGATCCGAATATGAGATACTGTTTATCACATCATTATTTGACTCGATTTTGTTTTCCTGACTAATTCCGACTCGAGCGGTGTCTAACGATACATAACTTATCACGTGACAAAACGTGCCATTTATTTTATAAAACACAATGTCGTATGCGCTCTACTGCCTGAATAAGCCAGAAAAAAAACAAGGGGAAAATATAACTCTCAATTTGGTAGACTTTTTTTTCTATACTTTAAAGCACAAAGCTGAACTTTCATAATTTGAATCAAAATTAACGGAACATTTACCAGATTAAAACGTATCTCTGATGAAAAGAAGATAAAATATTTATATATACTTTATTTACCAGTGAATATGTATAATTTAGAAGGCAGAATAAAATCATTTGCAACAAGATAAAGAAATAATAATGTTGTTTATGTCTGCGACTTTTCGCCGTTTGTATATCAAATACATGTATATAATCTCATTGTTGGTACATGTATTTACAGGTATGTGTTTTAAAGAACTTCACTGGTTAATCGGATGACGACCAGGTCCCTAACCAGTACCCTATCACAATATTATATAACCAGATCATTTCACTGCAGTGCTATGTACATGTATACTACTACCACGTGCGGAAATCTAAAACGTTAAATTTCGGAGTTGGATATTTTTTCGATCAATTAATTATCGTTACCGTTTACCCGGTTAAGTGCATGTATATAGGGCAGTCTGACGGCATTGTGTTAAGTAGTTCACAAGAGGAAGTTTTTTGAAGAAACGAAGAACGGACGGCGGAAACTACCGAGAGGCATGGTCATTTCCGCAAAAGGTGAGCGAATCCTGTTTGCTGCTTAAAACTTAAAAAAGGCTTATTCCGTCATATGATCAATAAAAAGTTGGTCTAGATGTTAAATTAAAATTTCAATTTTCAAGAAATTACATGTTTACTAAAATTTAATCATTACGTTTTAGACTAATGATTTAATCTAAATACGGCGCGAAACTCATTTTGGTAATTAAGTAAATTTATGATACTGATGCCAGGTTTTAAGATGCATTAACCAAACAAAGGAAAAAAGGGGAGAAATTTAAACAGCATGGATCACCAGCATATAGCACATGGAGTCAGCTTTGGAGGCCGACATATATAACTGATAAAGGAAAACAAATACAGAGAAGCATTCATTAAAATTCAGATACAGCAAACACAGTGTGTCACATTGACAACGCCAAGCTTCATTATCTACAAACGTTTAAAAGACCAATACTATATAACAAATTTTGACGGATTTATTATCCGGATTAAAACAAATATCTCTTGCAAACAAAATATGTTCTCCTAAGTTGACAGATATGTTCAGATGTAAACTGTATTTATTTTACAACAAATACGAATCAAGTTATATCAACTTATATTAATCAAGTTTTTTGGTCCGGGTGGAAGGGCGAGGGGTCTTACTGTGGGGGAAACCGGAGTACCCGCGAAAACCCACGTGGTCAGGCAGGTGACCCATACCTGTTCACGTCCAATCGAGGAATCAGTGTAAAGTACTTTGAAGGGAGGTAATAGTGTAAAGTATGAACCCTTCGGAGGGTGGTAATAGTGTAAAGTATGTAGATTTTGCAGGGTGGTAATAGTGTAAAGTATGTACCCTTCGGAGGGCGGTAATAGTGTAAAGTATGTACCCTTCGGAGGGCGGTTATAGTGTAAAGTATGTACCCTTCGGAGGGCGGTTATAGTGTAAAGTATGTAACTTTTGGAGGGAGGTAATAGTGTAAAGTATGAACCCTTCGGAGGGTGGTAATAGTGTAAAGTATGAACCCTTCGGAGGGTGGTAATAGTGTAAAGTAAGTAACTTTTGGAGGGAGGTAATAGTGTAAAGTATGTAACTTTTGGAGGGAGGTAATAGTGTAAAGTATGCAAATTTTGCAGGGTGGTAATAGTGTAAAGTATGCAAATTTTGTAGGGTGGTAATAGTGTAAAGTATGTAACTTTTGGAGGGTTTTAAAAGTGTAAAGCATGTGACTTTTGAAGGGTGTCAATAGCGTAAAGTATTAAACATTTGGAGGGTGATGTTATGTCAAGTGAGAACATTTTGGAGGGTGGTAATAGTGTAAAGTATGTAACGTTTGGAGAGTGGTAACAGTGTAAAGTATTTAAAATACGATGGCGAAGGAGCGAAAACACGATAGCGAAGGAGCGAAGAAGCGAAGGAACGAAGGAGCGAAGGAGGGAAGTTCCATCGCTCCTTCGCCATCGTGTTTTCGCTCCTTCGCCATCGTATTTTCGCTCCTTCGCCATCGTGTTTTCGCTTATTCGCTCCTTCGCGTTTAGGTCGAAGGAGCGAAGAAACGATATTGGAAATTTGGCCCTAACGGAACACCATAGTTTAATCAATATTCCATAACTCGAAATTTTCCATAAACAAGCATTACGGAATTAAAATAAAGTTCCTTGACTAGATTTGTTTCCTTAAATCCGGGAATTTCTTTCATATGGAAAATTAAAACTTAGGAGTTTCGTTAAGGAATGTAACGTTGATGAAACCGTGGCTTGGTGACCTGAAACCATCATTGCATTGTGCTGTTGTAACTATATGGGTTCCGTACATGTTTTATGATGTATACAATAAAAAGCATAGAGGATGATTGCACTAATAGCTGTACCGCCCAACAATACCACCTCGGAATCTCTCCGGGATTCTTGTTCGAAAACTCTCCGGAGATCTACGCTTAACAGATATTACTACTGAGAAACGGTATTGGAGAAAACTACTGATTCAAAATCTGACCTTCATGAGTTCAGACCTGTTTCTTTTAAGTTCAATTCATTGTAAAATAATAAATAACAAAACCATACAGCGATTTTCAGTCGTGTTTATTTTACCTATTGAAAATCTACTCCGTGACAATCAAATTTGTCTCGCCGTAATTCACTGGCCAAATATACACTAACCCTTGTAGATAAAATGTAATCCCGGCACCCCAACGGCCATAGTCATTGTTTATAAGCCCATACACAAAGACCTTGTCACAGGGGCCTGACACAATCTCTAATATCTTCAGTTGTTACATCATTGTGTCTCTGCGTTTTAGTTTTTCTCTCTTTCCCTTATGGATATCCACCCTTTCACTATAGTTTCATTGACGAGTTCTCAAAACATAAAACGGCTGTATGATGCAGCTTTTTATAATGCATTGTATTACTAAATTCTTGACCCGCCATGCGTCCGTTTTATTTCAATTCAGAGTATTTTTTCCCATGGAAGCCTTTTTGTATTGAACGAACATTACTTCAAAATAGATGGTTTTTATTTCACCAAAATTCTTGTGACTTTATTAAAAACAACAACCTACTAGCTTCAGGTAAGTTTTCAAAATCTTTTAAACGGTTTCAAATAATTTGGATCAAGCCCCTGTGCGGTGGTTCTGTTGACAAGTCATACGGTCAGGTCGCGTGCTAGATACTGCAAGGATTTCACACGCTATGAACAATAAACAGACATGGATCTTTTAATTATAAACTATACACACACGATTTGTTTCGTAAACAAACGGATTTGGTGTCCGTCGCCATTGTTAAAATTAAATAGAATGTGGCGAGTATAAGAACGTAAAAATGGGCTACCGGTACAAGATGGAACTACTTTTAAACAGGAAGCGAGCGTCTTAGCTGATGTTGGCACCGGGTTTAGCTGAAATTTGACAGCTGTTTTCAAATAGTTTTATTCGAATGCAGCTTGTAACACTTCCTTGGTCGGTACTATGAGGTTTGGTTTAGCGCAAAGCAAGAATTAGATATAAATCTGAAAGCATTTCTGATGGCCTAGCTGTTCATCATGCAGTGTTCAGTGAATGGGATATATATGTCCGAAGACTGTGAAAATCACTGATAAAAAAAACTTCGGAAGTAATTTCGTTGTAAGAGAATCCTTACTGTTATAACTGTGATAAATATATACATATACGTTTATATATATAAACGGTCCTGAGAACGTCAATATGGCCGGGTTGATTAAATATGAAGCTGGGCTCGTAGCCGTTGATGCTACTGACCTGGCAGGTGATATTGCGGAATCCCGTCAAGTCCAAACGGACAGCATTGGGAATGATACTGACAACGCAACACGTGCTGTGCACTCGTTTGCGCGTGCTGAGGGAGAGCGAACGGTCAAGAATAGCCAGTCATACTACCCCGAGTTAGGTGCCCTGGTCCAGGGCCTTTGGGAATATTATCGTCGTCAGCGAAGGGTCCGTCTTCGAAACCCTTCCAGCGAGGACGAAGTTTTCGGTAATGTATATTTTGTTTCTATATGAGACTGTATATCTAGATATGAGGTACTAAGTATATGTTATATGCCGGGGCTTTACGTCCATGTTGATAATTTCTACGATAAACAATTTTTACTCGTAACATATAAGATTTGATTTTGAAGGTATGATGACTTAAAAGTTTTCTTAATGATTTAAATTGTAACTGACGAATTTGGTATCGATATTCTACAATGAAATATTCGTCTTAGAAGGTGACCTCAGAAAAGTTATGTGTATAGACTTACAGAATCTTCCCCTATCTTGAGGGTTTGGACCGAGGTTTAGACAATCACTCCGGCGATTGGATATTTCAATGTCACGTCCTCAAGGTAGGGAATGATAAAGTTCTCTCCTATCATGTTAGTACAGCTACCACGGCATTGCATTGTCTCAAGATGAAGCTAACTAATCCCAATGTACGTACATTACGTAATCATTGATGTATATGCGTGGTGATTAGGCTTGCGCAAGAATATCTGAGACAAAGGTAAACAGAACTACTTGTCTAAAAATCACAAGCGCTTAAAAAGAAATGATGAGATACATAATTGAAATTTTAAACGAGTTCATTTTTTTTAATTAAATATTAATAAACAATTCTGACTGTAATGGAAATAAAAATAAGCTTTAAAATTAAAACGGCATTGTTCCAAGCAGTCTTGAGAATTGCGCCGTCTTCAATCAGGGATGACATCATGAATCCAGCTGCAGCCGATTCCTTTAGAATGTTCTACGTCTGCCGATACACTGGAAATGTTGAGTCTTTCAATGAATTGAGTTACAGAGAGTGGAATATAACTGAAAGGGCACTCTTAGAGTATGCTGACCTGGACTTGCGACCGGAGAGTCAGGTCTCCTCACTATTTTTTACTCGTTGCTGCGCGATGCGTAGCATGCAGATATGGTAAACTTTGATGCAAGTAGTGTTTATAATTGAATAAAACAAACAAACAAAACAAACAAACAAAACAAACAAACAAAAAACATCAACAACAACAACAAACAAACAGAAAAAACAACAACAACAAACAAACAGAAAAAACAACAACAACAAACCGCTAAAAAGCTAAAATTATTATTATTTTTACCTGGACAATAAAATTGATATGTTATTGATCATTAGTAAACTTTGAGTAATTTATATCTATAAGTGTTAGGTTGGACTTGTGGAGATTTTAACATGAAAACGGCATCCCTGGACCATAAATACATATGAATCATTTCTATATTGAAGTTCAAATGCACTTACCTGAAATCACTCGTTCGCCGACACATTCTACTTGAATATTAATTGGAAGGATCTACAGTATAAATGAACTATTATACATGCTGGATACACTTTTCATATCTTAACTTCAAATCGTGAAACGAGTTGGGTTTTTCAACGAGAATAAGTAACATTTTCATAGTATAGCTTAAGACTCTCTTTGACTATCAATTTATTTTTGTGGAACATATCAGAAATTGTACTTTGTATAGTAATATCAGTTTATAGACTGCTTCAATAAAGTGGAATAAAAAGTTATTTTTATCACTGAACATGTCCGATTAAAATCAGTCCCCGTAGAAGATACGCCCCGGAAACGATTACCACAAAATATTGAGTTTCTTAAGCTTAACGTTTTGACTGAAGTCTTTCCAGCTGGTATAAATAGTAACGTAACGAGATGTCTATTTCATCTGAGTTTGCCCTATATTACAAGTACATCGGCAGTAATCTAATTACGATATATAAATAAATAGATGGAGGCACAGGAAGTTTTTACATGATATTTATGTATGTATACAAGTATTTGCCCTCAAACCGTTACAGTGTAAACACCTACTAAACCTTCCGGGGTAATCTGGGACGGGGAGGGGGAGGAGGAGGTGGAGGAGGAGGGGGGAGGGGGTTTTCAATACATAAACTTTGGACGGGAAAAAATATTGAAAAAAGAAGAAATATCCTTCACATACAGGTGGAGAGTGATGAGAGTGAGGAACTGTCATTTTTTCATTGTATATACGTCTTCTGTTATTTTTCTGTTCAGGTAGAGTGCCCCCACCACTTTTCTACTGTATACAGACCTTCATAAGTTATTGTCCTGTTAAAGTAGAGTGCCCCACCACTTTTCTACTGTATACAGACCTTCATAAGTTATTTTCCTGTTAAGGTAGAGTGTCCCACCACTTTTCTACTGTATACAGACCTTTATAAGTTATTGTCCTGTTCAGGTAGAGTGTCCCACCACTTTCTACTGTATACAGACCTTTGTTATTTATTGTCATGTTAAGATAGATTATCCCACTACTATAACGCATTCATAAGTTGAGTAATTTTCTCTTCTTTTCGACCCTTATTACGTAGCTAGGGCGTACAGAAATAAATACCAGTTATATTGCAGAAAAAGTATTGAAACTCGGTACAGAAAGGCCAGGTTCTTTCTTTGAACAAGAAACTTGTAATGAATATGTTCATTCCGTATACATGCTCTTTACTTTGGTAAACGGAAAAGTACATCTGAACTTAAGAAAAGAAAAGAAAAGTCTTCTTCGTCGGAGATACAACGTAGTCTTGTGATGTGAAACAAATCTTGGCGCACGCCCTGATAATTAGATTTGTGCATGGATTGGTTTTAGAATTGAAAAAACCACGAAAACAATGTCGTCTTACAGTGTGGAAGATTTATCATGATAATAGCTGAATCGTTTGGGGTTGCTGTAGATAAGCTATGGTTTTGCACTAGATATACATCACTTCTGCGCAGAAACTTTAAGGTTTATCAGAGAAGAACCCTTGGATTTAGGAGATACATTGCATTGAGTTCCGTTCCAATCGTTGAAATATTCTTCATTTTTTAAACACGATCTTCTTAGAAATTGATCGAAATTTTAATTCATGACTGAAATGTTTACCTCCCAAGATGAACCGAAATGTCAAGAAAAATGGAGATGAGGAGAGGTTTTTGACATTCACACAAATAATCGGTCGGTTAATATTGGAAACAGCTAGGTCGATAATTATCCCCGTTGTTTTCTCTTTGCTGTAGAAAAACACGTGTAGAATTTGTCACGACTGCGCATGCTTAACCCAATCTAGCGTTTTAAGCACGTGCAATTGTCAATATTACGCACTTTTGAGCGGTAATTAGTGGGAAGTGAAGGTTCGTGTCAATTACAACATATGCTTTTTACATATAACAGTATTAATTAGTGTCAAATACATCTTAATGGTAACGTACGATTTGTTTGGCGTTGTATTTACAACTAAACAGCTGTGTTAATAAACTATACTATGTCGAAACTAATTACAAAACGAGACATTTCCGAGTAAATAAGTTCACCTTGAGAACTGTTAAGGGGGCGTTAATGACTTAAACACAGTGTGATTATGACTGTGAAGATATTTTCAATCTTGAAAAAATAACGAGTGCCTTATGGTGAGAAATGTTGTTTATTTATCTTGTGAAGAATACACTGGAATCTATTTGTGTTTTAGAAATTAATTAATTAATTAATTAGGTTCATTAGTAACACAGGGGATTGTAACCTTGTTTCTGGGATGGGTGTCTATGCGATATACATTATTAGTATACTAGATTCCTCCAAAAACACTGTTACATGCCCCTGTGATAAGAACATTTGTCTGCACAACGGATTGTTTGTTTGTTGGGTTTATTGCCCCGTGAACAGCCATGGTCTTTTTTTGGTGGCGGGGTCTCCTTGTAGTAGTTGGTGACTACCTCACTGAACAACATATGGGAGGCCGATCGCATTCAAGGATAAAGTGGCTTGTCCAAGGACACAACCTCAACAGCACAGACCGGTCCGTTATTCAGGTTTCAGAGAAAAACAAACCGACACGGGTAGGGAGTGTCGTGCCACGCGGCTGGGACCTTCACCTTCATGTGGGTCAATACGTGACCGGCGCTCTCACTGAATGAGATATCGCGGCCCCAACCGGCAGCAAAATGATTTAAGATAACATTTATTTATATGCAACACTAAAACATGTTGTTGTTTTTTACCATCTTGATATATGGATCATTTCCGCTTTTGAGCGAGGGGAACGCGATAACTTGGCCGGTAGATCTAAAGTACATGTATCAATAAGTCTTCATTGTTCGATTTTTATCTGGGCTGTTTACTTTTCCGGTAGAAGTTGAATCCACACACTATGGTGGCTGATTACGGCCATCTCGTGTTGTCGTGTTGTCGACTTGTCGCGTTTTGAAAACGCAACAAGACGACATTTTAACTACTAAATCTCGGGTTGTCGCAGTTTCTAAACACGACAACACGAGATGGCGGTGATCAGCCACTTTACCACACCGTCCTGTGTTGTCTCGTGTATAAAGGCAAGACATCTTACATGATTGATCTTAATAGAGTGCAATGGACGCCAGGTATGCTGTTCAATGAGGTAGTCACCAGCTACTACAACTTGACTCTACCACAAAATGACCGAAGTTGTCCACGGAGCGATAATATCGGTAGATAAATAAAATTGATTCAATATGAGCGTTCAAACATAAATTGATACCATATGAAGTATATTTCTCAAATTGCCCAAAACAGGAATTTAAAAAAAAAATGGCTTATATTTCAATTGTTTCTATAAACGATCGCATATTTTCAAACTACTTTTATTCAACGAAAATTGATTTAAAGTAGAGTAAATGAAGCTCTTCTACATAAGCTTTAACGATTTAACGAACCCTATTCTCCTCTAAGACACATATTTCACCTTCGATGCTGTATATACAGATAAACTCCCAAATCCACTGGTGATGCTCTTGTATCGATGAAACTCCTTCTAACACCGGTACCGCTTCCCTATCCCCAACAGTGTTTGCTGAAGATGTTTTGAGCTGCAATGGAAACTCTTTGTTCATTTCAAAAAACATTTAGTTCCAGGATAACTCCTGAAGGAGATTTATTCCTCATAAAATTTCATCACAATTTTCAACCATCAGTTCCATTTTTTTACAAGTTTGATTTTATACCGGTTCTGACAGAAAGTCTTAGATATAGTAAAGTTTTTTTTTTTTTTTTTTTTTTTTTTCTAAATTGCATATTTTTTTTCTGTTTGTCATACTTGCGGCATATCTGATATTTTGTGGGCCGTCTTGTTAAAAACAAATAAATTGTATTGATTAATGCAATTGCTTTGAACAATGGCAAATTCCAAAATTATAACGAATTTATCAGTCTTTTGATATAAAGTATCGGTATCATTTAAAAAGAGAAGCTACAGAGAAGGCATTTTTTTATTAGTGATATTTTTAAAACTCCAACTCTCTCGAAGTATTCTAGTGAAAGTATGTGGCAATTTGCACATCATTTCAGCACAAGATGTTCAAGGTTGCATCCAATGTTTACAAAGAAACTATTGAAAAACTTACCGTTTTGCAGTTCCAGTCTGTTTACGACAAAGGAAAAGATAACATCTTGAGCGTTGATATTGATCCGGTCTGGAAATTGGATAAAAATGAAGTAAATGTGTTAGTCTCGATACCAGTTCTTGTGCCAAGATTTGCACAATGTGTTGATAGTTGGTACATTGTTGATAGTTAGTATAGTGTTGTATGGATATGGAATCCAATAAGGGCCAAACTACAAGTCTCGTACTCTCGCGAGAATCTGAGAATGAGACAACGCGAGAAAAAGTCGCGAAGGAGCGAGAATACAATGACAAAGTAAAAACATGTATCGATATAAAATCTCGCACTCATGCCCTTATATTCTCGCGTTGAACGCGAGATTTGAAATTTGTTCCTAACCGATCTCCATAATATAGCAAGATTTTTTGTTTTACCCGAGACCTGATCACGATATTGGCATGTCTTTAAAAAAAGATTTACTTGTTTCCACAAGTTGTCCTTGGTGGTGTAATTACTTCAAGATTATTGTACTGAGTCCAAACACACCTTAACATTTTACAGCAATATATCCCATCTGCCATTTGCGAAAACCTATCGAGAGCAATTTCTATATCGCCCGCGTTTTCGCCTCCCGATCGATATCAAATCTAATAGGGACAGGTCAGACGAGGACTTGCTCTGTTAGAATTACAGTATGTAGTGGCTTTTGTCAGCAATTCTTTGGGAATCACCATGTCACTTTACAAACGTTTGCCAGATGTTGTATTACACAATACCTCAACTTAAAGAAATACCTTGACTTAAGTTTTCATAGAAAAATATTACGTTATTAAACAATATTAGTTAAGGGAATTTCTTCAAATTACATATTGTTTCCTATGGAAAATTTTAAATTTAGGAATTTTTAATATTGAAAAATATTTCTGTAACCGGGGCGAGAATGTTAAACCATAAAGTGATAATTTGCTTTGCTCTAGGGGCCTCAAAGTACGCTTTATTAGTTTGGCTCTAAGTTATTTCAATTCTACTCAGACCCAACTCAGTTTATCTTTTAAATATTGCAAGTTTCGTTGACAAGTTGTCTCATCTAATTACCTTTGTGGACGAATCTATGCCTTATGCTTTATTTTTGTGTAACTAGTTCCAGAACCTAGCGCTGAAGTTTAGGAGTCGCGCAGCAAGGTACAATTATTACAATTCCATGCATATAAATTTATGTAAGTATGTCATCTTGAAGACAAAATCAATTACATCCCTCTCGGGAATAAGCTTTCCATTTAAATAGCGTCAAAACGCAAAAGTGAGCCACTAGGGAAAATATGTTCAGAAAGGAGACGATTATCCGAAATTTAATCGCCTCTTACAGTTGTATTATTGGGAACTGAACTATTCCATGGACCTACGTCCATGGAGGGACACGTGAGAAAAATGCATACTTTCTTCCGATTGGAAAGATTCTTAAACTAGACTGGCTAAAGGCAACCAGGAAGAATTGTGTAAGGCAACGTGGTTAAATTGTGAAGTCAGTCCCGAGTCGTCTAATCATTAGAACAATGCGCACACTTCTAAGAGAGCATTGTCTCCGATAAAAGAACTTTACTGGCAAATATAAGGAAGAACAACTGCTTGGGGACAATTCACACAACATTTCATTACAGGATTTCTAAAAGAAATCAGTTTACGAGACCGTTTAATTACGTTTTCCATACAAACGATGCATTTATTGGGGTCGTTACCAGAACGTTTACGTTTTGAATTACCGGACAGAGGCATAAAATACAATAAAAGCAAACAAACAAATTAAATAAATACAAAACAAAATATTACAAGGCTTCCGGGTTGATTCCGACGTGTGTTTATTAAAGCTGAAAACAGACTGTTCAAAATAACATGCTTGTAAGAAAACAAACGATTTTTATGTCAGTTTAATTGTAAAATATGTATATTATATTGTTTTAAAGACGAACTTGTAGGGGCTGAAATGTTATTTTTGAATTAAAATTACAAATCAAATATATATCATCAAATGAATCAACACGTTAGTGTTTTACATACATATGAAAGACCTTTTTGCTTTATCCAAATCGCAAGCAGCTTTACAGAATGTGCCTCATTAAACTCACAAAATTGACCATTCCACAAATGCCTGCATGTATTGTTACATGGAGAGAAATACTGACGGATTCACTGTTGTGAAAAAGTATCGAGAGTTAAAAGTACTCATTTTCTGAATGTACTCGTAACTTTTCCTAAATACAATATGTTGATTCAAGGGTATAAACCCCTTTTCATCTCCCGTTCTCCTAAAAGTCAGTCAAGGTCATATTGTCTATTAACTAGCTGGTATTGAATCCGTTGCGACCCAAACGCTGTAATTATTCGACACGTGTTATGAAACACCGTTTGATGACGTGACAACTGTTGTGACGTCACGGGGCCGCGGTGGCCGAGTGGTTAAGGTGTACCGATACTTTATCACTAGTCCTCCACCTTTGGGTTGCGAGTTCGAAACCTACGTGGGGCAGTTGCCAGGTACTGACCGTAGGCCGGTGGTTTTTCTCCGGGTACTCCGGCTTTCCTCCACCTTCAAAACCTGGCACGTCCTTAAATGACCCTGGCTGTTAATAGGACGTTAAACAAAAACAAACCAAACCAAATGTGACGTCACCTGGTTGGACTTAACAATGCGTTTGTGAATATAGTGTGTCGAAATTTCTTGTTCCTTTAAGTGAAGTAAATCTCCATTGCTGCACACAATACATTTGCAATAAAATCTTATTCAATAAAAAAAAATTTACAAAATTATATTAAGCACTATTAAGCATATTATACACCCGAATCGCCTAGTCAACCCGAGGAGGGCGAAATAATGTACATGTACTTAGTATATAATTAATTATCTTTCATGTGGGGACTGAAAAACTTCATATTACAAAAAAATAAATATTGTTACATTTAGGCCTATTAGTCTTTTATAAGTACGTTCCCTCCATTTGTACTATCAAAGACATTGGATGAATAATCTGTGTGTGGTTTGACAGCAAGTCAAAGTGTCGTATTACAATTAAGTTAACAATAGCTCTCGAAAAAAATTAATTTGAAAAAAAAAACGAACTAAACCTGAAACCGAACGCTAAGTATGTTTCCGGAATCCATCATTAAATCTGGCTTGCAATGAATAGCTATGTGTTTTGGAAACACTGGAGTTGTTAAGATTGGCATAAAAAGGACATTAAATTAAACACCCGGGATTAAGTATAATGATTGGATTTAATTTGAAGTTGGATTATTGATTGGGTTGAAAACTTTGGGGAAAGCAATTAGTTAGGATTTTCTGGTTATCAACCAGATGCTACTTCTGTTTGCGAACTGCTCCGGTCTATGTCAATAAAATATGCTTTAAAGGGCAATCACATTATTGTTATGAGACGGGAACGCATCATGTTAAATGTTTTGATGGTAGTTATGTATCTGTTTATATTATACCAAGATAAATGTTGAGGAGAAGAGAAGAAGCAATTAAGTGTCATTATACTGCAGTAATTCTAGAGGAAACGGCCAGAGAGGTTTTAGGTTATTGTTGATCTGAAATACAATATGGCTGATTTCTAGGTTGAGGAAGTCACACTAGACAAAGATTGCCCATGGAGTCTATCTATCGTGGCTCCCTCTATCGGATATATTTTCTCGTCCGAGTAGACCGAATTCGCCCACTTAAAATATCTTTCTCTCCTATAGCTAACTCAATCTATCATATGCCATGTCACAGCAGACCCTAATCGTCATCACGATCGTTATCACGAATAGCTCCCTCTATCGGCCGAGTGTCTCCCGTCACCCCTATTGCGCATGTCTCACGTTCCAATAATAGTAGATTCAAATGTCGCCTACACAATTTTGCTAGGGTTCTCCCTCTACTAAAAGGCATTGCTGCTTGATTTAGAGCCAGTTTAGAGGGCTCATCTGTATGCAAAACCAGTTAAGCCAGCGCCCTCTAGTGGACATTACGTACGTTCATAATATCATAACAGAGGCCATGCACATAGCATGTTACAATATGCAAATAATGTGTCGTAACCATGGGGGCAATGGTGCCAATTCTGTGCAAACATTTGACGCCCACGCATTTTATCTGCCGTATCGTCCTCTGCAAGTCTTACATAAAACGTCAAACATCTTGACGTTACAGTGGCTTGATAGATAGCCAACCTTACGAGTCGTGACATGATTGTATTTAGTTTCTCTTTGACGTAACAATATTGATTATAATTGTTTTCAGTAAACGATAGGTGTTTCACATTTTATTTTTATTTTGTTAAAAGCATTGTGACTTGTTAACGATCGTTTTGTTTTGCCCTCGAGCGAATGATCTGACAACGACATGTTGTGCATTTGTAATTTAAGGAACGCCAACTGGAGTAGGGCTGGAGTCGTCCTTGGTTTCATGCAAGTTGCTATCGATTTATTACGTGTTTGTATGTAGAGGTCGTCTTATGCTCAACTCCTTTGTCTTTTATACTATGTCAATTGAAACAGGGAACAATGAAAACAATAGGCATTTGTCTTTGTTAGGATCGAGGGAAATACATTTCAACGCCATCACTACCCCATCGTTCATTCTCGATTCTGTATGAAATGGACTCATTTGATAGACATATTCATATGAGTTCATGGTTGAGAAATGGGTCTTAAAATGTAACACGTAATCATCGGTTTAACATAGAAAGGTTAGAAAACACAAAAACTGCAGATGAATGAAAGAAAATGGATACCTCAAATTAAAAGACCTTTTCGATGACTCATATTTTCCCGATTTTACCAAATGGCTGGAAAACAACAAAATTAGTTTTTCGCGTAAAGGTTCGTTTTTTCTCAACAGATCATACTTAACTTTTCATCTTATCAATGATTCAATCAATAAAGATTTGATTCAATCAATACAGATTTTTTGCGGGAATTTATCAAACGGGCAACATGTGCCTTTTTATTTTATTTTTTTCAATACATTTTTTTTTTTTTTTGTGTGTTTTGTTTTTTGTTTTTTGTTTTGTTTTAATTTTGTCTATTAAAAGCAAAATTAAATATAACTTTTACAGTAAGACTGAAAATACGCTTGTGAGAAAGCAGATTTTATGTTAAAAAACAACTTTGCTGTCGGGGTTAAGTGGCCACAAAGCGAAGTGTCAAAATGTCATTAACAGTAAGAAGCTTCCTAACAAGAATGTTCAGATGTCCCAGTTGTTGACATAACTCCTTAGTACTTTTAACAGCGGGTATTATGGCTTTCAAATTCACCGTAACAGATTCGCTTGTTGTTATGGCTGATTTCTGAAGTGGAAATTACTCATGCGACCCGCCCCCTATTCATCTGCTCCAGTGTGCTATATAGATATTTGTCCCCATTATTTCCAGTGATAGATGACACGAATTTCATCGTTAGCTTCTCCCAACATTTTCGATTACTAAACTATCGATTTTTATATAGAAATGTACATTTCGGTGTCCGGTTTCCGTCAACATGCTCGTCTCCGTTTTTATGTAATCGCTTTTCGTGTCGATTTCGATCACGGATTTTGAAAAAAAAAATGTCGATTGCTGATAAGTAAAGTCGATAAGCTGTCGGGGTTTAAAACGACTAGTGTCATCATTATATGTCCTATCTCATAAAATGACATGTCAATCAATCTACAGACACATGCCTGTTTCAAAACGTGTCTATTTTCACAACAGTGTTGTAATACACAGTACTAGTTTCTGGTTTCGTGTGGCAGTAGCGCCGATCGACCACCGACGCATACAAAGCCCTAGTGAGACCCAAACTAGAATACTGCTCTTCCATATGGGACCCGCACAACACAAACCAAATCAACCCGATAGAAAAAATACAACGCAGAGCAGCACGATTCGTACAAAACAGATACCACAGCACAAGTTCAGTACAAGACATGATGGACAAACTCAACTGGTCCACACTTCAAACACGCATACTCAAGACCAGACTTATACTACTATACAAAATCATTCACCATCATGTCGCAATAGACCCACACGGTATCATGCACCCAGCAGACCCTAGGACAAGGCAAACACACCCCTACACCTTCAGACACCTATCTGCCACCAATGACACATACAAATACTCCCTTTTCCCACACACAATAACACAATGGAACCTTCTTCCCGGTGGCAGCAGTACAATGCACTACACTAGGGATCTTCTAGGCACATATACACAATGCAGCCCTTGATGATCTCAAGCATACACCGTAAACACACCCTCATGTTTTTATCTTATAGTTTCCACTAAAAAAAACTTAATAAAAAAAAACCCCTCTCACTGTACCTAAATTCCCTCACTCTTTTAACAGCATCCAACCAACAATTAACCATAATCGTCATTTTTGACGGAGGTCGTACCAGGAAGAAGAAGAACAGTTTACGTACATGTATATATACGGACGTTGAAGGGGAAGGGTGAGGAAGACATTACAGTGACGTCACAATAGTACGATGGTATGATTTCTGTAATGTCTTCATCTCGATAACAGGGAAATCAACACACACACAGATGAAAATACCCCCGAACATGTTCCGTCAGTGATGACTAAAAAGCATGTGTAAACACATTGTTGGCATACAATGACTTAATTTACCAGAGCGTAAAATGCATCTAGAGAAAATTGCCATGCTACTCAATGCGGTGTAGAATTTAGATTAGTAGTCTGGCTTTTAAGAACTAAATTTTCGTCTAAATCATAGAATGTGATTTTTTTTTTTTTTTAGATATTGCAAGTTACATTTCATTTTTCATTGTTACATATATAAGCTAATTTTGCATGCATTTAACCCAGTCTGTTTTCTCTTGCCCTCTGCCTATTCACAAAACATGTTTAGTAAAACGTCATTCAAGTTTTCATTGGTGTTGCTGTCAAATTATTTTTTCGCTATGCCTCAAATGGATAACGGGGTTTTGTTTTTAAATTTGTTTCTCCAAAACGTTTCGGTAAATTGAAAGATTTTGAAAATAAATTGAATATTTCGTTAAGAAAGTTAAGAAAACCAAGCGAATTAGTGAATCATTATAACCACCGTGGATGTTGATTTACTTGGCGGATTCGTGAATTTTGGAGCACCTTGTCTTAATTTTTTCAACGATTTTTGTATTAATCTGCTTTTATGGTTCATAATTTACTTCTGCGAGACCTATCTAGAGTTATAATAACACTTTATTTTGCAGATACGTTTATTTGGCTGATTTTTTTTATACAGTGGAACTTTTCTAAACCGATCTTTCACTTTACAAGAATACTTGGCCGGTTTAGAGAGTATTCGGTTTGGAGAAGTGATCCTTTTTACCTTAATGTGATATAAAACTTTGATACGGATTTATATTTCTGATCAGATTCGTTACTAATAATTTCAAAGTTCCACTTCCGGTGGTGGTGCATGCTGGGTATTGTCTGATAATCTCATAGCGTGTCGTGATCCTAATTCTAATGCGGGATTGGCACTAGGGAAGTTCCGGCCCGGGAAGTTATTATCGCCGGATTTGCATCACGCATTGTTAAACTGTAGCCACACAGATCTTCGTACTTCGCTTATTTACACCAAATCGTTATTGCATTCTCAGCAGACG
This sequence comes from Pecten maximus, assembly GCF_902652985.1. Taxonomy (NCBI): domain Eukaryota; kingdom Metazoa; phylum Mollusca; class Bivalvia; order Pectinida; family Pectinidae; genus Pecten; species Pecten maximus. The sequence continues at coordinate 42,358,647 of NC_047021.1, forward strand.
TCTTGTCTCAACAGAGTTCGTTCACAGGATGTACAAATAGGAAAAGTACACGGAAGAAAAGAAAGGTAGAAAGGACAAGTAAATTAAGCGTCTGAAAGATATTGTGTTTGTATCGCTATGACGACGGTACGGCTTCTTTCATCTGCTTGTTTACACGGTGATTGCATCGTGACGCGCACTGACAGGTGGAAATTGCATTTGTAATGGTGATCAAACGGCTAGGCTAGTCTCTAACGTTATCACGGGATATACCACTAAAACCAGCGGTAGTTCCCAGTCCAGGGTATCATTTTACAGACAAGCGATACAAAAATGTAGGTCACTTAAAGATTAAAAAAAAGTACAGAAGTGTGTACATGTTTTAGGTATCTAATATAAATAGGATTAATCTGGCACAGAAATTGATGGACAGGATGTATACAAAAATAGTAAGTACATGCCATAATCTTTAAAAGGTGACCATGACCCTTGCACGTGAGCATATTTGATATACATGTATCAAAGTTTATGTCATTGCCTAATCTAAACTCTACTTTAGCAACGTGTCGATCTCGTTGATAGCTAATACAATTTCTTAATTGTATATGTAGGTGTTATTTTATTTTTTGTTTGTAAAGTATAAATTAAAGTAAACATGGCTGATATTCAAAAAAGTTGAACTCCCAATCCAGATTTTGGCATTTCTTTGGATGTATTTCGAGTTTTGTTTTCGGTCGCGTCCTATCTGATAATTAACACTTCAGGCGCTTAGCATCACTAGTACTGTCGAGTCCTAGAAGGACGAAATAGCTTTATGGGGCAGGCTAATTTATTGTTGTCCCACTGTATCTAACTCTCAGTAAGTTTTGAAAAGTGTTAATACTATCTTGTGTTTTTGGTACAATCCTTTGACATGATATATATATAATAGTAAACAGAAATAGATATGTTTTTTCCGGTGTAAATATCGAGGTTTTTTTTTCTTCGAGTTGCGAGTTGCAAAGTGCGAGTTGCGAGTTGCAAAATGCGAGTTGCGAGTTACAATCTCATTTTGCATCTCGCAACTCGCATTTTGCAACTCGCAACTCGCAACTGACAAAAAGTGAACCTCGTAAATACCTACGTTTAATTCGCTTTTATGTAATTCGCTTTTGTTGTGTCAGCTCGAAAACCATATATCTTGACGATACTGTTTAAAGTTTTTTAACTATTATTTCAAGGATGGAAGAGATTCGCAAAAAAACTTAGCTTTAGAATCAAAATCAACAAGAAAACAAAAAATAAGAAAACGAACAAACAAATAAACAAAAACAAAAAACAAAACAAAGTATTGCACCCTTCAAGATTCAAACTTATGACAATATCGCGAAAATATTACCCACTGGAAAAATCACTAAATCATTGAAACAACATTGTCGACACAAAGTACTATCACATTAAAGATACTGAACTTGCCGTAATTAAAAGTTCGACGTTGAAGCCCGTTTCAATCTGGGAACGTGTATTATTAATTAAACTGCTCCATGGAAGTCACCTGGTTGATCGTTTTACTAAATCAAGCGTTTGAGATCATTGGACTCCACACCATTACGAACAAACGTTTATATTACTCAATTGTTATTAACTTCTTATCCCTGATCTTGTCGGTTTGTGTTTCTCTGGAGTCTGAGAAACGGACCGCTCTGTGCTGTCATGGTTGTGTTCTTGCGCAAGACACTTGACCCTAATTGCTCTGAATAACATGCAAATGTGGCCATTGATGTACTACAAGGAAACCTCGCCTCAAAATGATACTTGATGAACATAGGGCGATGATCCTAGCAATGAAACCAAGCGTATTATTGCTATCCTTTTGTTTATAGAGTAAAGCTATTTAACATTCAAAACGTGACAAGTTGTAATATTTGTCGCTGCTGCATCTTCCACCAGAAAGCACAATAAGTTAGTTAACTAATAGGTAGTTGGAAAATATAATAAAAAAAATAAAATATGATTAATTAAGAAGTATTTGTTGAGAGAAAAATCAATATAATTAGTTTAACAGTGCTTGTGTACAGGTACCGACAATGACTATGTTTACTTCATTAACGCTGATACAAATTAAAATGTCTATTTTTCACTAATATTGCAAAATGCAGATTTTACATCATCATGGAAGTCACGTGGTTAATAAATTTACGTCAATCAGGAGTTTTGCATCATTAAACTGTTGTCAATTTCAACAAAAAAGAAAAGAGAAAAAAATCATTCTGGTATTGCGTTCGGTCGAGGTTGTTACACTCGTTACACGCCCATACGTCGAATTTTCAGACTGATAGCGTTAATTGTGCTAAAGACTGTCTAGTATGCTTTTAATAAAGTCATTTACCTGCAATTAGGTCCTGGTCGATATCAAAAGCGGCAGATGGCAAATACAGGTACATGTAAATACAACTAGCGAATAGAAACGATTTTATGTCATTACGTTTCTGAAATGATTTGAACGAATGCAAGATGTGTACCAAGATATACACACAATGCAAACAAATACGTTATGTCAGTCCTAGAAAAATATACTTTGGAGGCCAGGAAATTATCGAATGTAATTCAAACCTGTTACCTCATAAGAGCGCAAAAATAGAATGAAATTATAAATGACCTAATTCAGATCAGCTATTACATTGTAGCAACAAGGATAAGCGAAATAGATCGGTGCCACCATGCTATATCCGTAATTAGACTATTGATTCACATGTATTTATCCAAGTATGGTTAGCTTATCAAATATTCCGTTTACACTTGAAGGGGCATCCCTTCGTTTGAATAAATTTTAGGTCGTCAAAATTAAACTTTCTGGAAAATATGTAATTTTTTTCCAAGAAGTAAAAGTTATAATCTTTACATTAATACGGCAGATTTACTCTAAAGACAAACCAAAGTTCTTCGGGTATTAGTCCTGAAAAATCTTAATTCGACCCGAAGTATCGCTAATTACAGTAAAGACTTACGGTATTTACATACGATACGCCTTTTTCCTGTACATTTCGGCGTTAATTTCATTACATGTAGACACATACACTTATTAAGTCATCGTTCGGACAAAAGATTTCATCAACAGAAATTGTGCAAGTTTCTGATGTCCGAACGAAAGAATGCCCCTTTAAGGTGGTATCCTATGTTTTTTAACATGTTTGTTAACGACATACATTCTTGTATTTTCATGTTGACAACTGATACCGGATGTAATATTTCCATTCCACTTAAGGTGTTATGCTATGATTTTAACCACTGTTACCAGATGTAATTTCTCCTCTCCTCAGCAGCAAAAACAATGGTATGGTGTTCGGGTGGCTTTGCTAGTTTTGCGACTCACCTTTCGCCTCGATAGCTGGAGTTCGATTTCCCGATCGGACGTAAAAAGATATCTGGGTATTTAAACAAAGAACTTAATAAAAACAAATCCACAAATACATCTAAAAAACATTTAAAATAAGTTTGTATGCTGTACACGTGTCACCATTAATATACATTTGATAAGTTCAATTCATAACACCCCATTCCCTACTTAAAATTCTTAAATGTTTCTTTTGAATCGCAAAGGTAAACTGATATATTTGAGAAACTTAAGCGATTAACATTAAAAGAATACTTTATTTAAAAAGATTAGCAACATACATGTATATATTGAATGGTATGCAATTAAAACACGTATATTTACCCTGTAAGTAGCGGTAGAATCTTTAAGAAATTGAACTATGAAGCACGTGCTTATTACACAGATCAAGTGGGGTAACCACACAAGGATTTTATTTCATAAGTCTAAACCTATAAAGTCTGTCAAAATAAGTTGATATCAAGGACATTAATCCTAGAATTATTTTATGTCACGAACGCGCTACAGTTATAGACCTGCTTTGATGGGAATACATTGTTTTATTATCCTATAGTAGCCTGAATGTAACCGGAGACAGGACATTAAATGTATATCTTCTCATATGGCTAATCGATATCACATAAACAAAATCGGCACGTGCCAATATGATGTACGTGTCTTCCGTGTAGACGTACATCGATCTGTATCACCCGTGCGTTTGTTATAGAGCATCATTATTACAGAAATATTGCCTGTCGTGAAAGTGATTTGCTATTTGGCCTTTCGTGGTCAAATTGATCGTTTCTGGAATCATGTCGCTAACCGATTTAGCTCGTATTACACTATATGTCGTAAAACAGAGCATACATATATCCTAAGAACAAAAATAAACAAACAAACAAAATCAATAAATATTTACATGAAAGCCCTCGTAAAAGTAGAAGGATATAATTGTATAAGATGCTCTGACACGTAGGGCGTTCTTACTGCATCGGTGATACCCGCCTGTCATAGAAATCTAGGTAAAATCACGGGTAATGTCATATCAACTAAGTGAGAACCGAGGTAGTAAAAATGATCCCGGAACACGACTAATTTGATATCGCATAAGAAAAAAACACCATCAATTGGTAAGTTAAGGAATTATGTCATTAACGTCATTAAATCAATTGTAGTGTCGTCATCTTCACAATATATTTGCATGTCGTGTTGATGTCAGTAGCATTCAGATTTTATGTCTTCATAAGAATTAGACCTTGTATCGCATTGTCATAGCAATTAATTACCATGAACTTGCTTCTTCTATAGCGCATTCATACTTAAACGTTTGATTTCAGTTAATTACCAAGACCCTCTTTTCTGTTCGGGGTACACATGAGAAAACAAGGCGAAAGTGCATCAAGTATTTATGTAATATCGTCCACCAGTTCCTACACCCTGTATCCATATATAATCATTTTGGGACGAAACGTCTATTAACACATCGGCATTTGCACGCTCGGGATATTCTCAAATGTCTTGGCCGTTGGTCACATAGGGTTCCATCACGGCTTTGTACATGTCACGCTAGCCTCCGTCTTCGGCCCACGCCAGCCGAAGGGTTCATGGTTGTTATTTCAACTACTACCAAAAACATTACTCTTACTGTGTCTTATTGTATTTTCTCGTACTGTTTCTATATCATGTGATTGTATTGGTATTCTCTGAGTCTTGGTAAAGGGGCGGATGGCCTCGAAAATTTGACATTTTCATTGTCCACACTGTCAGAATTACTTCTTTGCCCCATATTTACCTTTCGAGTAAATCGTATCCTGCAGACATGCCTTTGCAAGAATCCAGTGTTATTCGGATAATTACAGTTTATACCGTTTTTGACCAATATACATGTATATATATTCTTTTGCATATTTTATTTTTGAGGTTTATTGAAGTTTCCGTGGGGCCGCGGTGGCCGAGTGGTTAAGGTGTCCCGACACTTTATCACTAGCCCTCCACCTCTGGGTCGCGAGTTCGAAACCTACGTTGGGCAGTTGCCAGGTACTGACCGTAGGCCGGTGGTTTTTTCTCCGGTTTTTTCCTCCACCTCCAAAACCTGGCACGTCCTTAAATGACCCTGGCTGTTAATAGGACGTAAAACAAAAACAAACCAAAAATTGAATTTTCTGTTCGCGATTCTACATTGGTAATTGTTTTTCAACGATACCGTGACATTCACGAAAATGACACACTGTGAAATATGAGTCATGAACAGTATATAATCAGTACACACATATAACACGCGCAATCAGAAGTACTGACCACTGGTCAAGTAGAAATCGACATTAACCATAAACAGAGCTAGTGATACAAGTCATAGCCTTATTGGTATTGGTACTTATTTGATATCGAGGCCGCTGTGGTCAACTGGCCGTAGATTTGCCTCTCTGTACGCCGTTCAATTACCCCAACCAACCCACTTACGCCTTTGATTAAATATTTCCAGAGCGGATCTTTATGAATTTATTATTATATCGCGTAGATAGTAAATATAATGTATACAAGATTGTGTATTATAAAGATACAGGGCATCAACACACACCATAGAGGAGGGGCTTAATCCAGCCATTGTGTTGGAACAAATATTATCTTACAAACGAGATATTTAGATTTTTGACGGTCACGAAGGTTTTTGTGGTAATACTTGGATTAGAAATCAATTTAAAAGTCGTATTCTAATCCGAATGTTTGGTAATGGAATATATATAGTCTTTCTATAGCCATGGGTCAGCAGACCACGAAAGCCATACCGGACGGTATCTACTGGGGTGAGTAGAACGCCCTCTTATGCTCTAGGCCGCAACATATACGATTTATTTTCACTCTCAAAAAATCTATTTGGAAATTAATAATGTTTACATGTATGCCAGGTAGAAAAAACGCTTGAAATTCCAGAAATTGACTCATAAATAGTTAAACGTGTCTCATAAGCCGATATCGACTGGGAATCTTTTATAAACTCGTAGTATAAGATATTTATATGTATAATTGTTTGCGAATTTTAATGATGCATGTGACTATGATAAAATTTCAATTGATTGATTGATTGATTGATCGATCGATCGATCGATCGATTTGATTGATTGATTGATTGATTGATTGATTGATTGATTGATTGATTGATTGATTGACGTAATGTACATTGTGAATGATTTACTATAATATTTGAAATATTTATGTTACATGTATCATTAGAAATTGACTTACATATTTGTACATGTTGTATGGATGAAGTAAACTAACAAATATGGACATGTTGGGATTATAAAATGGAAATATGTATACATCTTTATATATGTGTGTGTGTGTGGTACATGTACGTGTACTGACACAGATTGGATATACTGTATGATGCCAGAATCAAAACTGACACGCATTGTGTTTTTAATGACACGAAACCAATATGTAACCCTAGTAAGAATGACCTTTGGTTCATGTGATAATCTCGGTATCTACAAAATGTTCTTTAGTTAACTGCGCGTGATGGCCTCGGGGATGATTTTGAGTATGCATGATATCCTTAAAGAAGTTTGATGACCTTGGGTTTGCGTTATGACCCCGAAGACGTTTGGTGACTTCGGTCATTCGAGATTATCAGGAAAAGTTGGTGAACATAATTTATCGCATTGACCTTGAAAGCGTTTGGTGACCTTGGTTATCCATACTGATGTTTGCGACACAGTTTTGTAAGCTTAGCTCAGTTCATTTAGGCCATGAAACAAAAATTAATTAATTTGACAGTGAACTTTCGGTTAAAATACTCAAGTATTAATAACATCTCACGTGACATTTAACCTGTGGATGTAATTGAGGGTATCAGTTTTCAGATAGATGTGAAATATTGGAGTTAATGAATTAACGGAACGTGCACGATGTGTCAAAATCTCATTGATATCATAAATTATTTTGAATGTTTGACATCAATTTTGGTAATGTGAACAAACAATGACAAACACATTTCGTTATTTTTAACGATAACTGATTGTTACAGAAATTACTCTAAAAGGTTTGTCTTCCCTCAAATTCATATTCTATCAGTTATCGAAACAAAAAATTTCGCAGAAATAATTAAACGATCCGTACGTTTCTGTATTAAATTTTCATTTTCATTATATATATTTTCACGATTTTATTCTAGCATCGAATATAACAACATTAGCAGAATCAAATGACATAGAATATTCAATTTTGAGCTGCAGTATCAAACAGGTTTTTTTTTTTTGGGGGGGGGGGGGGGGGGGGGGGGGATATGTACATATTTTAGTGGTAATCTTTTTTTAGCGATGCTCAAGCTAGAATAATTTTGCTAAATTTTGACTGCGATAATGATAGTTTATCTACAATGTTTTATATGTCCAGAATTGTCGATGCGTTGATTGATCATTCCACTTATTCGTTTATTTACTTTTGCGCTAAAATTTTGGCTCGTCAAAATGACAATGTTTACAGTATGCGTAAAAGACAATCCAGGTCATCAAGGCTCCGATATACATGTATATCTTTGTCTACGTTGTCATACTGTATGTATGATGTCATTTTGTTCTTATTTTACGCATATTATAAGCATATATAGGCAAAACAGTTTCATCTTAGAATCGTGAGATTAAACACTGGATAAACGTATACAGGAAGTCAAGAAATATTTGCGAGCAATTCATTTCTGCGATGTTCGCGGATCAGAATATCAGGAATTTATCACCATGAACATGTGTAAAATGTATAGGCATTCAAGTGGAAATTGACAAAACTGCGAAAATATGTCGACCCTAAACAACGTTTACCAGTAAGATCACGAAAATAAATCTCCGCGGAAATCAGTTAGTTTACAGTTTTATGCCTCCCTTGAACTCTAAACCTAAATCTACCAGGGATCCTGAATTAAGAATTAGTCACTTACTATAAAGAGAAACATGGCTTGTATTTCATTGACTGGTGTTTCTTAGACGCCTCAAATATTGGCAATCTAACATACGTGCTGGCTTTCACGTTTCCTTGACCTTGGCATAACCCTAGTGCACCAAGTTTGGCTACAGGTTAAAAAAATGTCTGCTGGCTATAGGTTTAAAATGTCTGATATGTTTGACAGGTCGACAGGCTAATCCTTGTCGATTTTAAACATTCCTCTTGAACGTCACTGATTAGCGAACCATTCGAAGTTAAATTCTTCAGAGCCTAACAGACAAGTCGAAGCTTTTGCCAGCGGAAAACATGATAACCTTATCTTACTATCTGTATTCTGCTAGAGATTCATTACAACATACTCACGATGTAATAACTGGTAGCAGAGATTGGAAATATTTAAATATATGAGACAATATTGATCGTAAGGATTTTCTTGTTTAAGTTTAGTACTGCTGAAATGGCTAACGCATATGATAGTGGCTAAAACAGCTAGTCGTACTAGAAGAAATACATACATTGTATGTATCCCGTCATATTACTCATGTATTGTAAGCACGTGCATTGTCAGATCCGCACGAGACACGTTTATCGTGGTCGCTACAGATTCTGCCGATAACGTCAAAAATTGAAAGTGTTTTTATTTTATTATCATTATTTACGAGGTGTCCTTTAAACTCTGGGGAAAGATTGACAGGAAAAGAATGTCCATTTCACTGATTGAGCTTTTAAGATATTCCAGACTGTAATTGCTTCGCAAATTGACTGCTAGGGTGCCTATTGTACAGAGAAATTCTACATAGGATGCAATTTATCTTGGAATCTCATTTCAAAACGTGGCGAATAAAATAGTTCGGTTGGGTCTTTTTTATCAAAGTCATCAAACAAACAATAGGTTTATTTTTATCCATCTCACGAGCATTCATTTAGGACTTTTGTCCCATTGCCGAAAGACAAATTTGAAACTACAACATGACACTTCATAAAAAGTTCCCTCCCCGAAGGGTACCAACAAGATGGAACATTATTCGTCCAAAATAAATATTTCGAAGCATTCGTCAAATTTCATCAATATTCTAAGTACTTATTCAACAAATGGACTAGGCTATTGTTTACATCTTTTTCGTACATTGTAGATGCTATATCAAGATTCAAATCGCTTTTGTTATTTTTTTTTATATTGACATAGCTTGGATGAGATTCCATCTGTCCATCTCATTTTCCCAAAATGTGTTTAGATTTTCCTAATTGACTTTATCAGTCGGTGTTAAATGCTGATTTACAGCTGTATAAAAATCAGATTTCATTTCATCAGATGAATAAAGTATTAGACTGCGAATGATTACATAGAAATACATATTTGCATTATAGTCTTAAACTAGATCGCCATAGCAGGAGTTCAGCCAACTGCATGTAGATTGATGTCTTTCAGGTAGGAAACCTTGACTAACTTATTGATAACTATCAATGATGCATTTAATACTGACACAGGATCAGTGTGTATTTGACAATTCTGTTACTAAGATTAGAATGACGGTTATATTATGTTGCTATTGAGGAAAGGAAAGTTTTAAACATCATCATTGTTATCGCTTCGCTCATTGCTGCAAGCATTTCTATCTTGATGCATACGGCATGATACATATTGAGCAATCTGGTTTGTGATGTTGTTAATTTAATATTATGGAGGACTGCTCAAAAGTTTTCTTTTTTTGGGTGGGTGGGTGGGGGGGGGGGGGGGGGGGGGGTTGATGGTTGTTTTTTGTTGTTGTTTTTTAATTTTTTTTTTTTTTTATTTTCATTTTTTTTTCAGAAAAACAATTTATATGTCCCTGACTTATTGATACGCCTTTTATTGAAAGACGATTAAAATAATCAATATGGTTTGGGGTTTTTTTAGGGGGAGGGGGGGGGGGGGGGGGGGGGGGGTTTGTGTGTTTGTTTTTTTCGGTTTTTATGATGTTTTTTTTTGTCCTTTGTTTATGTGTTGTTTGTTTGTGCTTTTTTTTTGTTCTTTTTTTGTATTTTGGTTTTTTTTTTCACATAACAATCATTCATATAAGGCGCCTTTGTATTGAAGACTGAGTTAAGATAATCAATATGGAAATCTATCGACAAATCAGTTACTACATGTAGCGTGAGTTCAGCCTTATAAATGACATCGGTAGACAGTGTGTCTGTAACGTTTGATTAAGTACAGAAACACATATAGGCCATGCTTGTAAAAATAGCCTTATTTAAATACAGAGTGTATTTTTGGATGGACTTAATTGAAATCCTGATCACGGCTAATTAATGTTTAGAGATGCGACATCCCCTACAAAGAGTTTTTATGACCAGTTGAAATCAAAGATGGGCTTGTTGTATATTTTATACCAAAAGTTACATACATCACGATTTTAACATCCTCCGAGAATATGTGCTTCTCTTATCTTTGAAATAAGGGAATGAATGATTACTTGCGCCCGAAGAAATTCTAACTTTCCAAATATCAATGTCTGCTACGTTCATGTCGATATTATAAGCAATCAATTTTAGGACCTTGTTATCATCATTTTCATTCTAGATATATTTTATTTTCGTACCGTGGTTGTCTTTTTCTGCATTTTTATTGGTGTTACAAACAGTATGTAATACGTTGTGGGCTGTAACATATTTAATGTTGTGACAGACATTGTATACATTGTGGGCTGTAACATATTCAATGTTGTGACAGACAGTGTATACATTGTGGGCCCTGTAACATCTTTAATGTTGTGTCAGACAGTGTATACATTGTGAGCTGTAACATATTTAATGTTGTGACAGACAGTGTATACATTGTGGGCTGTAACATCTTTAATGTTGTGACAGACAGTGTATACATTGTGGGCCCTGTAACATATTTAATGTTGTGTCAGACAGTGTATACATTGTGGGCTGTAACATCTTTAATGTTGTGACAGACAGTGTATACATTGTGGGCTCTGTAACATATTTAATGTTGTGACAGACAGTGTATACATTGTGGGCCCTGTAACATATTTAATGTTGTGACAGACAGTGTATACATTGTGGGCTGTAACATATTTAATGTTGTGACAGACAGTGTATATATTGTGGGCCCTGTAACATATTTAATGTTGTGACGGACAGTGTATACATTGTGGGCCCTGTAACATATTTAATGTTGTGACAGACAGTGTATACATTGTGGGCTGTAACATATTTAATGTTGTGACAGACAGTGTATACATTGTGGGCTGTAACATATTTAATGTTGTGTCAGACAGTGTATACATTGTGGGCCCTGTAACATCTTTAATGTTGTGACAGACAGTGCATTAACGTTGTGGGCCCTGTAGCATTTTTAATAATCATGTCTTAAACACGATTGCTGACCTTTAATAGCACCGGAGGTACACAAAACATAATTAATGATGCGATTTAATATTAGATCACCTTGTGATTTTTTTTCCACAAATGCAATCTATAACATGTCTGATTTTGCTTCGAACGGCGAATCCAATCTATATTAAGAACAGTTATCCAAGCGGTTTATCAAATGCATTTCAATTAAGTGCAGCGAAACCTTAAATAACAATACCAGATTCACGTTGCACGCGACAATGTCTAGGTGGAGGACTGTTAGCTTGCAGCAATTCAAAATTATACCTTAACGCCTCTCACACGTTGTCTCAGACAACATTTGTGGAGGATTTAATGACAATATTCAAGAACAACAAAAGAGGGGCGACACGCAATCAAAAACACAATGCTAACTAGATATCGATAAAATGAGGACAATATATGAATAAAGTATAGTTTCAATTAGAAGACCATGAGTTTCAAAAGGATAAGCGTCCTCTGTTTTTTACACGAAACACGGCGTGCAAATTAGGGTCAAATCCGGGTTAGTTTACCATTTAGGTTTTGCTTATATATGTTTGTAAATGAAAATTAATTGTCTGTTTATTTTGTAATTTACATGTTTTAGGATTGATAAGCATTCATTTCATTTTTGACATTTGAGGTTTTAGAATATATATCTTGGAGAACAGACTTGTTTTTCATGCTGTAATAACAGACATGAAAAGTGATATTTTCTAGATGTGTTATTATGACAAAATCGTTGACTAGTATCTCGTAATTACTGGTATATTAAATAGCAAATGTCAAAAGACATTGTAACCAGGCGGAAATACCGGCATGCATAACAAATCATTTAAAAAAAATTTAAATCAATAAAAATAAAAATATTAATAAAATATAGCTTAGCATAAAAACATTTGAAAAAAGTTCAATGAGAATACGACCAAGTGTTTCGGAAGAGTTAACGTCATTTTGCCTTCGTGTAAATCAATGTCAAATGTATAGTCGCTTATATTACCTATGTGTTGTAATTGTCATAAATTCTTTAGACATAGGTAAAATAAGTCGGAAAACAGCTAGATGATACGGATTTGTAAAGAAAAGTTTAATTTTCCATATAAAACAGAGCAACATGTGATAGACTTCCAACAAAGTGCAAGGATAAGGGCTAAACGTTTTCTGATTCAATGACTCTTGTGTCGAAATACAATTTCTTGGTTGTCAGGCGCCCTGAAAGTATTGCTTATGATACTTGATCTGACTATAAAACCGGAAGTACAGCTTAGGACACGAGATCCATTGATAAACATCATCCTTGAGAATGCTGTACCAATTCTTTAAACCAGAAAGCTTACATATATGTTCCTATATATAGATATATATTTTCTTTGTTAAGGCACTTTGTTTGATTTTTCTAACATCAATTCTGAATCGGCACACTTTTGGCTCCAAGCGTCTCTGCCTACTCCCGGAAGAATGGCACAGCTGCAGGATGCAATTCAATTTATTATTCAGAATGTGACATATCGCTTTCTAATTTCATATTGATAAGGGATATATACGGGAGTGTCTTTAGTAAAAACCCTATAAATTATAACATTGGAATAAGTGAAAGCATATTAAATTTGTGAAATGCTGAGTCAGAGTATCGGGTTTCAGATAACTTAGGCCAGAACCTCTATTGAAATCATCTCTGCCAGGTGAGGTCAGAGGTCAGTAAGATGATATTCGACAGCCCTATAATTACGTCGTTTCATTTATACCGCATATAAATGACACGGGTTTTATAGTAAACTAAAAGGTCGTACTCTCTTAAAACGTTTTTAACAGATACATTTTATATGTATAAGCCTGATTTTGGCAACAGGCTTCAAGTACGAGCTTATTATGTTGATAAAATATATTTATTGAGTTCAATAGTTTTTTTTTATTATGAATTTAATACCACCGATAGATGTTTTCCATTAGTCGGCTCGGATGTGCACCCGCTCAAAAACGAAGGCAATAATGAATTTAAGTTCATCGCAATGAATATGTATTATCTGGTATATTTTGATGGTTATAAAAACATTAAGTGTGTTTAAAATTTAATTTTGATGCAAAGCCCATATTAGGAAGTAACTCTATACTACAGGCACAATGTACCATTACATTCAGATAGCATTGAGTGGAACTTCTATTATCTATCATAACGAAGTGTCCCCCTTGACCGCGATCTGTGACATCAAATCGCACACCTGGGGAGTTTGCACCTGGTTAAGTACCATTGAACCTACCCTTTAAGCAAAGCTCCCACCTTTGTTCACATTAAAGGATAATTTATAGAAACAAGTCAGTCTAGAATGCTTGTGAAATTTGCTTTAGCTACCATGTGTATCGCTACTTTTAGGGTCTGTTAGAAATATCGGTCTCGTTGCTTGTGGGATTTACGAATTCGCTACGTATACGTTATCGCTGTTTCCGGGCTATCAGACCTTTACGTTGCGGTGCTGTATCGCTACATATGTACTTCAGGGTCTGTCAGAAGGATGTGATTATTAACGTTGCGCTGCTGTATCGCTACTTCAGGGTCTGTCAGAGATATGTGATTATTAACGTTGCGCTACTGTTCTCTACTTCAAAGTCTGTCAAACATAAATTATTATCATTTTATTGATTAACTGTATACATGTATATACACAATGTATACATATATCTTTTCTGAAAGAAAGAAAGAAAGAAAGAAAGAAAGAAAGAATAATGCGAAGCGTAGAAAAGCGAATTTCGTGACACGTATGGTTATTTAAAAGTTACATACGACTACCATTAGACTTATTGCGTTGGTTTCTCATTAAAGTCATCGGCCTTTATAACACTGAGTCGTAGACACAAATCTGCAAACACCTGGAAAGGGAGTTTCGCGAGATTTGTGGCTAATTAACACGTTACCAGCCTTCAACTCTTGAATATAACATATAGTGACACAAAGGCATTTGTTCTTGACGAGAAAGTGTAATGGCTATATAATGATATCAGTCCTCCATAGATTTGGAGTTAGTTATCTAAGGTTTCCATCGCATCGGAACACCTTTGTGTTCTTCGTACACGTGTGATATAACCGCTACTGTATACCTTTTGTGGTTTATCCGATAACAATGCTAACAAACCCATTGTTGTCACATAATTATCTCTGAGCAGTGTCGCTAACAGGGACAGAGCAGTGACCTTGTCTTTTTGTCAACTCATGACGGGTCAATTGTCCACAGCTGATGTGTAAGGAAAACTCCATATAAAACTACTACGATTCCCACGTTGTGAGCCTATTAGGTTTCATATATGACTACAGTGACTCTCACTGATGAACCCTACGGGAAATATTACACATGGAACGGGTTGCCAAGCTACCCGGATGACGACAGCTCTTATGTCATCATCAGGCATGCGCAGAATTCCTCCAGGTTCTCATGTATAACTATCTATTTACTTAAACTACTGTGCACATATCGTAAAGTATTGTTCAAGTTGATTTATCGCCATTTTCCATTAAAGTCTTATCAATATATTACCTGCGTCCTATGGTAATTGGCGATAACTCTCATAATTTCTTATTATCAGGTGCTATAGATAATATACAGCGGTGGATGTTGTTATCTTTCTACAGAAGCCCTATTCTGTATGTTCATCAGAGAATATTTACAGCTGCGTTGCCGTTCACAGTGTAAACAAAATTGTTGGTGGACGATTGCAAGAATTTTAGCTTTTTAACGCGGAAACCCGCCTGTTGGTGAAATTTTGAGAAATGATTTCGACTTCGAAGATAGACATCTAAAAAAAGGATTATAATGAATATGATTGGACACAATACTGCTGCTTGGTTTTTTCATTGATAAGGTACACTTTAAAAGGATTCTGTGTTTATGCTTTTATTTCTGATGTTATCACGACGTTTTATGGGATAGAAGAGCTTCGCGAAAATACCAGTAATCGAGAAAATTATGGTCCGATTTCTACTCTCCGGAAAAAATATACATGTATTTTGAAACATGGTGAAATAGTGAAAATTATAACCTTCAGAAACGTGACCTTAACATAAGTCTACTACCGGTGTAAACATTTCAAATCTCTAAGACAAATACAAAAATCTATTGACCAGTCACACATGTCTGAAGAGCTTCACTTTGTTTCCTAATTCGTCGAGAGAATACCAAGCATACGCTCGATTGGAATGCATTGATTTCGCCAAACAGGAGGAGACATGGATGTTTTTGCTCTGACCGTAACGACATCTTTCAGTATATTACCGTACACACCGAATTGATGAACGGTTTAGATTCCGATTCGTACAGACAGCGTCATTGGTACGTCCCGAGATCTACTTGCCGTAATCCTGATGTACTCTTGTTTTGTTCCCTAGCGACCAACTGATAGTGATTGATTAGTTGTATAAATTGATAGATTTACTGATTAACTTATTGGATTATTAGTAATAATCTTATTTAATTGGATATCGGAAGAGCTATAGTTACACATGATGTTTGTCATCACAATCAATTGAAATGAAGATGAGGTGCTTTTATTGCTACATTCTCTATCACGTCATCAAGTACAAATACAGTATCCTGAAATAATTGAAAACCTAAAATATCCACCATATTTGATTTTGAAATATTATTCTGACGTCATCATAATGATTTTTACATTTTTTTTTAATTTTAAAACATACTTATGCGCATAGCTTCCCGCAGCTTAGACCGCTGGGCCGCACCCACGTTCTTAAAAAGAACAGTTAATGGCGGGGCACAGCGAATGTCGGTCCGATACCCTGACATGATCAACCAATTTTTCGCTTGGCATTCCCTTTCGAACATCAGAATTGTCTCTGCTTTGTCTATTGCATAATTCGTGAGAAGCGACTAAAATTTGTGATTTTTTTTTTACTAATTTTTATCTGCCTGAACACTGCCTCATATTCATCATTTAGTTGTCTTCTTGCCGAGACAAATCGAAGTCCATACCATTGATTTGACTACAATTAAAACGTTATCGGTAAGGACTGGTTGGTCGTACTGGTGGGGATACTTCCGTATGATGACACTATAATGGCGACCGTCAGTGACTCCGTCATTCGTGGACGCCGGCCATATTGTTTGAACATTACGTTAAACAATATCAAAAACAAACGCACATTTAGACAACAGCAGACCTATTCTTCGATTTATAAATGATCGATCAAGCACGAGGCGCTCTATATACCGTATATACCCCACTCCTAACAACGATTCCTTAACTACAACGAAGGCAAGAAGGATTTATCTTAAATGTTAATATTTACAGAACTGCCAGAAACACTTGAGACCGCTATCACTATTAAATAGATACCATAACGCGGCAGTAGGGTCGTGGTTCCTGTTAAGTTTATCACAGTGAGAGGTTTGATCCGAAGCTCGGTGCTATAGATTAACTGCAAATGAAACGAAATAGAAACGAAACGATAACATAAATGAGAGAAACGAAACGATACCATAAATGAGAGAAACGAAACGATACCATAAATGAGAGAAACGAAACGATACCATAAATGAGAGAAACGAAACGATACCATAAATGAGAGAAACAAAAGGAAAAGAAAATAACTGCACTCCATTTAGTTTTAATTTTATCTTGTTTCGTTTCCAATTCGTTTCTGACACCGAATTCTTAATCAGTTCATTGTAAATTGTGCCGAAATTTAATTAAACGCAAATCAATAAAAACGGTTTTGAGCAATTAAAAACACGTTGATTAATCCCTAAGATAATGAAATTAATCATACGATGTTCATTTCACTTTTATATCTAAAATGAAGATTTTCATTATAATCTGAATATTAATGAAAATATACACGTACTAATTTATCATACTTCCATGTTCCTGTAAGCCAATGCTGTGAGGAATATTTACAAGACCACATTTATGCAACGGTCGTTCAATACAAGGTTCAGCATTGATACGGTAGACGTACCATTATGATAAATTGCTTTAGAGCTGACTTTGAGGGCACTCCGGCGATCTCACCAGACAATTCTCTACCATTCCCTGCCTGAATAAGTAATTTGGGCTTGTTTCGGAATTAAAATTGGTTTCGGATTGAAAATGTTCCTGCGGTTTATAAGTAACGGCCATTACGGCTTGTCTTGCTAAACAAAGTCGGCGGGTTAATTAGCCAGGCTGGCCATGGTTTCCCTCGGCAGCGGAGATATTATATATATATGAGGATCGGGGGTGTTGCCTAACTCAGACAATACCGAGTCATCATAGGTGTTTGTCTCTTCCGTTTCCAGGGATTAGTATTGTCGTGGGCGAAAGGACGCTGTGTGCAGATTCTTCGTTCTCCGCGAACAAAATATAGTCCGCGTGCACAGTGTAATTACTTAGGGCTTTGCTACGATCGATAATAGTGACTGGTGTCCCTAGGATTATCATAACAATGTTTTTGGAAACAATAACGAATCTTTTGACACATTTGACGTTCTTGAAATGTGGTTAAACGTTTAACGTTCCTGGTAAAACGTGGTATAATTCGCAACGTGGAATTATAAATGAACAGCTTTGACAATTACATTTTAATTGTGAAACTACAAACTGCATGCAAGTTTTATTAAATTCGACGGAAACAGACACATGTCAGTCTTCGACCGATATTGCGAAATGTAGCGCTTTTTGACAATTTGTAAACAAAATGTTCCAATTTAATATTCATAATTTCACACCTTTTGACAATAAATTGGTTATTCGTGACAACGTTGAATAACGATACTGTTCCATTTTTACCTAACATTTCGTGAGAAGCAGATTTGAAATATTGGGTAAATCACGACAGTTTTTGCAGTAGAGAAAACAATCGATATTGTTAAACCTGAGCGTTCGACTGAATGATAAAACAGGGAAACCCATAAAAGTTATCCAAACTAGGCGCTGTACCGTTTGCATGAAATCGACGGCAGGAGAACGTCTAGAGGCCAGACTTGTTTGTAGTGTACACTTATCATGAAGGGGGCAACTACACGGAAGCAATGGTAGATGCCAGTCTGATTGGTGATATCATATATCAAAAAATCGAACTTAGCATATGGACGGTGGATTTTCTACCGAGTAGGGCAACACGTTTGTATGCCCAAGGCTTGAAACGAGACGCGCTGAAAAATAGCATTCTATAAGGCGGATTCTTAATCTGTTTTGTATTAGTTTGAATACTGTGACCCTTTAACGGAATGTATTGATATATTTCGGAGTGCATTGTATATTTTGGTAACCGATATGAAACCGCAGGCATAAGGAAGTTATATAAATAGCGCTGAAGTTCAGGACATCGGTTGTGCATTCTTGTTGTGGGACTTTCGAATACAATACACTATTGGTCATCAATGTGTCTGTTGGATATTTTGCGACACCAGAACTATTTAATTGAACGGAGTCGTGGAAAATATGTGATTTGTCAATAGCGATTCCAGTGATTGTCGTGTTAAAACGCCCTCTATCTTTGCCGTGTGTATAGGGTATATTGCCAGAGAGTTGTGAAGTTTTCCGTACAGTGCTTTGAGAACATACTCGTATTTAGACTGTCTAAGACAAGGTGGTGATGTTACGGACGCACGGTCTGTCCAGCCTCGATTTGACACTGAGGGATTACGTGATCATGTCGGACGCCTATCTAGGGTTTGTCCACGACACACCTGGACGCTTCCCACTACGGCATACCGGCAGATCTGCTTATTGAGATATATTTACCGTGTGTTTAGTTAAACCTCGGGGTAGCTATAGCTAGCTGGCTGTAACTCTATGATCGTGGCTGCCTGGCTGACAGGCAGTTGTCACTATATTAAATATGCCTATGATTTGATGGATGTATGTCCGCGTACGTGAAACAAATATTTAAAATGGGGAAAATTGGACCCGAATTTTCAAATGAAGAGGATGATGTATTTGAAGGTAAGTGCTGTAACTTAATAATCCTATTTGTATTGCAAGCACGTGTATTTATATATATTTATATGTATATACGTTTTAAGTTTTCTAAGCACTGCTTAGAGGCTGGGGCATGTGTTGCAACCCTGAGCGTTAATCATATCTGATAAGCTATGCTAGAGCACTATCAGATATCAGCGCGAGACAAGATTAATTATGTAAGATCAGATTATAGGTGTATAGATAAAATCTACCTGAGAAACATGCAACCTCTTCCCAAGCATGGAAGATATTTATAGACAGTTGTCCTAACGAAGTATGAAGTAAATATGTGAGAATTCCTCCCCCGCTGATAGATGTATTCTTGTATATGAATGTATGTGTCAGTTCAATATATACAAGTCTATATTAAGTCTATGTCATAAAGTTTTAAACAAATTGAGAAAAAAACCTTCAAACAAATCTGTAGATATCTATATAGATAATATATGTATGTTTTGAAGTTATCTGTTTATTACATTTATATACGTGTACATTGCAATCCATGTATTCGTATAGTCTAATACACAATTTGTCACTATGTTCACGTCATGGTATTGGGCCGACCATAACTGCGCCATTATTTATTTAGAATGTGGATGTGGCTCAGTGGTATACCTGCGGGAATTTCTGGTTAGGCGATTAGGTGCCGTACATCGTGAATTCGATGCCAGGTCAGGGCACGAGTCATAGAATAATCTTCCTTTGTCATTTTATGTTACTATAAACATGTACAAAGTGTATATATGTTATATAGAACGTTAATTTTTTTCTGGGATTATGTTCACGACTTGTTCCACAATAGGTAACATATCCACACAATGGTATTTGATACCGAGGATAGGTCATTGCTGTTTTGTATCCAAGATGTTTAACATTTGACCTACATTTTGTAATTTGACCTATATTTCGTTATTTGACCTACATTTCGTAATTTGACCTATATTTCGTAATTAACTTAAATCGGTATTGAAATCATGACATTGTTTCAAACACATAATCTATTGCGCTACCGCTGAAGCATTTATGCTTGTCTGCAAAGCTGTGACGTTCATAACGGCTATGAACCCCATGTAGATATTCACGTAATTCAATATTTAATCACATCTGGTATCGTCATAATTACTCGTTCGATCCAGTTCTGACAAGCTGAGTGTATAACGACGTTAAAATGTACATAAATATAGTGTGAATCCAGAAAATTAAACTACGTAAATGGCTAGAGTGTTGTAATTATTCTGCACATCTTTAGGCAATATAATATCAATTAACTTTTCAGAATGTTTAATGGCAAACTTGTTTATGATATTGTTCTCGCGCAGTGGGGGTTCATAAAATAAAACTTATTTGATTGATAAATAGAAGGGTGATACTACAATGATCAAACAATGAAGTTTTAGTGACAAAGGATGATGATGATAATGATTCAGACCATTTATAACGTTTCAGCTATCTAGTGCTCCAAGTAAGTGGTCAATGTTTCACGGTCCAGCCACTGAAACATATAATACAGGCCTGCAGACCGCTAATTGACGGTTCTGTAGTAATTTCCTATAGTTACTTGTTTGTTCAAGAATATCTTAAGTAGTATTATTTATACTTTTGTATGATAAGTAATTTATCTACGGTACACATACAAAATGTATCATGCACAATTAATATCCGTTTGACATTAATAAACTTCAATGTACCTAGAACCACAGTCGTTTAAAAAATGACAGTCTTTTTTTCTTTTTCTTTCCTTTTTTCTTTTCTTCGTAAATATTTCATAAAAATCATTAATAAAATTTCTGTAATTAATAATCTTGATTGATCTCAGCGGTTATAAATATACAAATGTGGAAGAATTCGATGTTGTTTTTTTTTTTATATAAGATTCATTATTGATGCCATTGTTTATAAATAAATATGTAAATAGGGATCTTGTCGCACTTTTTTTTATAAGCGAATCATTATTGGTTCTTATAATCATAAATTATACATACGTAAATAAGGAACTTGCCTTACTTTTTAAAAATAAAATAATTCGTATTGAAACAATAAATTGTGACCACATATATGAATAAATAAGGATGCAGGCGAACACGAGATAGTCCCGATATAATACGTTCTGCTCACGCTATTGGCAGCGTGGTTGCATGTTGAAATGTTGAATGTTAGATGAATATGATAACGCATTTCAGAACTTTAATTATACACCGAATGATCCAGTATGAATGTCACTGATGATAATTTTTCCGTTTTGTATGAACCCCACCTAACATTTGAAATTTTAAAGCATTTTTTTTTTATAAATATTCAAAATGTTTCCATTACATTTGGTAAAACGTCAACATACAATGTACTTATGCTAGAACACTCATATTTCGAGACCGAATTAAAATAGGATAACGCCACGGTACATTGGCGCTGCAACAATAATTAATAAAGAAAACAATTCACTGAAACTGTAATTAGCGAAATCATATATATAATTTGGCGGGAACGGTTTAAGCGTGAAAATCGATAAAATACGATTACCGCTAAAATGTATGTATTTACAGTATGCAACATACAGTAGTGTGATGTTCTCTTTTACATCAATTTTTGGTGCTGGGAAAATGATATATTGAATGATCTTAAATAAAAAAAAATATGAGAATGTTTGGAGGCTATTACATTTACGAGATGTAGTCGAAGAATATGTATGCAAAGAATAATACGTGAAAAATTATATATATATAAATATATCAGAACAGAAAACATGAAATGAACAGATGAAAAACAGTTTGACGAATGTTAAAGTATTTGTGTACCGACCGTCTGATGTGTGGTGATTTAAATATCAGAAAGTTCCTGAAGAGAAAAGTCTGGAATTCTCTCACAAAGAAAAACAAACACATTTCTAAAAATGGAGAATTGTAGCTGCTGATGATTTCATTTCTTACTCATCCACAGACGCAAAATGTCAGCGCGTCTCGCCAACTCTGAATTAACATCCGGATTTTGTTATCGGACGTCGTTTTATAGATTAGTTCGTTACGATTTGAGCTCTTCATTAACTCTCATCCTGATGATAAAATGTGAATGTCAAACTATTTTTACTTAAAAGAATGATTGATTCCAAAACTTCACTGCAGGATGTTCATTTCAAAATCTGATTATTCCAGACTTCACCAAGTTGAAGAATAATTTCTTTCCAGCCAGGTGCAGGAAAGGTTTATCACCGTCTAACTTTTCGGAGGTCATTTTGCTTCCTCTCCTTGGTAATATGTAATTCTACTTCCTACCTACATTTCCTCCGAACATTTTTCTGATTAGCTTTTCCCGGTAGATTTTTTTTTAAATGTGTAGTAGCTTGTTGCTACCTCATTGAACAACATACGGGATGGCCAATCTCTCTCTCAGCTAGGTACTAATCCCTTCGTAGAATCATCGCCGCCGGACATTCCTACGCCCAGGTAAACGGTGACGAAATAAACATAACACCCGACGTGGCATTGATGATTCTTAATCTGTTGCTATCTTATTTCATTTTAATTAGAATTCTCACGTTAATTTAAAACTAGAGAAGACAGTGCCATATCTTTATTACAACCGACAACATATCAAAATTAAAACATTTATATACCTCGTACAAACCCTACACCGACACCATAGTTTATTTTTAAGGACACATTGATGTACCTCGTACACGCCCTTCTTCGACACCGTCTCTCTATTTTTGTAAGATTAAATGTTAGACAATTTCCAGTTATTAAGACCAGTCAGGTTTCCAATTTCTACTATATCAAGGAATTTGTCATAAAAGATGTGACAATATGGGGAAAATACTAACTTATCTTGTTTTCTGTGATATATCCAAGGCATTCGATAGAGGTTGGGTTTGGAACATTCGTAACTGCTGGGCCGATTCCGTACCTTCCATCTAAGATGTTTGCAATCGGAACCCTTTGTCTTTTTCTCCGAAACTAGTTCTCAATCGGAACCCCTCGTCATTTTCTAGAAGGAGGCGAGGTGTTCCGATTGACTAGTTCGCAGACGGAGGCGAGGTGTTCCGATTGACTAGTTCACAGACGGAGGCGAGGTGTTCCGATTGAGATGTTAGACTGCAATCGGAACCCCTCGTCATTTTCTCGAAACTAGTTGACGGAGGCGAGGTGTTCCGATTGGTTAGACCGTAGAGAATCGACCGAGGTGTTCCGAGTGGGTTTGGAAGATGCATCACCACACTTCTTCATAACTTCTGAGATGTTTTAGAGAAGACAGCTATGTATGATTTGGATATCTATTTCCCCGGATATGTATTTACATAGAAAATAAACTCAAATTAAAAAAAAACATTCTTGAAAAAAAACCCCGAACTTACATCAAACGCTGAAAAAGAGTTTACAACCTTCTCTTCCGGTAACCGTCATGAACGGCGTGTAAACTACTGCATTCTATAATGTGTTTTTGCTGATTTGTGTCCTAACATGTCGGAAAAGTCCTTAGATGTTCAAAGGTGAGGGAAATTATGTAACTTTGTTGGCAAGTTATACGACACTTAAACGCGATAAACAAATCGCGATACTTTATGTAATTAAAAAAATCAGTGAAGGACAAGAGCGGTACAACTTTCAGATAATATATACAACATTAACGTGCTTTTTTGTTATCATTATCAGCAAAAAGGTTTGTGTAATCAAAGTTGTCTGCACTCAAATCAACTTGAGTCATACAGGCAAACTTCGCTGTCTCGAAAACTGATATCTCGAAGACTGTGCTTAACTCGACTTAAACATTGATTTTAAGCATTCTATAAAAATATACTTGATTACCTCGAGTATCGGGATATCTCGAAGTTTTTTAGGGTTTTTTATATGAACGTTCACACACCCACCATAAACACATACACGACTTCGAAATAAGGGGCCGCGGTGGCCGAGTGGTTAAGGTGTCCCGACACTTATCACTAGCCCTCCACCTCTGGGTTGCAGGTTCGGAACCTACGTGGGGCAGTTGCCAGGTACTGACCGTAGGCCGGTGGTTTTTCTCCGGGTACTCCGGCTTTCCTCCGACCTCCAAAACCTGACACGTCCTTAAATGACCATGACTGTTAATAGGACGTTAAACAAAAATAAACTAAACTAAACTTCGAAATAACGAAGTTCAACTTATCTTATCTTCTTTACAGACAAGGGGAAAACTTGGATTTCTGTAAATATGTGTTATTGGCAGGTTTTACTTACTTACTTACTTACTTACTTACTTTACGTTAAATACATATACCATTTATATACCACAAGTAAAAAATGCTTATCACGTCAATTAAAACACTTATGATCAAAAGAACGTGTGTCAATATGCTGTATCAATCTTATAATTCCTAGCGAAAAACCTCTCGGGGGATATTTTCCATACCTTAACTTGCAATGAAAACCTAAGTGAATCAATCATGCCTTACAATTATTATAAGTGCTATAAGAATACTTTTGCTTTAAGTGGTGATATAAGGAATTATATATAGATTACCCGTATGATTGACGTGTGTTTGATATCAGTGGTGACAGCCCAAATAAATTTTGAGTAAATTTAATATCTGTGATTTATGTGAATATATAAGTTTTATTCTATAAGTGAGTACGGCCTATTGATGTCCAGTTTTCCGCTTGACTGCATTTTGTTATTTGTCTCGTAGAATACTTGATTAAACAGGTACAATTGTAAGAGGTCGCCACGCCTCTTAGACGTTGACATATATACCCCATGATATGACAGGTTCATTTCACCATTTCAGTCCTGTAATTATATCTCAATGAACAGTCATGAAAAAAATTCTTATCAGCTCGATCAAAACCGCAACAAAACACAAGTTCATACCATAAGTGTTAACCTTTTAAGCGGAACTTAAGATAAGTGTTTTAAATGGCTAACACTATGATTAATTTCATTCAATTCCAGATTTTAGTACATATATATATGAATGTATGAAAGGAAACTTTAATGGTGTTATTGATGGTGTAAGTCTCGTTTCAGTAGATCGCCATTCTTAGGATGTTCGTTGTTTTACCCGTTATGGAATTAAAGGGGAAAGGTAGATGGATTTATCTTATAAAGTTACCGTGGACTTCATTGCCTGGTTACAACAGATATCATCCATCAATAACTATGAGTAAAAAATACTGCAGTATCGTATAACATCGTACGACCATTATAAAAGGTATCCATATCATCTAATAGAGGACTTGTCACTATGACCATGTCAAGATATCGGGCCGAACACCACTGCGCCATTGAAACGATTTTTTTAAAACTAAGCTGCGGGTATTTCTGGCTAGGCGATTGGGTGCCGTAGATCGTGAGTTCGAGGCCCGGTCAGGGCACGAGTCAAAAAGTTGTCTTCCTTCATCAGTTGTGTTACTATGTTATATAACAAATAATTAGCACAATGTATCAATATGCACTTTACGTCGGTGGTCCGAAGATAAAGATTTGAATTTCATGTGGTAGTTATACTGTGATGAATATACTTATCTATATATATATATAAAACAAATAACGATATCAATATCTTTATACATATGGTAAGCTATTGTTATGTATTCTCTTCTATATCTACATGTAGTTGGAAGACCCATTGGATGATGATGAAGTTGAAATGTATTAACAGTGCAAATACCATGTACGGTTGATACATAAAAAAGCGTAAAAATACAGTTGACACTTCATAGTAAAACGTTTCTGAGATCGTACATCAGTAGTGATGCCATGTTTTTAATGCAAAAATTAAAATCTATTGTAAATTAAATCATTTCCTTTCCTCTTGACTCTTTTGTCAAAGCAAAGTACAATTAGCTCCAAATTAGTTAAAGGCTAATACCTACTACTCCTTTTCGTTAGAGGTACATTAACGTTGATAACAGATACAACAAGTATGTCCTTCCATCAGTGACGTGTCCAAGAAAGGCGAGACAGCTGTAATATGTCCATCAAACCAGCGTCAGTCCTAGAAGGACAAAACAGCTTTATGATATCCCTAACATCACTGACGAGTCCTAGAAGGACAAAACAGCTGTATGATGCCCATAACATCACTGACGAGTCCTAGAAGGACAAAACAGCTGTATGATGTCCATAACATCACTGACGAGTCCTAGAAGGACGAGATAGCTTTATGATATTCCTAATATCATTGACGAGTCCTAGAAGGATAAAACAGCTGTATGATGCCCGTTACATCACTGGCGTGTCCTAAAGGGGACCTACACCAGACATGGCATCATGGTCAGAGGAAACTCGGGCTCCTACACCAGACATGGTGTCAGGGTCAGAGGAAACTCGGGCTCCTACACCAGACATGGTGTCAGGGTCAGAGGAAACTCGGTCTAGGTTTCATGGTCAGAGGAAACTCGGCTCCTACACCAGACATGGTGTCAGGGTCAGAGGAAACTCGGCTCCTACACCAGACATGGTGTCAGGGTCAGAGGAAGCTCGGGCCCCTACACCAGACATGGTGTCAGGGTCAGAGGAACCTCGGGCTGCACCAGACATGGCTTAAGGGTCAAAGGAATCTCGGGCTCCTACACCAGACATAGTGTCAGGGTCAGAGGAAACTCGGGCTCCTACACCAGACATGGTGTCAGGGTCACAGGAAACTCGGGCTACACAAGACATGGTGTCAGGGTCAAAGGAAACTCGGGCTCCTACACCAGACACGGTGTCAGGGTCAGAGGAAACTCGGGCTCCTACACCAGACATGGTGTCATGGTCAGAGGAAACTCGGGCTAGGTGTCAGGGTCAGAGGAAACTCGGGCTAGGTGTCAGGGTCAGAGGAAACTCGGGCTCCTACACCAGACATGGTATCAGGGCCAGAGGAAACTCGGGCTAGGTGTCAGGGTCAGAGGAAACTCGGGCTAGGTGTCAGGGTCAGAGGAAACTCGGGCTCCTACACCAGACATGGTGTCAGGGTCAGAGGAAGCTCGGGCCCCTACACCAGACACGGTGTCAGGGTCAGAGGAAGCTCGGGCCCCTACACCAGACATGGTGTCAGGGTCAGAGGAAACTCGGGCTAGGTGTCAGGGTCAGAGGAAACTCGGCTCCTACACCAGACATGGTGTTAGGGTCAGAGGAAACTCGGTCTACACCAGACAGGGTGTCAGGGTCAGAGGAACCTCGGGCTCCTATACCAGACATTGAGTGGGTCAGAGGAAACTCGGGCTCCTACACCAGACAGGGTGTCAGGGTCAGAGGAAACTCGGGCTCCTACACCAGACAGGGTGTCAGGGTCAGAGGAACCTCGGGCTCCTATACCAGACATTGAGTGGGTCAGAGGAAACTCGGGCTCCTACACCAGACAGGGTCAGATGAAAAATTCGCATTAGACTACGTCCCGCTGAAAATTACAATACTGCCATGCTTGTGGGTTGGTAATGTATATGGCGTCGACATGAATTGGTCTCTTCGTAATCAAAGCCAGGTAAATAGCCAACAGGTGCAAACTGTTACACGTCCTAGCCTGATTACAGTGTGTTTATGGCTAAAATTTCGTATTGACCGGGGAAAAGCACACAATTACCTGACTACTTTATGGTTGTTGAAGCATTAGCTGAGCAATTCACGTGGGTGAGTCTGCACATGCTGCAACTTGAAGCAAGAACAAAAGTAACCATGACAACGGACATAAACCGTGGTAGTGAGATTAATGTAAGACCAGTCATTTATAGAAAAAAAATGTGGGATTAAAACTCGCCATATTTGTCACGTGGTTGTAATTTACTTGAATTTCATGACAATTAATTTCTAGAAAGGGTTTGTAAATATCGTGCAACGGACAGCGCCTAATGAGGGGAGTCTGTTTAATTTGATAACCAAGTGTATGGCTTTCGTTAAAAGTATATCACATGAACATAAAAATTACGATATTCCCTTTTGTCTTCTTTGACAATTTAATAAAACGAGCAAGAAGATGGCTGAATGATGTCTTCTCAAGGAAAATCTACAGAAGACAATTCATTAGATTAACGTTTGTGTCCCCCCGTATATCATTTTGTATGATTTCTGGGTCAGCAGTGCCGTGCAATATGACTGATGACCCGTGTTTTAGAACATTATGATTTAGATGACCGCCAAGCGTCACGTAATGCTAAGAGTATGATTGGATTAAGTCAAAGTATGTCGGCAAGTCTAATATTCCGGAAGGGCAATCCTGATAATCACACCATAGAGATATCCATATAATCGGACTGACCGTTTGATTGTAGTGGTCATTTCTCAGACTGACCGCTTTGTACTCGTGTCATTTTCGTTGTCCTCAACATCATGTCTTCACTGTAACGAAATAAAGGACATTGATTTATAGTATGGCGAAGTGGTCTCGGGAATACCAACACTTAAATATTTCTACACCCAATAGTGCTTTATTGGTGAATGGCTGATGGGTATATGTAATCGTGTGATATCAATGAGGAGGGTATCGATATCATTATAACTGTCTCACTAATTACCGAAAAGAGCCGACAACAAATTATAATTACCGACAAGAGCCGACAACAAATTATAATTACCGACAAGAGCCGACAAGAAAGAAAATGAAACAATACAATCGTTTTTTCATGTCTTAATCCAATGTTTCATTTATTTATTTATTTATTTGTTTCAATTTTGGATTTTTTGGTGGTCTGTTGTACTGTTGCCGACAAAAAGTACGAATTACCGACAAGAAGCCGACAAAAAAGAAAATGACACAATATAATCGTTATTCATTAATAGGATATATTTTGGATTTTATACTTCAATTTTTTTTGTCGGTTTCTTATCGGTAATTCTGTTGTTTTTTTTGTCGGCTGTTGTCGGTCATTCGGACTTCTTTTCGGCAACACCACAACGTTGAATCTGACGTCATCACTGATGAGCTGTAACTTACCAATTTATACATGTAATATTCTAAGGGAAATAACCATGTGTCACGTGATACATCATGTGATACATTATATGATACATCATATGATACATCATGTGATACATCACGTGATACATCATGTGATACATCACGTGATACATCAAGTGATTCATCATGTGATACATCATGTGATACATCATGTGATACATCATGTGATACATCACGTGATACATCATGTGATACATTATGTGATACATCATGTGATACACCATGTAATACATCCTTTGATACATCAAGTGATTCATCATGTGATACATCATATGATACATCATGTGATACATCACGTGATACATCATGTGAAACATCATATGATACATCATGTGATACATCACGTGATACATCATGTGAAACATCATATAATACATCATGTGATACATCATGTGATACATCATATGATATATGTGATGTTTTTAGGATTGGTCGGTTTAATTTTCGATTGATTATAAAAAATTTTAATTTCTGCTTTTCACAGTTTATATATGTTGTGTTAATTTCACTCACTTAAAAATTTCTCTTTCGATTGGCTTTGGAGCCAATAAAATTATAAAAAGCCTTTCAGTTGTAATCAACAAAACAAGTGACGGGTATTATATTTCCTTTTTCAATGTAATTGAGAAGATTAAAATTTCTAGAGCGCTTAATTGCAATAATCCGTGGGTGTACGCAAGGTCGTGATGCTAAGACTCTCGGTGAAACCTATTTGATATTTTTATGTGTTAGAAATGTTGTAAGGAAACGAATATTTGCGGTGACTGTAATTCTACGTGAATTCTGTTATTGTACTACGCTATATGTAATACATGTATGTTATTTTGATAATTGGAAGTTTGTTTTACATAACAATGAATTGTGGGCGTGGCTTTTCTGTTATTGCCTCACAGGTTTCCCCTTATTTTAGCTATTGTTTAGCTAGTTTAGTTTAAACTGTATTTTATTCAAATAAACCTACAAACTACATCCCATAATACAATTATATATATCAGTAGAATTAGAAAACAAGCTGTAAGCTTATGTTAATTCCTCTACTTTAAACGCCAGGCTGAATTGAAATATTGAAATAAAACGACTGATAGATGCTGAGGAAAAAAATCAATATTGATGCTTCAAATTACATTACGTTTATCACACACGAAAAGAAAAGAAAATGAAATTGAAATAGATAAATTAAAAATGCAATCCTCAACTAAAACACATTTTCAAAAAGCAAAAACAAAAACAAAACAAAAAGCAAAACAAAAACAGCAAAAATATCCATGTTATCGAAATCGCAATCCTCACTCAAAATCGATGTTTACATGGAGGACGCAGAAAATGTTCAGGCAGTTTAAAACCAGGCGTTCCGGTAGGGTGAGCGTCTCTTGGATTAGGTAAATATATATACCATGCTTATGTTAAACTCCTGAAAACGAAAACTGGTTTATTGACAGCTCAACCATGTAAGATATCCTGTCAGCGAAGTCAAAATACAACACAGCTGTTTTTATGCAGTTTCGTAATATTCCAACATGATTTCTGTACATGTGTATGTAACAGTATCTGTTGTTTGTCGTGGTATAGCTATCATGGGGAGCAGGGAGTCCTGATCTATTTATTGAGGGCACAAGACCAGCTATAGACTCAGGGTATCAGCTTCTGTTTCTTTTCTTTGATCGATAAGTTTCAAATCTCGAGCACGGCCAGTATAGTCACTACCCCTGACTTATCAGAACAGTATAGTTACTACCCCTGACTTATCAGTACAGTATAGTCACTACCCCTGACTTATCAGTACATTATAGTCACTACCCCTGACTTATCAGTACAGTATAGTCACTACCCCTGACTTATCAGTATAGTCACTACCCCTGACTTATCAGTACAGTATAGTCACTACGCCTGACTTATCAGTACAGTATAGTCACTACCCCTGACTTATCAGTATAGTCACTACCCCTGACTTATCAGTATAGTCACCACCCCTGACTTATCAGTACAGTATAGTCACTACTCCTGACTTATCAGTATAGTCACTACTCCTGACTTATCAGTACAGTATAGTCACTACTCCTGACTTATCAGTATAGTATAGTCACTACCCCTGACTTATCAGTACAGTATAGTCACTACGCCTGACTTATCAGTATAGTATAGTCACTACCCCTGACTTATCAGTACATTATAGTCACTACCCCTGACTTATCAGTATAGTCACTACCCCTGACTTATCAGTACAGTATAGTCACTACCCCTGACTTATCAGTTTATTCACTACCCCTGACTTATCAGTATAGTTTAGTCACTACCCCTGACTTATCAGTATAGTCACTACCCCTGACTTATCAGTACAGTATAGTCACTACTCCTGACTTATCAGTACAGTATAGTCACTACCCCTGACTTATCAGTATAGTCACTACCCCTGACTTAGTACAGTATAGTCACTACCCCTGACTTATCAGTATAGTCACTACCCCTGACTTATCAGTACAGTATAGTCACTACCCCTGACTTATCAGTATAGTCACTACTCCTGACTTATCAGTACAGTATAGTCACTACCCCTGACTTATCAGTACAGAAGTCACTACCCCTGACTTATCAGTACAGTATAGTCACTACCCCTGACTTATCAGTACAGTATAGTCACTACCCCTGACTTATCAGTACAGTATAGTCACTACCCCTGACTTATCAGTATAGTCACTACCCCTGACTTATCAGTATAGTTTAGTCACTACCCCTGACTTATCAGTACAGTATAGTCACTACCCCTGACTTATCAGTATAGTCACTTCCCCTGACTTGTCAGTACAGTATAGTCACTACCCCTTACTTATCAGTATAGTATAGTCACTACCCCTGACTTATCAGTACAGTATAGTCACTACCCCTGACTTATCAGTACAGTATAGTCACTACCCCTGACTTATCAGTATAGTCACTACCCCTGACTTATCAGTATAGTCACTACTCCTGACTTATCAGTATAGTCACTACTCCTGACTTATCAGTATAGTATAGTCACTACCCCTGACTTATCAGTACAGTATAGTCACTACCCCTGACTTATCAGTATAGTCACTACTCCTGACTTATCAGTATAGTTTAGTCACTACCCCTGACTTATCAGTATAGTCACTACCCCTGACTTATCAGTACAGTATAGTCACTACCCCTGACTTATCAGTACAGTATAGTCACTACCCCTGACTTATCAGTACAGTATAGTCACTACTCCTGACTTATCAGTACAGTATAGTCACTACCCTTGACTTATCAGTACAGTATAGTCACTACCCCTGACTTATCAGTACAGTATAGTCACTACCCTTGACTTATCAGTACAGTATAGTCACTACCCCTGACTTATCAGTATAGTCACTACCCCTGACTTATCAGTACAGTATAGTCACTACGCCTGACTTATCAGTACAGTATAGTCACTACCCCTGACTTATCAGTACATTATAGTCACTACCCCTGACTTATCAGTGCAGTATAGTCACTACCCCTGACTTATCAGTATAGTCACTACCCCTGACTTATCAGTATAGTATAGTCACTACCCCTGACTTATCAGTATAGTATAGTCACTACCCCTGACTTATCAGTACAGTATAGTCACTACCCCTGACTTATCAGTTTATTCACTACCCCTGACTTATCAGTATAGTTTAGTCACTACCCCTGACTTATCAGTATAGTCACTACCCCTGACTTATCAGTACAGTATAGTCACTACTCCTGACTTATCAGTACAGTATAGTCACTACCCCTGACTTATCAGTATAGTCACTACCCCTGACTTAGTACAGTATAGTCACTACCCCTGACTTATCAGTACAGTATAGTCACTACCCCTGACTTATCAGTATAGTCACTACCCCTGACTTATCAGTATAGTCACTACCCCTGACTTATCAGTATAGTCACTACCCCTGACTTATCAGTACAGTATAGTCACTACCCCTGACTTATCAGTTTATTCATTACCCCTGACTTATCAGTATAGTTTAGTCACTACCCCTGACTTATCAGTATAGTCACTACCCCTGACTTATCAGTATAGTCACTACCCCTGACTTATCAGTATAGTCACTACCCCTGACTTATCAGTATAGTCACTACCCCTGACTTATCAGTATAGTCACTACTCCTGACTTATCAGTACAGTATAGTCACTACTCCTGACTTATCAGTACAGTATAGTCAGTACCCCTGACTTATCAGTATAGTCACTACCCCTGACTTATCAGTACAGTATAGTCACTACCCCTGACGTATCAGTACAGTATAGTCACTACCCCTGACTTATCAGTATAGTATAGTCACTACCCCTGACTTATCAGTACAGTATAGTCACTACCCCTGACTTAGTACAGTATAGTCACTACCCCTTACTTATCAGTACAGTATAGTCACTACCCCTGACTTATCAGTACAGTATAGTCACTACCCCTGACTTAGTACAGTATAGTCACTACCCCTTACTTATCAGTATAGTCACTACCCCTGACTTATCAGTACAGTATAGTCACTACCCCTGACTTATCAGTATAGTCACTACTCCTGACTTATCAGTACAGTATAGTCACTACCCCTGACTTATCAGTACAGAAGTCACTACCCCTGACTTATCAGTACAGTATAGTCACTACCCCTGACTTATCAGTATAGTCACTACCCCTGACTTATCAGTACAGTATAGTCACTACCCCTGACTTATCAGTACAGTATAGTCACTACCCCTGACTTATCAGTATAGTCACTACCCCTGACTTATCAGTACAGTATAGTCACTACCCCTGACTTATCAGTACAGTATAGTCACTACCCCTGACTTATCAGTATAGTCACTACTCCTGACTTATCAGTATAGTCACTACTCCTGACTTATCAGTATAGTATAGTCACTACCCCTGACTTATCAGTACAGTATAGTCACTACTCCTGACTTATCAGTACAGTATAGTCACTACCCCTGACTTATCAGTACAGTATAGTCACTACCCCTGACTTATCAGTACAGTATAGTCACTACCCCTGACTTATCAGTACAGTATAGTCACTACCCCTGACTTATCAGTACAGTATAGTCACTACCCCTGACTTATCAGTACAGTATAGTCACTACCCCTGACTTATCAGTACAGTATAGTCACTACCCCTGACTTATCAGTACAGTATAGTCACTACCCCTGACTTATCAGTATAGTCACTACTCCTGACTTATCAGTATAGTTTAGTCACTACCCCTGACTTATCAGTACAGTATAGTCACTACCCCTGACTTATCAGTATAGTCACTACCCCTGACTTATCAGTACAGTATAGTCACTACCCCTGACTTATCAGTATAGTCACTACCCCTGACTTATCAGTACAGTATAGTCACTACCCCTGACTTATCAGTATAGTCACTACTCCTGACTTATCAGTATAGTCACTACTCCTGACTTATCAGTATAGTATAGTCACTACCCCTGACTTATCAGTACAGTATAGTCACTACTCCTGACTTATCAGTATAGTCACTCCCCCCGACTTATCAGTATAGTATAGTCACTACCCCTGACTTATCAGTATAGTATAGTCACTACCCCTGACTTATCAGTACAGTATAGTCACTACCTCTGACTTATCAGTACAGTATAGTCACTACCTCTGACTTATCAGTACAGTATAGTCACTACCCCTGACTTATCAGTATAGTCACTACTCCTGACTTATCAGTATAGTCACTACCCCTGACTTATCAGTACAGTATAGTCACTACCCCTGACTTATCAGTACAGTATAGTCACTACCTCTGACTTATCAGTACAGTATAGTCACTACTCCTGACTTATCAGTACAGTATAGTCACTACCCCTGACTTATCAGTATAGTCACTACCCCTGACTTATCAGTATAGTCACTACCCCTGACTTATCAGTACAGTATAGTCACTACCCCTGACTTATCAGTACAGTATAGTCACTACCCCTGACTTATCAGTATAGTCACTACCCCTGACTTATCAGTACAGTATAGTCACTACCCCTGACTTATCAGTATAGTCACTACCCCTGACTTATCAGTACAGTATAGTCACTACTCCTGACTTATCAGTACAGTATTGTCACTACCCCTGACTTATCAGTATAGTATAGTCACTACCCATGACTTATCAGTACAGTATAGTCACTACCCCTGACTTATCAGTATAGTATAGTCACTACCCATGACTTATCAGTACAGTATAGTCACTACCCCTGACTTATCAGTACAGTATAGTCACACCCCTGACTTATCAGTACAGTATAGTCACTACCCCTGACTTGTCAGTATAGTCACTACCCCTGACTTATCAGTATAGTATAGTCACTACCCCTGACTTATCAGTACAGTTTAGTCACTACTCCTGACTTGTCAGTATAGTCACTACCCCTGACTTATCAGTATAGTATAGTCACTACCCCTGACTTATCAGTACAGTATAGTCACTACCCCTGACTTATCAGTACAGTATAGTCACACCCCTGACTTATCAGTACAGTATAGTCACTACCCCTGACTTATCAGTACAGTATAGTCACTACCCCTGACTTATCAGTACAGTATGGTCACTACCCCTGACTTATCAGTACAGTATAGTCACTACCCCTGACTTATCAGTACAGTATAGTCACTACCCCTGACTAATCAGTATAGTCACTACCCCTGACTTATCAGTACAGTATAGTCACACCCCTGACTTATCAGTACAGTTTAGTCACTACTCCTGACTTGTCAGTATAGTCACTACCCCTGACTTATCAGTATAGTATAGTCACTACCCCTGACTTATCAGTACAGTATAGTCACTACCCCTGACTTATCAGTACAGTATAGTCACACCCCTGACTTATCAGTACAGTATAGTCACTACCCCTGACTTATCAGTACAGTATAGTCACTACCCCTGACTAATCAGTATAGTCACTACCCCTGACTTATCAGTACAGTATAGTCACTACCCCTGACTTATCAGTATAGTCACTCCCCCTGACTTATCAGTACAGTATAGTCACTACCCCTGACTTATCAGTATAGTCACTCCCCCCGACTTATCAGTACAGTATAGTCACCACCCCTGACTTATCAGTACAGTATAGTCACTACCCCTGACTTATCAGTACAGTATAGTCACTACCCCTGACTTATCAGTACAGTATAGTCACTACCCCTGACTTATCAGTACAGTATAGTCACTACCCCTGACTTATCAGTACAGTATAGTCACTACCCCTGACTTATCAGTACAGTATAGTCACTACCCCTGACTTAGTACAGTATAGTCACTACCCCTGACTTAGTACAGTATAGTCACTACCCCTAACTTATCAGTACAGTATATCCACTACCCCTGTCTTATCAGTAAAGTCACTACTCATATGGAATGTTGGCTATCGAGGCGAATCGGACACTCCCTCATTTTTTCCTTCATTAGAGCGACTACCCCTGTGAGGAAGGCTGGGTTCTTTCCCCTGACCGCGACATACCGCAGTCTATAAAATGGTAATTGCTATTCCTACTTCACTTTCAACATTCTAGGAGTGGGACGACTGGTTTGCCCGTTGTCAGTATAATGTGCCTTCGGCAGTATGCGTTATTGTGATTTTAAGTCGGCAGCATCAATTTCGCTCTCTAACAAGGAGACAACAGGGAACACCCCCTACCTCCTAAAAACACACGCATGCATCACACGACCATGTATCACATGCATTCATCACACGCATGCATCACACGCATGCATTACACGCATTCATCATACGCATGTATCACACGCATACATCACATGCATTCATCACACACATTCATCATACGTATGCATCACACGCATTCATCACACGCATGTATCACACGCATACATCACATGCATTCATCATACGCATGTATCACACGCATACATCACATGCATTCATCACACACATTCATCATACGTATGCATCACACGCATTCATCACACGCATGTATCACACGCATACATCACATGCATTCATCACACACATTCATCATACGTATGCATCACACGCATTCATCACACGCATGTATCACACGCATACATCACATGCATTCATCACACACATTCATCACACGCATTCATCACACGCATACATCTCTCACACAGTGGAGGCCGTCTTTAAAGGAAAACTATTGTTGATATAAAGTTGAATAATACTCAACCAAACAAACCATACGTGCGTGCTCGGTCAATCCAGGCACCCTGGTAGCAGTGCATGCATCTGACGAAGATATCCTTTTTCCATGCAGAAATGTGAAAAGTCAGCAACTGTTACGTAGCTTCTAAGAGTACATCTGAACTGAGTGTAAATATTTCTTTGAAATCCCATAATGACAGCAATAGTCTGTAACGTGACTGCAAATATATTTCACGTGGAAAATTCATCCGGCGAAATCAACATCCCTCAACATGACACCAATCATCTCTTGAAATCTTGAAAACGATTACAAAAAACTCGGAATTATTTCATCTTTTAACAATGCGTTTATCAACGTTGAATATTAGTCTCGATCTTTATGTATACTGTAAAACAACCAATTAAATTTTCGCGTAGAATTATTGTTCTGTTTTATAAGAGATTCGTTCGTGTAATCTGAATATTGGAATAGTAATTACATGCTGAGTTACCTTTAATATTGAAATTACGTTTTAATTATAATCATTAGTGGACCCCTGCCTTTAGAATATTAAGTTTTATGTGAAGTTAAGCTTAATCGGTTTGGTCTGTAGGACATGGCTGATTCTAGAGATTTTTTTTATCTAATTAAGGGGAGATAATCTTGTATTATAATTCAAATGAGGAATTATTTACAAAATTTTGTAGCAAGTCTAATTAGAATCATGTGCAGGGTATTTATTCATGCTGTTTCAATATAGAAAACAAATTCCAACGGAAGTATATTGTTTCGCCCTACAACTGGCGCATACCACATGCATTTTTGTTGTATTCGGCAGTGACGGAAAACAGTTGTATTTTAGCACGTGTATGAATTCGATAGAACTACTTTTTTTGAGTGACTCGCACTTTGTCCTTGGGTCTTCATGTAACGTTCACAAATCCACATCACACACATGTCGTAAATTAACAATTTTGAATTAATATTAAAATTTAGTATCTTTATTACCCTTTCTATCAACTTCATTTCAATAGAATTAAGAAAGTCTTGGCTAAAAATGTTGGGAACTATATTTTCCTTCGGAATACTTCAAGGCGTACGTTACCCGACCTAGTTTCAGCTGATCGCATATATCAATGCGCCCGAAGGCGATGGAAAGGAAACAATGTTCAGACAAACAGGTCGTTCTTAAAATGATGTATGTTGCTTCCTGTTTGACAAGGAAGCACTTATAGAAAATTATCTGGAATATTTCCCTATCAGTGTGGTGGGCTGGAAGGGATGTCATGCCAGCATGACGATTAAGTGAACTTTTTCAGCTTTTCCGATTGTTGAGTTGTCAACCAACCACCATTTTTTAAGAATATCAAAACTCGTTATTTCATCGCACCTATTATGCAAGTAACATTCTCAGTTTGAGAACGTGAATTATGAACTAGATTTGATATAGATATATATTGCAGTTGATGAAGCAATCTTAAGGGACATCTAACTGCAAATCAAGTCAAACACTGATATTTTACAAACAATTTCGTGCACTATGGTGCAGTTTGACAGAAGTAACTTGTTTAACTTTTAGTATGTATCATGGCAAACCTATTGATTGAAATGCCTCCATTGATGCCATATTTGTGTAATATTATTTACAGCCGCCATTTGCATTTCAAGGTCAATTAAAAATAAGTGATTATACGCACATAAAGTAAAATCCGGTCAAACAAATGCTCCTACCTTGTGCTATAGACACTTGTGAGCATAACAATTTGGCTATGTTTCAGGTTTGGTCATTTGTGTGACTTAGAATTATTCTATGCTGCATCTTACCATAAAGAAACTCTACAGAAAAAAAAACTGTTAGCATCTAAAGGAAATTCAATATTATTTTGCTGTATAGATGACCCTTAATGATATATGTTACACTCATAAAATGTTATCTCCCGAGACAAAAGATTTCCAATCGAACGTCAGATCTACCTTTGAGTACACCTTGTCTGATCTAGAGTTGTTCCCCCGTGTGCGCTCTTTAATTTAGAAACCATAAATGGTGTTGTTCTCTAGGTATTCTCTTGCCTTTATGTACATAAACGTTGTTGTCTTCTAGTTACAAGCATCAAGTATAAAGTAGGAGAGGCTCTCTGATGTTTTTCTAATTAATCAATTGTTTAATAGTCCCATCAACTAAAGCAAACTTATTCTATCAAAGACTTTGGTATGTCTCTTGAGAGTGCAAGTTTGCACGACCTCTCTTTATCAAAATTTTAATGTTTTCAAATTGTGATAAAACTATTTTAATTTCAGCACTTACAGTGCATGGATATCTTTGCTGTCTACTTTCGTCGACAAGGCCAGATAAACCACATACATGTTTTACATCTTACAAAACTCCACATTATATTTTTGTTGATGTTCCTTATCATTTCTGCTCCTTTCATTATATTTTTGTTGATGTTCCTTATCTATTCTGCCTCTTTCAATCTTCCTCTCCGTCTTCGTTAAAATCCAGCATTAGTATAAATCTGTTGCGTGACAAATTTTGTGTATACACACCCTTGTTGCGGAAAGGACGTAAGTAAGTTGTATGTTTTTTGTCCAATCCATTTGCGCTTATCTGCAATAAAATTGATTTAAACTAAACTAATATCTATGCTGTATATAAGATAGCGAATGGACTCTAAAGATGAAAAAGCAATTATCTGAGCGGTCGGTGTCAGTTATACTGCTTTCATTATATAGCGAAGCATTAGAAATATCGTTTAAATCAGGATTTAGCGATGTTTCAAATATTTCTATATGTTGTTTAGTGAGGTAGTCACCAACTACTACAAGGATACCCCGCCTCAAAATGACCCTGGCTGTTCACTGGCCGATTAGAAACAACCCTATGATATACTATTCTTTCTAATACTGTAATCATGCATGTTAGCGTTAATCTTATTTTAGTGATACTCTTATTTTAGTGGTAATCTTATTTTAGTGGCTATTTCATTTTAACGGCAATCTAATATTAGCGGTAATCATTTTTAGTGCTTTTCGCTTCGAAAGCCTCCTGCCAAATTATGGTTTTGCTAATTGCAGCTTTCTATGTATAACCTTCTGTAAAATCTGTGGGTGCACCAATTCATTATCTTAAAAATCTCTTTAAATTCAGTAGTACGCTACAATCGGAGTTCGCCAAAATGAATAAATTTCCAGTATTATGCTTCTCGTCCCTGACACCATCAAGCATTTCCGTCATAAAGTTGTCATGTTCATGCTCTTGTCTGCCGTAAGGGCAATAACCTCTCCTCAAATAGCTTACCATACTGGAACAAAGCATTATAATAGCGCATGTGATCCTAGCAGACAGCAATCAAGTTATGGAAAAAAACTGACGAAATAATGCGCCACTGACAAGCGCCATTAACAATATTCGCAAATCGATGAAACTTTTTTTTCAGAAGCAATGCGGACACTGTACAATGACTTAAGTAGACTGTCATCCATATCGGTTGATCATTTTGTTGGAATTTACATATTGATGCAGACAGATTATAGTATTGTGCCGGGTCCATTAGTTAAACAGAAACTGTTTATGTTTTTCCTACAATTAGTAGCATTCTTAACTGAATAGACGCCATCAATTTTCATGGTACTTTAATAAACAAACACGTGACTAGTTTAAGGAGAACGCCTGGTGATTTAAATGAAAAAAACCATTGCAGGGCAATACGAAATGTGTTTCACACACATTCTTTTTTAAGGATTGGAGTTTTATTTGGTGTAATTCTCAATGATATAAATAAATGTATCTTTTAAATTCCATAAATACCTGATACCCATAACTCTAACAAGCACAGCGAGGTTTTTGGGAGACGAGGGTTATTGTCGGCTTTAAGTGGCCTACCTCTATATCATTACATATATCAGATGGTGGTATGTATGTGGGTAAACACTACAATCATTTCGCAGTTATCGAGTTAAACGAGACAAACACATCACTCTGCGGAGACAGATTTTCCTTAAAACGAGCATATGTACATTCATTAGAAAGTGAGGTCAATGGAAAACTGTATGTGAGAATTGTATGCAAGAACTGTAAAAAACAACAACATGTTCTTCACTAGTTGCTAGCATGCCTCTTGGGAGCAAAATAAAGAATTTTGGTGTGTTTTCATTCGTGATCTGCATATGAATGTGTTTCAAATATTTTTTTATTTTTTTATTTTTATTTTTTATTTTCATTTTTATTTATTACTGTTATAATTGAAGTCAATGTTCGTTGTCTCGAACCTTGGTAACTCGATGACCCTGCTTAACTCGAAATAAACGAGGGTTATTGTCGGCTTTAAGTGGCCTACCTCTATATCATTACATATATCAGATGGTGGTGTGTATGTGGGTAAACACTACAATCATTTCGCAGTTATCGAGTTAAACGAGACAAACACATCACTCTGCGGAGACAGATT
Organism: Pecten maximus; assembly: GCF_902652985.1. Taxonomy (NCBI): domain Eukaryota; kingdom Metazoa; phylum Mollusca; class Bivalvia; order Pectinida; family Pectinidae; genus Pecten; species Pecten maximus. Next base: position 42,400,735 of record NC_047021.1, read on the forward strand.
TTCCTTAAACTCGAAATAAAGCAATCTAGCTCCGACAGTAAAAAGTCTATATACGTAAAATATATTCGGTTAACTCGAATACTCTTGCACGATATCTCGATTTTTAGGTCACCTGAAACAAAGTCTCAAGTGACCTATTCTAATCGCCTTTGTCCGTCGTTGTGCGTCCATAAACAATTTAAATTTTCAACTTCCTCTCCAAAACTGCTGAATAAAATTCAATGTAGGAACGTTCCATAGTGAAAGGTCAACCAACCTTGTGAAGTATATGATACCCAACCTCCAGAGGCCTGTGGTGCGGGACCAAAAAGGCTCCAATTGACAATTTGAAAAAAAAATCTTCTTCTTAAGACCGAAATAAGGTAGAAACAAATACTTTTCATAGGTGGAAGGGTCTTAAGGTGTTTTAACTTAAATTTTATTATCCTGTGGTCTTCCCCTGGGGAGGGGGGAAACTTTACTATAGTTTATATAGGGAAGGCACATTCCTTACTATCATTTGTTTGATTTCTATTGAAATGCATGTTAATTTGCTTAACATTATTAGCACGGGGTGACAGTTTGATGACATGCACAAGTTAACCCTAACCGACCCCGAGGGGCTGATGGACGGGGGCCAAAAAAGTTCATTTCGAAAAAAAAACATCTTCCCAAGATCAAAATAAGGTAGAATCAAATACTCCATTATCGATGGAAGGGTCTTACGGTGCTGTATGAAAAATGTGAATTCCATGACCCTAGGGTATCATGCTTGCCCCTTTGGGGGGTGGGGGTGGGGGTGGGGATGGGGGGATGAGGGGGATTTTATTATAGTTTATATAAGGAAATCACATTTTTTACTATCATTTGTTTGATTTCTTTTGGAATTATTCTAACAGGGTAAGAATATGGCAGCGTTGGAAGGCAGCTTGATGTATGCAAATACTGACCCCCAGGGGCTGATGGATTTGTTCAAAAAGGGTTAAATTGACAGAAATATTTCAAAACTTGGGTGACCGTTAAGGCCCGTGGGCCTCTTGTTGTCTTCCGAATAAGGATACACACCGTGTATATACAAATGAATATATACAATTTGTTATGCTGTAAGATGGCATCAGAAATACCATAGCTGATCGCAAGGTACTCCAAGCAGCGCCGGTGAGCCCTTGAAGAAGGAGACTGTTTATGATTCAATTTTATTCTTATTGTTGGGTTTCTACTAAATTCACGTTTAAATGCCCCTTCATCTATATGTAGAGCGTACGACGAGAAAAAAAAACCAGCGGTAACGCGCAGAACTAAAACTCATAACCGGAAGGACAAGAACAGGAAGTGTATGGAATTACATTAATGAGACTCCGGAGGGAACCCTCCAATCTTCGTAAGGGATAATGCATTCTGGAAAGAAATGTTTCCGTCACCACAAGCGGTTCCTATCACAGTGCTCAGTAAATCGACAATTCTCTGATACGCATCGCAGCCAAGCAATACACGGACAACATTCTTAATTATGTTGATCATGTCAAGTTTCTTTTATCTTTGGACTCACGGTTCCTGTTCCATTAATCCGGAGATTATTCTTGCTTTTTAAATGTTAATTTTGAAACAGTTTGATATATTTTGTCCCTTTTTTGCAAAAAGTCCGAAAGAGCGAACTAACATTGAGGGGAATACTAAATTCTTTGCCACAGTAAATACTCAAATATCCGGTTAAAACGGAACTTGTCCGGAATGTGAATTGTTCGGATTAATGAAATTTTCATTATCGAGTTGTGATATATTATTTAGAAGTAGACGGTCCTTCTGAATTCTGGCCTCAACCAACCCAATACAAGTTGTAGACAAAATTGATGCATACACATATTAGGTTGGCCCATTGTTGTCATTGATATTCTATAATTATATCTCAAGATTTATTAGCACGAGACAGGCAATACAAACACGCGCGTCTGCTGTGCTATAAATAGATTAATAACTGTATATAAACTCTATACTTAATTAAGTTTTTTCTTGTTATTTTGATATCACTTTCTATCTCCTTCAATGTTTTTCAACGGCAACTTGAGCAATGTTCACTAGATATGTAATTTGTTGAATGTTGAGCGAAGCAATGCAGATGCATTTAGCTATGTGTTCTCTAGAATGGCGTCCGTACAAAAATGTCAGTCGTTCTTAACGATATAATACGCTATCCACAAATAGTACATTAGGTTAATGTTCATTGTGTTGTCTTAAATTGATATCTTTTAGCGATGTCAATTTCGCCGATTGGGAATATCTGCCAATTTACTTCAATCAATGCTACAGTTGTAGGCTGCTTCGCTAGGCATTGTGAATTAGACTCTCCCTTCAGAGAAAAAGTGTCATGATCGCCCAAGCCCTCTCAGCAACAGTAACACCCAGCCTCGTCAATTGGAGGGGGAGTTTCTCACGCGATGATATTAACACTACGTCGGCTACAGTGCCTACTTAAGTTAGCTTTTCTGTCAAATAGATTTCACGAGGATGCGTTCTCCGATTTATCTTCATTGTTTCGTATAAAAAGTGAACCTTTGTGATATCCAAGTTCCATGGCTCGATATCTACTGTGTGCCTTGCGATGTCATTACAGCACTGGGCAGGTGTGGGGAGACGTGGATGATGTACCAACTGTCACGTGCTCTGTGCCATCATTATGTTTTTACCGTCTGCTTTCAAATCATTGGAAGATTTCTATAAAGAGAAGCATTTATGACTATCGGAGCTTGATACAAATCCCCGCATAGTCAATACAAACTGTGTTAGGAGGAACCTAGTGATAGTCCGATATAAATGTATATCCGTGGAAAATTCTAATGTCCGGAAACATCTGACACCTAATGGCGGCTTGAAGGACAGTGCAAAGTGTCTGTTAGTTCAAAACGTATATCACGCCATGAGCTTGCGAGATGTACTGTATTCTGGGTTTTTTCCCTATGGAGACAACAGCAGCTGATGGATTTCAATATAGAATAACCCGAATAGTGGAGTCATTTATTGTGTCAGCGCGGTTGGAATTCAAAGAAGAACTCGCTCGGATTTTAAAGTAAACGTGTGGATTTTTCTCTAAATAATTAAGGATATTAATTACTTTACCTCTGTAATTATATTTACTTACCATACGTCTGTAAATTTGTGCCGTGACGTCAACGGAGAAGCGTTCTCTATGGAAAGTTAAACATTCCTTGGGTTATTTTTGTGGCTATTAATTTTCGGATTGTTTTATTTATCGCAATCCGTGGATTTTAACCATCATCTGAACAGTCAAAGTGCAAAAAAGTTTGACTAACAACAGAGTATACACTTTTATTATGTTTTAAGATAACCTTACCAGCATTATCTCTTCAGACGTCTAGAATATTGTTAAGCGATTTATAAGAACGCTGTTCGTTAGAGTCGCCACATAGTTGGTTTAGATATTGCAGATGCCCACTGCAAAACGTACATGTATAGGAACGTTGATTAATTTTACAATGTGTGACCCTTTCTCTTCTCACGGCGAGTCAACAGCACTGTCTACTGGACAACATGTGGCGCTATTGTGTAAGTATGTCTTTGTGACGTCATGTTGTGATGGTGAACCACATTGTTCCCTAATGCAATGTGATACCAGAGCCAGGTAATACCTTTTGAATTGAATTACGTCCATGTGTTCAGTGTCCGTATAGATTGTAACGTCTAAATTTTCGTGCGGGAAATTTCTGTTAAGGTTGGTATTTTCAAATGAGGCTATTTTGATATTTTCGAAGGTGATCTTTAATCGTAATAATGATAACATGGGAATTGTGGTTCGTTATATAGCTTAACACATTCGCTACCCGACGATAACCAATGGCTAGCGAAGATGAAAAGTGCAAACTTTTACAAAAGCAGGGGAAAATCACAGGGACTTGAGAATTAGTTACAGTGTACATGTATTTGGACCTTCCCACAGACTTTTTTTTTGGGGGGGGGGGGGGGGGGGGGGGGGGGCGCTAGATTAAAATTCGGTATTATACTCGTATATAATGAACACCGGGGAGTCATTTTTACAGAATTTTCAAACCACGATAGAACGTCACTCGATTCATCTATCTGCCATATTTACATGTATGTATTTATATGTCTCCTTTGATATATTGCCAATGCTTCACACAAACCAGCATACAACTCGAGTCTTATGCCATTACCACTCTATTTGGAGATTGCTTTTGGATTTAGTGGGTGTAATTGCAAGAGTCTAATTAAATGGGGTTCCCTGTTTGCGAGAAAGACTTATACATATGTATCCAATCATTTGTCCTCGAAATACGCCGGTCTTTCGTGGGATTACTTCCCGGTATATATGTACCCATTTTTGCAGCTGTGTAGTATACGGAATCATCTGTACTAAAGGTCAATATAGCATCTACGAGTGGAATCAATATCAAACACACATTTTCCAAGTTTGATATAGGTTCTACATCACGTTTAAAGATGTTTTTCCCAAGATGAAGCCTCTTCGCGAACCCAGGGTCATACGTGGTATCTCAAATATTTTCCCAGAGTAAACCTATACATTGGGCCCTATCTTTTGATAGACTGCATTGCTTTTCTAATGTTTAAATGTTTGTTTATCTATTTGTCATCTATGAATTTTTGCAAACCCATTTGTGACACGTGAGAGATTTTTAAATATAATTTACATACGGAATACAGTCAAATAGCGGCCAACAAACAAATTATTTTGAGTTATCCGAAAAACAACGTCAAATAAACTCGTTACAATTCACACAAATCATTTGAGTGTCTATATTATTGTTTATAGACGGTTTTGTATTATTAGCTTTAGACGGAATAGGAAAAAAAACTTAAATGAAGGAACTTTAACGAAATCAACTGAACCTGAACTGTATAAAATGTCTGAGTCCTGAGATTATCGCCATGTATTCCACCTAAAACGTTGTCTGGCCATCCATTCGGTTACCCACAGTTAAATAACGATTTGTTACAATGTTATTTACGTAGGCGAGATCAGCTGTCCGACGCTGTATTCTAGTCACAATATGTTGTATATTACGATATCAAATATCACACGGTAGTGAGCATTTAGTTGGTTTATCTTTAATGTAACCAGAGGCGTGGTTTCTTATATTTCTTTAAATAATTCAGATAGTTGACAATTAATATCATAAAATGACGCAATGGTGTCATTTCATCTCGGAAAAATATGTGTTTATGGATTATTTGATTATTTCATTTGTGTGGTTGTGTTTAGTATTTTACATGGTAGGTTCATATTTCATTTGCTATATAAATACAAAAAAACCCAAAATAAACCAAAATCATAAACAAAAAACAAAATAAAACAAAAAACACACAAGCAAACAAAAATATATATATATATATATAAACAAACACACACACACACACAAACAAACAAGCAAAAAAACACAATACTAACGTGAAAACACCGCTACTCAAACAAATATACACAATAAGGAAATTTAGACCAAGCGTTTCTGAAGAGTTAGCGTCCTAAGTGTTACCAACGACACCTGCTATGTAAATCTAGGTCAAACCTTGGTGAATTCACAAACATGTTAAATCACATTACGGAAAACGAATTTGAATATTGCCTAATAAAATCATAATGTTGCTCATAAAGCTTTCCTACGGTCACATAGCCAAACCCTCTACACATCTTTTTTTATTATTACAGAGAAATATTGATATTTGAATATCGAGGCTTTGAGAAGCATTTACTACATGTGTCGAGAGATAGAAAATGAACAATACAAAAATTGAAACCATCATGTCCAATCCAATTTCATTAGTTCTTAGCTGACCCTTATGGCCACTAAATGTGCATTGAATGACTTCGATCTTTCTTTCCTATTCCTTTAAACTCATCAATGGAGCTAATTTTGCTTGAAAAGCAAAAAGTCATTATTTGTTTAGATATCGTTTTGCTATTGTGGGGCATTTAAGTATATCTATGTCCGACACACTCATATTTAGTAACGTCTATTCTATGACTGGAACCATTTATTATTATTATTTTTTTTTTTTTTTTCATTATCTGAGATTTTTCACTTTGTTGCAGTACGTCCGTACACGTTTACAACGCGTTTTGCCTAAATGCGGTCTCAAAAAAAAAAGGGGGTCATTTTATTTTTACTCTTGGGGCAGGGATCATTGTGTTGAAGAGTAGCGGTGTTGGTTTTTGTATTAATATCCTTTGTCTTTGATGTAGCTGTGCATATTTACATTCGGTATCTTGGGGCTAAGCAATCAGCCTGTAACGTTTTCTTTTCAAATACACAGACCATCTAGTGTTGTCCTAGTGTCTACTACAGCATTGTACGCATGTCAGATACTATTTACACTGACAAGTTATGTAAATACACGGCAATCAACTGTGAAGAGCAAATACGGAGTAAATATACAAGACGGGGGCATATTGTAATTGTTTGGTGATACCCATCTCGATCAATATTGCGGCATTTCAATTATATTCATTTATAAGTCCAAGTCATGCTTAGTACATCGCTTTAATCGTCCCCGTCCCCGCTCATCTCAACCCCACTCAGTCCATCGCCTCAAACGGTCAAACTACACAAACATTGCAGACGTTGTTTGTTTGTATTTTGTTTGTTTGTTGTTGTGTTTTTTTGTTTTTTTGTTTTTGTTTTTTTTTTTTGTTATTTTGGGGTTTTTTTTTGCGGGGGGGGGGGGGGGGGAGGCTATATTAAAAATTCGGTATCAATGACAACCCCGGTGTTCATTATATAGTACATAGTCATTTTTTTACTGAATTTTCTTCTAGCCCCCCCCCCCCCCCCCCCCCCAAATCATCTGAAAATGTGTTCAACACACTATGAAGGTCCAAATACACGTAGACTGTAACAAATTATCAGGTCCCTGTGGTATATACACTAGGGCTGGTCCAAATACACGTAGACTGTAACAAATTCTCAGGTCCCTGTGCCTTTAAAACTCAATCCCTCAAACCTTGAATTAGTAATACCAATATCCGTATCCTGGTTACTGAAATATCACGAGAAATAAGATTACAGCGATGATATCACATGTTGATTTCAGCTGAATCATTTGCATGGTCGACACGGTCCGTTACGGTTCGTGAATACGTAAATAATGGATTTTAAAACTAGTTAAAAATAGTACACCTTACCCCGTGAAGGGAATTTATCATACTTGATTATTAGGAATATCTGTATATTTAAAATTTACAAGGCCAGGTGGACGTGCTGTGTACCTACAATCAAGCAGCTATTTACAGTGGTAAAGTGGAATTTGTACTTAAATCATTGTCGGGCCAGTGTTTGTGTAAACAACGATTAATTTTTGTTAATATTGTCGAGAAAAACTGCATAATTTACATTCAATTCATGTACGCATCTGCTTTTCTGTAAACAAACTGCCGGAAGTTGCATTAGCAAGGATGATGTAATGAAAAGCATTTACAAGTCTCGTGAGGGTAAGGGGGGCATTAAAAATCCGGTCATGAGTGATCTAACTGCATGTCAGAAAGGGATGGTAACACGTTGAATTCACACGAATGGGAATTAACAGGATTTCGATTAATTACAAGGATGCAAGATAAAAGCAAGGTGACGTATTTCACTATATCTTATCTTTCAGGTTTTGATATTAGCCTATAGCTTTGCAAATATTCCCATTGGTTCATTTGACCATGATATCAATGCACACTCAAAAACAATATTCTGTTCATACAGAAAACTGGAATGCACCCATGATCTTTCATGATTTGCAGTTTATTTCAATCTACGACATACACTTGTCTCTTAAAATAATGAATTGCCTAAAGCTGCTAAGCACTGGCGTGCCTATTTTTGAATCGTTTGACAGTGTTTTGTACAAAACTTTGACAGTCCAATGTACAATACTTTGACAGTCTATTGTTCAATAATACTTTGACAGTCTATTGTTTGATACTTTGACAGTCTATTGTTTGATACTTTGACAGTCTATTGTACAATACTTTGATAGTCTATTGTACAATACTTTGACAGTCTATTGAACAATACTTTGACAGTCCAATGTACAATACTTTGACAGTCCATTGTACAATACTTTGACAGTCCATTGTACAATACTTTGACAGTCCATTGTACAATACTTTGACAGTCCATTGTACAATACTTTGGCTGTCCATTGTACAATACTTTGACAGTCCATTGTACAATACTTTGGCTGTCCATTGTACAATACTTTGACAGTCCATTGTACAATACTTTGATAGTCTATTCTACAACCCTTTGACAGTCTATTATACAATACTTTGACAGTCTATGATAAAATACTTTAACAGTCTATTCTACAACCCTTTGACAGTCTATTATACAATACTTTGACAGTCTATTGTACAGCCCTTTGACAGTCTATTATACAATACTTTGACAGTCTATTGTACAACCCTTTGACAGTCTATTATACAATACTTTGACAGTCTATTGTACAACCCTTTGACAGTCTATTGTACAACCCTTTGACAGTCTATTATACAATACTTTGACAGTCTATTGTACAACCCTTTGACAGTCTATTGTACAGCCCTTTGACAGTCTATTATACAACCCTTTGAGAGTCTATTATACAATACTTTGACAGTCTATTGTACAACCCTTTGAGAGTCTATTATACAATACTTTGACAGTCTATTGTATTATCCTTTGACAATGTAATTGTTACCGATCTATTATGTATAATGTGATTTTTTGTGTTTAATATAATCCTTTTGTTAACATATCACGGTAACACGATTCCCTTCATTTCACTAGTGCATCTTTTAATGTTTCTCGCTTTTATATTCAAAGGTGCCAATATTTTGTTTGTCTTTTATACATTCCTTCCTTTGATATCAAAATGCCGTCGCCGTAACGTCATTGCGAAATCAGATCTAGTCATCGTAGAGTTTATTTTTGGAATAACTAATTATTATTATCTGTTGTTGTTTTTGTTATCAGTATTTCGTAAGCTTATTTTGTTGCCCTCATTGTTTTCTTGTAATGAGTTTGTCAATAATGTGTTGAACCAGGGTCGTTGGTTATCGACAACTAAGTCTATTTATAGATTTACCGTGTATGCTTGTTTATTTACAAATAAAGTAGAGTAACTGTCATATAATCATCTGTATACTGTAACAATGGGTCTTTTGGGGATCTTTTGTTGATTCAAATTTTTGCGATATTGTTAATTCACTAATTTTGTGAACCGATTAATTTCTAACAGAAATATATTCCATTTGTGAGATTTCACAATACGAGGACAGGCCAAGTTTGTTTTGTTCTTTTCAAATTCAAAATTCCAAAGACGAGATCAGTATTTATCTGACAATGTTTAGACACGCGTTTCCATTTCAAAATAATGAAGCTAAAGGTACAACGAACCACAATCTAACATTTCAAAAACTCTTCACCTGAAATATCGTCTTTTTATCATTTTTATTAATGTGATGGCATGCTTAATCCTATCCAGAGCATTCCTTGTCGTTTCCTCAATGTCATCGTTTAAAACCAATAACCATTAATTGTCTTTTCTTCTGAGGCCACATTTTATGCTCTCAAATTTTGTAGTTTATATACAATATGCATTGCGGGTTATTTACCACCAAAATGCTGCTCAAATATTTAGATATATTTGTAAATATTACAATCGCCATCTTGTCATGAATTCCGTGTATCCTATTTATCGCCTCCATATCCTAGAGAGTTCTTCACCTGATGGTTTCCCCCACAATCTTCAACAGGTTCTGACTCTCCGGGTTCATATCGATTTTTGTTTATTCCAAATGTCCTTTTTTTTGCTAATGTCTCGCTAATTGTGTTATTGTTCGAGAGCTAACGCTCACTGCATTTACGTGCTGGCGTTTTTTGTGCTTCCATTTTATTTTTATCCACAAGAAACAATTTATTTGGTCATTGTTTACAGAGCGTCATATACGTATATTTTGTTTACTTTACCCGAAGCTTACCGCCCACTAAAATCACCAAGTACTTCTACTGAAACTTCTCGTTATAGCACAATATTATAAAATTATCTTTGTCGTTGTAGAGGCGTGATTCCATCATGCTTATTGATTATTGGTAATGTCGGAGACAATCGTGACACCAAGTATTGACTGGGATATAGGCAAGAGGTGCCTAATTAGGCTGTGACGGAAAAAATGAAGCACTTCATGGGGCTATTAACAACATCTGAAACTAAGCTAACAGTGCTCTATAAATTTTGTACATGAATCAAACAATCTGTTCCTCTTGTTTGACGACTAGTTAGCTTGACTTGCAAAATACCATTTGGGTTTTTTTTTTAAATAACTAAGTGTCCTGTTTGGAATCATCACAGATATTGGGAATATCAAATTTTAACTTAATCGTTAAAATGTAGGAAGTGAGTTGCACAGGTAAAAAAAAAGTGAAAGAATTCGGTAAAAAGAAAATCAGCTTTTTTCGAAATTCTCGCATACATTCTAAACCGGTGTGGTTAGCTCATAAGAATTAAATACAAAACTGTCTCAAATACGACCTTCCTTGTTGACGGGGCGACAAAACTTGGGCGTCACAGGCCTTCCAAGTTTACTTTTTTTAGGACTGAAACTTGATACAAATATTCTGTATGCGATTTCATTTTAATCGCATATCATGTTTAAATTATCTGCTATTAGATTCGTTTTTACTTTTTTGTTGTTGTTTAACCGGTTTGTAATTCAAGGTAAACTTTTGTAGTAGTACGGCATCGTTGTCAATAAACATTAAACATTGAAACCGTCGCCCCGACCTCAAAACGATTTTGGTAGAGAGAGTGCCGTAGTAGCGGTTGATAAGTCTCCATTACTTGATGAAAAATGGTTATCTAAACATTTTCTCTATATCAGTTATCGCCACAGCCGGATGTTTCCCTATCAATGAATTTTCGCGGGTATTTTAATTTCGTTGATTACTTGCGCAATCATCAATAATTTACGATATAGATTTCGAATACTTGAAGCATTCAAAAAGTGATATGAAGATATTGTCATACCTTTAGCCCGCCAAATCGAGAATTCTCGAAATTTAAGAACGACGAAAATAGCTTAATAACAGGAAGTTAGATTACAAATTATACCAGTAAGTACCAATATCAAAGTCAATCTATCTGGATTCCATGTTTCCTTATTCTTCATGCCATTAGTGTCACCAGGGTCCAATTTTATCTATGTTCTTGAACTTCAGGAAGATTCTTTAACTAGGATGTTTTCCTTAGTTCTGTAAAACAGCTGTAAGATGTTCATAGCATCACTTACCAGTCCAAGAAGGACGAAACAGCTGTATGATGTCCTTAACATCATTGACGAGTCCAAGAAGGACGAAACAGCTGTATGATGTCCTTAACATCATTGACGAGTCATAGAAAGACGAAACATCTGTATGATGTCAAAAGCGTTATTGACGAGTCCAAGAAGGACGAAACAGGTGTATGATGCCCCTAACATCATTGACGAGTCATAGAAAGACGAAACATCTGTATAAATGTCAAAAGCGTCATTGACGAGTCCAAGAAGGACGAAACAGCTGTATGATGCCCCTAACATCATTGACGAGTCATAGAAGGACGAAACAGCTGTATGATGTCCCTAACATCATTGACGAGTCATAGAAGGACGAAACAGCTGTATGATGTCCATAGCATCATTAACGAGTCCTAGAAGGACGAAACAGCTATATGATGTCCATAGCATCATTAACGAGTGTATGATGCAACTATATATCCATGATTTGCCATTTTGTATATAGATACTTGTGAGGTATGAGTCTGTTGTATAATGCTTTGTTTTCCGAACCCGTTGTCCAGTTGAAAAGGAAATGAAAGAAAAAACTCCAGTTAGTTTCACAAGTGCTAAGTGTACCCCATAGATACCCGATTTGTTGATAAAAATTGCAATCTCACTTACATCGTCTGTTCTTAATAGTCACAATGAAGACTTCCGGTCATGTCAGCATTCACACTTACGTCACCCATGCTTCCGATCTTGATATTAATCGATACCTCAGTAGGCCGATTGTTTAACAATTGTTTTAGGTGGAAAGCGTCCCTAAAGAATCACCATTTATTTCGTTTATTAAAGGGCAGCCACTGCGTATAATTGTTCAAACAATACGCTATTGTCTTTGACATCTCAACCTGTGTGTTTGTACGCGATCGCAATAACATGTAACGGGGGCGCATATCAATTGATAGAATGACCTTAAGTCCGTGTTTGTTTTTTTCCATACATATAAGGATGATGACAGTTAGCACGTATTTGTGTATTCGCTTGATCCATCGCTTTACACAGAATCCAGTAATGGGCGCCTAATGGAAATGAAAATCGATTGGAAACGGACAGACCAAGAGTTTAATCATCTAAAGCAAAAGACTCAGGCAATGGAAAAAGGAAGATAGGAAGGGCGTTCAAATACTAAACGTGAGCTCGCGCGTTCGTAGGCGTGTCAGTAGAAATACCAGGGTTGCACCAGGTGGCGTTTTAAGCTAACATTTGATTGGGGTGGGTTTTTTTCTCAGATAGGTGTAAGAATGCGTAATGAATTCAGATATTCTTCCACTTGAAAATGACTTGCTCCCCAATGGAGATAAAAATAACTCAGGTTGCATATACACTTTGAGTCGTAAGTACATGTATTAATTTTAAAAGAAAAACACTTCATACCTTAAGATTAATTGATGACGAAATGATTGCTTGTCTTATGAATTGATATTTATGTATAATATGTCCTCTACTATTTTGATATGTTCTGTAAATATTTTTCTGCCTGGCACAATGAAACGTTACCTAGCAGGAGCTTGATTATCAAAAGGAGAACGATTAAGGAATGAGCGTAAGAGGACAATGATAAGGCGAAGGAGCGTGCATATGTAGTTAGTTTGTTCCAGGCAGATATTATGTTATTGTGTGTAAATCAAATATTTTTGTTAGACATAAATTAATTATTGTAAACTTATCTGTCTTCCCTTCACTTTCCCACTTTAGTCTTCCTTTTCTATTTTGCCAATCGTAAAATTAATGTAAATGTCCATTGTTTTGTGTGACATTGTTGTAAAAATGTTTGGAGGAGAGGGCTTTAATAAGTTGTATAACTTGTGCCAAATCCTCATGCTTATATTTCTGCAAACAACAGCAAAAAAACAAACATACAAACAGAAAAACAAAAACAAAAACAAAACAAAGAAACAATAAAAAAAAGATAAAAAAAACAACAAAAACAAACAAAAAAACAAACAGAAAAGAATAGTATAAAACTGTTTTCTGGTCATTCTCATAATCTTTTGAGTAATATTCCTTCAGCCATATAATCATCTACGTTTTACGCTTGTTTTTGTGTGCCCCAAGGTTTGTTTTTAATACTCTTGTTCTCTCTTCGAGAAGTTGTACATTGTATTGTCTCTTTTTTAACATTGTCTCCCAGCAAGTAACAAAATTGATCGAAGATTCATGTCCAAATAATAACATTTAATATCTTCGATGAATAGCACTTGAAATCTTCAACTGAAAACTGTATTATTTATTTCAAATATCATGATTACCATGCTGACGAGTAAACTTACAAGAAATTACTTTTAGATATGGATATTGATGGGGCTAACGATTTTATGATTGCCTTATACGATAAATGTGTTCAGTCTTCGCTATAAGGAGGTTCCAAAACGCTACATTAGGCTATCTTCCTTGTGTTTTCAAGGATATAATCCCTTTTTGATTTATTTTGTGTGTTATTGATTATGAGATAGAATTATAATTATACGTTGACACTATCTTGATTTTGCTTAAGACACCTTATCTTAATATTCTCGCTTCAGAATTCATTATTGGTATTCAGTCGTACTTATCATGTTCTCGTTCCTAAATGATTGACATATTCAATACAACGCTTAATCTCCGTACACTGAATAACACTGAAACCCCACAGTATCGTACATTTATAAAATATAATTTCGTTCTTGTTGAGTACAATAACCCGTTGGCAACAATGGAGATCTGATTCTGCTATATGTTTGACATATTAAGGTTTCACATTACTTTAGGTTTCTCTCCTGTCAAGCATCTTCATAACACAGATGTTTGTTTTTGTCGCGATATAAAACTAATGCTACATGTACGTACTAGTTTTCGTGATAGTGATACTGTAAAACAACTTATTTTCGCGTGCGATTAACAATGTTTTTTTTAGCAGGAGATTTCGCGACAATTATTCGCCGCAAAATAGTTTCAGTCACAGGTATAGTAGGCCTTTTATGACTTTTAATCTCAAAATTAAATCGCAGGGGAAAAGTCATTAGGCTTGAAAAGGCGAAATTAAGTCGCCGCGAAAATAAGTTTTAAATTAGTAATGATGTCATAATTTATTGCAACACATTTGACAAATATGTTCTGGTAAGAAAAAAGAAAGAAAACTGTCCTTTTTCACATCATACAAGGTAGATGATGTCTGTCAGCAGTTTCTGATCCTTCAGTAAAATTTTGTTGTTTTTTTAGTTGAAATCATGATTTTATTTGGTAATATTCTATTTCCTCTATGTGATATTAAGTTCGAATGCTCGCAGATATTTTAAAAGGTTCAGTTTTAACCGTCCCGGCTCACACTTTGAGGACGTGCCATAACCTATATTTGACCTAGATTCACTTGATAAGTTTCGTTAATGACGCAAAGAAACTTACCTTTCCGAAACACCTGGCTATATTCTCAGTATATGTTTCAACGGGTGGCCAGGTGAAAGGTTGTTTTTTTTTTTTTGTTTTATTATTCTACCCTCGTTTCGTCGCTTTTTATTTCAATTATGGTCTCGTTTATATATGGAAAGATAGCTTGACTGTTTTGTCGTTTCTAAACCAGATCAGTCTAGAATTCATTACATACATCAACTTGGACCAAATCGATAGGCTCGTTCATGTGGCGGTTTTCTTATTGTTATGAGCAGGAATGTTTCTAGTATATGTTTGACCTCGAAACACTTCGCTACACCAAAAACAACCGTGCCAAGCAGTACAAAAACATACAAATAGGTCTGGGGTAATTATCCGTATATATACTGATAATACTATAGTCAACAGCGGTAAGGTGTCAACAGCACCACGACTAATTACCTCGCACAGAGGCAGACAACACCAGTACTGGAATATCACAGTGACAGTATGTATTCTTCGTTCAATAGGAGATAGAAGTTTAATGTGACAACTCGCTAGCGTTCTTACATCTTTAGTTGGTACGAAGTGTCACCGAATCATAACGTAGGGGTAATTAACTAAACTGTATTTGTATCATTATGGAGATGAATGTGTACAAAAGTTACTGTGATATGTGTATAGGATTTCAACATGATCTTCTAATTTCACATTCGGGTATATAATAATCTTCGAGACACTGGATTTCCATAATTGTTAAAACATTTACCAAACCAAAAACGAATGTCCGTTTATGTATTGACGACATATACCGAATAAAAAGGGCTATTATGGATTGACGACATTTGTCAAACAAAAGAAAGGTCCATTATGGATTGACGGCATTTGCCAAATAAAACAAGGTCCATTATGAACTGACGACATTTTCCAAACAAAAAATTTAAAAAAAAGAAAAGTCTATAATTGATAGACGATAATTTAAAAAAATCCTTTTGAATAGCAAAAAGATGTAAACCTCTTCAGTTTATGGAATTTACATGTTGCAATTTAGTGAAGTACATCATTGAATTGTGTGAGTCGATAACTGCTTTTATACAATTGGATATGTTATCATGGTTTCCCATCAGAATGACTTCGTTCTACGCTGTGTATCAGTCTAGGATATTGTCCTGACCCAATTTGCTACTCGTTTGCTAACGGTACCATTTGTGGTTTGATCTTTTCATGTTGCGTATTTTTTTTTTTTTTTTTTTTAGTTCCATGGACTCAATTTCTTGTAGGGATATTGAGTTCTCTGGTTTCATATTTAATTCTTGAATGTTTGCGAAGTAGTATTCTTTATACTTTGTCTTAAAATATCTCAAATAGTTATATCTTAATATACTACATACTACTTATATAGGAGTTCGTAAATATTAACTGTAAGTAGACACCATTGCGAGCACTGGCATTTTTTAAACCAGATATTTATTCACTAAATATCAAGATAGCACGAGTTCTATGACAATGACAGAACATGATTCATTTCTCTGGAAGAACTTTGAAATGCAGAGTACTACATGTCGTTATTACTTAAACCAAAGTTACATAGATTTTGTTTTGTGACATTGGCATGTAACAAGATAGTTGCTAATCCAGTCACAGATAGAGACAATTGATCTTATTAACAACTGGTGATTGTTTTTTATTAAGTTATACTTATCCTACGTAAGAAAAATAATGCGTACCATTAATTCCCAAATCAACGGTGAAAAGATTTCCAAGGTCATTCAATCTATATTATTTGTTAAGACCTTGGAATAATTGGAATTTATTCAAAATTAGGACTTAATAAAACAACTTAAGGATGGCCCGATAAATACATAACTCCTTTATTTACTGAATATTGAATTGCTTCTCTGAATTCCATTACATATGAAATATGAATGAAAAATAAATTTGTATGGAGACCATTTAATAAGCATGCAAGAGGAATGAGACCATGCGTTCCGAAAGAGAAAGCGTCTTCTTCATCGGCTACACCTGCCGTGTAAATCTAGGTCAAATCTAGGTTACGTCACATTCGCAAGAATGAGAACTAAGGCGATGACAACAGAACCACAAGGCATACAAAAAAACACATAAGATTTCTAATAATGTATGGAAACATGAGACATATTCAAAGGGGCATTCCTTCGTTGTGATGATTATATGAGTGTCTGTGCCGACATGTAATTATAAATTAACGCCGAAATGTACAAAAAAATGTGTATCTTATGCAAATACTTTATGTCTTTGCGGTAATTAATTATACTTCGGGTCGAATTAAGAATTTTCAGGGCTTAATACTCGAAGCATTTTTATTTATCTTGAGAGTAATACTGCCTTTTTAATGTACAGATTATAACTTTTACTACTAAGAAAGATTACATATTTCCCAGTTAGTTTAATTTTGACGACCTAAACTTTATTCAAACGAAGGAATACTCCTTTGAAAACCACTAATAAATATAGTATATACCAAACTAAGACTCTAAAAAGGCATTATGAAAATGTTCTTTTCTTTCTAGTAATTTTAAGTGATAGTAGAAAAAACTTTGTCAACCAGGAAGAAATCAGTTATTTGGAAACACCTTTTTGTAGGTGGACGAAAACTTCTTTTACAATAAAACAAATTATTTTGTTTGGACAAATGTTGTCCTCAAATCAAAGTAAAAACAACGAAAACTACCAGCCAAATAAGGAAACAATAATTGTTACAAAAAATCGATTAAGCGGTAGCAAATTGTAACCAAATATATTAATTTGCATGGGCACCCTTGACAAAGTACAGGGAGAATGATATTAATCTCTAAATCAATGAAAATAGGAAAAAGGAACATATTTGTCATTCAGGAAGTGAAAACAAAGCCCATTGAATTAGAAATCTAAAGAGGAAACCAGCAAAACTATCTATAACCGTCTAAATATAGCCAGCTCAGAAATTCTTATCCTAAAAAGTCTTGGCCTCCATCATATCTGCTAATGACAACAAAGGAGCGATAATGGCTGTCTGTGTTCGTATTGTCAGCTCTCCGACTTCGGCAGGCTAAAATCCTGCCAGCGCTGCGGCTTTATGGAAATTAATGAGAGAAAAAATCTCGATATTTGTGTTTTGAGAGAATGCGCTGTGCGTTATTTAAGCACCTGGTGTGTTCTTCGTCTATATGGAACTATATTTAACCTATCTTTCTTTTATTTGCTTCAGAGAGCGACCATTGTCATGATATCGCGGGGTCCTTGGATTATGTCGACCATGTGCCTCCTTTGCCCACGAGGATAAAAACAAGTTCCGGTTTGGGCCAATCATTAATTAGAAGAACAACCCTTGACAGGGATAAACGTCACCGAGCATCGCTTCCGGCTCAAGTCATCGGTGAATATACCGTGCAAAATGGAAGATCTCCAGCAAAGCGCAAAAGAGACAGTTTCTTGAAACGTCGGCATAACTCGGCCTCAGCCATACAGGTGTCAACCGCTTCTAGTAGTGTACAGTCTAGTCTGTCCAGTATGTCCGAGTGTAATGAGGATGGATGCGGAAAGATGGACGACGTTCATATCTCAAACACAAGCGACCCACAATCACAGGCATTTATCCATCTTCATTCCAACGTGGATGATTCCTCTTCTAAATTCAGTCGCAAGGATCACCCTGTGCATAGCAACAGCTGTCCTCAGATTGAGACATCGTCTTTTCAAATGTTTGATATCGTTGGTGATGAGGCAGGGATTAAATTTCCATGGCAACGTGATGCATCAACACAGTGTAATATTCAAATAGAAAGAGTGAAATATACTAAATCGAGCAGTGTAGATACATCGCCATCCTCAAGCTCGGGTTTGACCACTCCTAATCATCTCCCCATGTCCTATCTGGACTGTGGGAACAGGGGTGGTCAAGGAATTGTTCGGCCACATTCTATTGGGTGCCTGGAGGGAACCGTTCATGAGGGTGAGATAGAGAGACTGCGGCAAGAACAGGCCCGTAAGGCTAGAAAATCTGATTCTTTCCTTCAAGTATCCCCGAGATCATTACGGAAACGTCCGTCCTTGGCCGTATCAGACGATCATGGGTCCGTATCGGACCTAGGATCAATATCGGAAAATCCCGATATCGAAGGGTAATATAAATTTTGTTTTTCATAATCTCTTTTTTTTTTCATTTATTCGAATATCAAGTTTTTTGTTTGCTTGTTTTTTTGTTGTTTTTTTTTTTTAATATTTTGTTTCCTTTCAGGAAAATATTGAATATTACGTATACCATTAAGGATGTTTTTTTATGGCTAGAGTTTTATTACTTCCCTTCCAGTAAACCGGAGGGGACTGGGGACAAAAGGTTTTGTCTGTGTTCTTCTCGCATGTTATTAATCTCTAAAAATGCCAGTAAGGTCTATGAGCAGTTTATTCCGCCAACATGTATTCGTCGCCTTGGTAGACGAAAGTTACAGTTATTTCAATTAGTTCTTTCCAAAATTCCTCATTAAACCACTCTGCTCCTTTTTTCGATAGAATGAATGAAAATTAAGACGAATTTAAAATCAGGATTTATTTTTGGGTTACACTTACCGCGGTAACAGACAATTTAAAAATAACGAAACACTAGGAGATCCCGGGCGTTCGACCCTCTGTCCGTCCGACCGAACCTTTGGTTAAAGTTTTGGCTGAGTGATTTGAAATCGCTTACCATTAATTTGATCATTGGGAAGCGGGTACTGTATATTAAGGAACCACGGAACTTAATTATTTCGCATAGACGATAATGTTAACGTTTACCACTGTCCTGCTTAAATGGAGTTTTCAACACTGGTCCACTAGCCATAATTTTGAAGAATGTCATCTCGGAAACCTGTAAATAGAATGATTAAAAATTCTACCAATTTGAACTTTTTTTAATTGGGGGCCACCATCTTGTATTGAATTCAGCGCCAAAAATGCACCTAAATTTACAACACAATACACACTTAATTAACTTCCCCTGACAAAAACAGGCTAGAAAAAAACAACTTTTTTTTCTATATATTTTACATCTTCATGTATTGCCCAGCCCACATATAAAACATTGGAAACTTCTCTCATCTAAATATCCAATCAGTAGGCCCCGATCCATTCACCTTCCTATTAAATATTATTCTGCCCAAACAGGAAACCCAGAATCTATTTTTGATTTGGTTCTGTGGTCCCTTAGGACTATTTAAGAGGTCTTGCATCACTCTTGACAGAATGAAAAATAGTTCAATTGTTCTTATTTTTGTCATTTTGGGGGATTCAACAGTTCAATGTAAAGAGTAAGTTTTCGCCTAAATTCTTGTAAGCATCCACCAATCAAATACTTGTTATTCGAATACCCATAGCATTTTTCGGCAATACAAATACGATTGCTTCTCTTCTTTCAGGCGAGATTTTGGTTTGGAAGAAAGTCATATGGCCGATTTGTCTTCTGAACTTCGTCGGATTGCCCTGAAATCTGCCGAGCAGTACCGAGATTCCAACATTCTTCCATCGCCTCGAGTTTCCCCAACATTATTCAACGGAAATCATCCGAGGAATTCCGGGTCGGACTCGGACGACTGCTCTGGACCAGGTAAACTTTGGAAAAGCGAATCTAGAAATACTTATAAATCAAATGAAAGATTATATTTTGGTCGACATTTTCCTCTTAACGTTATGGATAACTTCCACGTTTTTACCGTGTCGTCAAATAACTTTATAACAATTCAAAATCGTTATGACACCTCTAAGGAAAACTTACGTGAAAACCTAATGTGTGTTTCATTCGATGATACGGGCTAGAATGAATTTGGCACAACAAATTTGTTTAATTTGCCAAATTCCTTTGTAACTTTGTACCTCTGTTCGATTCTTACGTAATTACACAACCGTATCCCGCAGGAGTTCCCCTTGGTGATTGATGAGGAAAGTAATGTACGATAATTAAATATTCATGATAACGATTACAACACAACCAGTGTATATGAATTATGTAAAATTGACTGGACTGCAATGGTTATTGCAGCATACAAAATGGCGGATTCCAAATGGCCATTTCTGTCATTATATACCCCTGGGACCACTGGCGCTGGCGGGGTTTAGTGCAGAAATGAAATCACTGTCATCAACACTCAGTATTTCTGCATTTATAATCAGAATCCCTAGAAATCTTTGGTCTGCTGATGGTAGGATTTCGCAAAGCAGACCAATGTTGACATCGCAAGGGAGTCATTCCACCAAGTAATTATCTGACAAAATTTATACATATCAACATTTTTTGCCAATTATAATAAAGTGCTAAATGTCTGTCCTAACAAGTATGTGTTGGGCGATTGACAGTTATTATCTTTACAAGTGAATGGGAACTCTCAACGTTGCATCCGGTTTGGTCACGTTGTGATCAATCTCTACCATTCCAGGCGCAGAAACTCCAGGGATTATCTATCAATATCAGTTTGCCGGTTACCGATTAAAAATGGGAAGCTTTCGCAAATGTACAATATAGTTTTAACATGATATATCAATATTGCAGTATTTGTGCGTGCGATCTGTCACGATGTGTTGATGTCATGCGAGGATAATCGACATTTCTCTCTCATCCATGACCCATTTAAAACTATGATGATGCCAATTATAGAATCTGGATATTATTTTATTTTATTATAAACTTCAGCATTGACATCAATGACCTAGTAATTTGATTGAGAAAATATCTTTTAGGAACATGTCAATTTCCATAAAAGGGCGTTCAAAGTAATTCAATTTCCAATGGATTGACGCTCAGAGTAGGTCTATAATGAGTTAATAGATTTTGAGAGATATAGGAATTACAACTGAGAATAGCAATTTATCCTTAACTACATAAACACGTAATGATTTAATTCTGAGATCAAATTGCCGATATTTTCTTATTCCACTTTTGATTTCATTTTGATGAATTTTATTTAACAATAAAGTATAATACAATGTAATGTCACGTGACTTATGACTATCAAAACAATCTGCTTTACATTGATTTTAAGATATATATCAACGGCCGTACAAAGTAATTGTATGACATTCTTGCAAAGTTTGGTGGCGAGTTATATCGTTTCAATCTCGATACTCACTGCATATTTGACTTAGTCGTCTACTCCTTTCATTAAAAGCATGTTTGATTGTGTTCTTGACTTTCTCCATTAGAATCTTATTTGGTTCTTTACTGATTTTTTAATGGTATGGTCGGAGTTAATGATGTTCTGTTTTATTCCATAGATACCCACTCTAGGAAGTACCTGACGATTCCAAGAAAGGTAGGTCAAATTGTTTAATGTTTTTGTACGCCATTTTCGAAACGTCATGACCTGTATAGTGTTTCTAAATCAAGTGAAACAAAATTGATGTGGGAGTTTGAAACATTGCTGATGTCAATGAGAATTTATCTTCATATTTGTGACATTGTTGACGTTCTAATCATTCCGCAAAAAACGTGTCTCCCTATTCCTAATGATTCTTTATCATTCCTTCTATTTTAGGAATAATATATTTGAAAAATTAAATTCATTTTCATTTATATGGAATCCCATAGATGAAATCTCTACCACAATTTATTCGTCAAACAGAATTTGCAAAATTACAATGTGCCACAGTAATAAGCAATTTGGTGTTCGCCTGAACCATTTCACAGCAGTTGTTTTGACCCTTTTTCCAAAGGAAAGCAAGCTTGATCGATGTGAGTGTAGTTTTGACGTTCCAATTCCGCGTATGCACGCGGCAATATTTCCTATCGGAACACTGTTAATGGAAGCCGTGATGACATTTTTAAGGCAACTCAAATATTGTTGTTTGTCATTTATTGAAATCTATTCTAGCAGCCCGTGTCGACTACACTTTTTAAAGCCTATGTCTCAGTAGCATACATATGTATAGGTACGTTTTGTTCGGTTGTTATGGTAACCGCGCAAAAGTTTCATTCTGATATTTTATGACATTTTTTATTATGTCAGAACAAATAGTGTCATTGCTTACGTACTGAAAACCTAACCAAGGTTTATTTATTGACTGAATATGGCGGTAAATGTTTGTGTCACTGATGTAGCTAATGAACTCAAATGCAGAGAGTAACTTCTCCTGTAAACAGGGAGAGTTCGGCAATCAAAAGGTAGGCCAAACGTATTGTTTTAGAAAAAAAAATAGTGCTAAGTCTGCGGTTAATTCATGCTATCACGCCAATTATGATCAGAAGTAAGCTGATTTTGGTCCTAATTCGTTATGTATTACAACAATAAAACAAATTACATGCCACAAGGATTTAAGCTACCGAACAAGATCCGCAATGGAAATATATTGTTGAAATTTTAGGTAATGAAAACCATCAAGGCTTTCGTTGATTGTGTGGTAGTATGTATTAGGTGGGAATAAGTCTAGCTTGTGATACAGGTCTGCTATGGTAGATTCCGCCTCTCAGAAGCAGGCACCACATTTTATTAAAATATTAGTTGTTTATAAATTGATTAATTCAATTTAGGACTACCGTTACTTAAAACTGTGCAGGAAAATGGTAACGGAGATAGAACTATCTTTATTTTTAGAAGTATTAAGATGAATTAATTCACCGCTTTGATTAAACAATTATCTATCTAAGTCATTAAAAAGTATTCTTATAACAAAAAAAAATGTAACTTTTCTGTTTTACCATGTCGTACGGATATGTCATAAATTTCATAAGACACAGGTGCAATTTCAGTATTAATTTTGTGACGTCACGAATTGGCTTCTCCAAATTGTCTGTGTCTCCATGTTGGCATTCTTGTCTCATATAGAATGAATTTGAAATTATCAACTTTATTTTCATAAATACGAATTATGTGATTAATAGAATCCTTCAATCATGGATGGCTATGTAATATGGAATTTAGTAAACTCATGAAATAATTTTATATTTTACTTAAAGGCTTGTGGTTGATCAAACTACACACTGTACATTACAAGCACATAACCACTGGTGTAAAATCATCTATTCGTTTATTTTATATGGAAGTCGGTACAGTATAAAATAAACAACAGTTGCCCCTTGTAAATTTTTTAATACTTAATTCAAATACCTTGTCGATTCAATTAAGCAAAGAATGTTAAGAAAAATGTATTCTAATCCTGTAACACACTTTGCTGTTAAATATTATATCCGATCGTCCAAAATTACTAAAACTTTTGAGTTTAATTAATATAAAGAAAGACTCTTGTGTATATTGCTTTGTTTTGTTTTGTTATTTTCTTACGTCTTTCGTTTTCTCAGAAATCATGACAAGAAAATGAATTCATTTTTGATTTTATTTATCACATTTCGTCACTGTATATACCATATTACATCTCCATATTATCGATTTCCTATTGTGCGGGCAATGACGCATTTTCATAATAATAAGTTAAATCATTATGCAAATATAATCAATCGATAAATAATGAGCAAAATATAGATTTTGATAAAGAACATTAAAAACAGTGCAGAAAAGTTAAAACCAGATGTCCTGTACGGTAAAGAGTATCTCAAGATTCATCGACGCCATCGCAATTTATATCTAAGTCTGATCAGGGTCGTTTTACTTGCTTTAAATAAGAACAGATGTTGTAACGTTTTGAAGTTTTAAGTTACAATAACTCTCTTCATTATTAGAAGTGATTCCATGCTAATTTAAACAAGTTTAGCGCGCACTAGTGTTGACCATCATACCTACAAGCACCCTGTGAACGATTAATTTTCTTAACAGCAATGCTCTGATAGCACTATTGGTTGTGGGGCTGTTTAATTCATTAACTCTAGCCTTAAGACTCAATGCTATTTTGGTTAATGATTCCATTAATTTCTTTTCGTTAATTACGTTATACCAATCCAACTATCAACATTTAATTTAACTCTCCGGGGATCGTTTTGTGCGGAAAGCCAATACAATTACTGTACGGCTGTAAATCAAGCGTCTTTTCCACGTTTAAAGTCAGAACATTCAACGTTAACCGGGGTCTTGGCTTTCACGAGACGATCGTGTGTAATGTATTTCAATTAGGTTACCACTTGGCATACAACCTTCTCCAATGGGATTAAACAAGCCGCTATCATCACGTGCATTGCACGTGTTCCTATATAAAGGAATGGTTTTTTTCCTTGTATTATTTTCCTCGTCCCTGAACCACTATAGGGTAATGTCAATGGAGCAAAAGACATGATTATGTATAGGGTCAAAGGTCAGCGTTCAAGTCATCACCCCAAAGACATCAACACTTTAATTAACCACATTTGAATGCACGTGTATATGACTATTTGTTAACGCGGCCAATCCATGTGTCGACGTGTATGGGAAAAGGTGTATTTGTCAAGGTAGTGTGTACGTGTAGGTTTAGATTTTAGATTTTATTTTTCACTCAGACACACAAAATAGTGTATAACAAGAGGTCAGACATTTTTAACAGAATGGATGCATGACAGGCAAAATATAATATAATTTAAAGAGGAAATGTGGAAAAATAAGTACATTTTAACCTTTCATAAATATAATTATTAATATAATAAAGTTTACATACTGCATAATCACAATGCTGGATGATAAAGGTGTGTTATAATAACTTGACTAGTTTTTGGATGAATAAACTGACATTCATATACAGTTTATTATAAAAGATTGAGAACATTCCTTTCATTTTAAAGTAATTAGGATTTCTGTAGTAGTAATTTGGGATATATTTACTACGCAACTGGAGTACATTATGGTTGTTACACACAAATAAAAAATGGAACTCATCTCCAGTACCAGCGTTACAAAGTGGACATACTCTATCTTGTCGCTGGATTCCAGTCCATCTTCCGGTTTCAACCGGAAGTTTGATATTTGACGTTCTAAATTTACATATAGTTTTCCTATCTTTTACATTTAGTCGCACAAGATAATCTTCGAAGCCAAAATGATATCTAAATATAGAGTATGTTTGTCCTCTCGACGTGTTTTCTAATTGATTGAACCATGTTTGTATAAATTGGTCTTGTAATTTTTGAGTAATAATTGACTGTAGATATTTAATATCAGGTACACAATTTCTCTGTTGTATCCAGACAAAACTTAATCCAACGCTGTCTAAAATATTTTTAACATATTTCATCCATTTAAACTCAGTCTGACCAGTTACATGGAGAGTATACATCAATTTGTATATAGAACAAGACAATTTGCTTTTATTGGTTAGAAGAGTATACCAAAACTTTATCATTCTTAGGTTGATATTAACAGTAATAGGATACCTGCCAGTTTCTCCGTAAATCATCAAATTAGATGTATTTTTTCGTAGACCAAGAATTCTTTTACAGATCTGTAGATGTATTTTTTCCAACATACTTGTATTTTCGTATCCCAATATTTCACATGAATATAATAATATTGGGGTGACTAGTGAATCGAATAACTTCAGTTGTAAATCAACAGGTAAATTTATATTTCTTATCTTACGATAAAGAGCAAAAAGTGCTTTATTGGTTTGAACACACAATTGTTTTTTTGGCAGCTGTAAAGCTTCCATTATAGTTAAATAGTACACCTAGGTATGAGAAAGTATCTTGAATATCTAGTTGCTTATTGAACACCATAAATCGATTTCTTCCTTTCGTTTTTCTTTTTGAAAAAAATACTACTTTCGTTTTCTTTGTGTTAACCTCAAGTTTCCATATCTGACAATATTCTTGGAACATATCTAACATAGTTTGTAAGCCAGTCGCTGTTTGCGACATTAAAACAGTGTCGTCAGCGTATAGAATAATAAACAGTTTAACATACATATCGATATTGTCACGACATAGTTCATAAATCTTAGACAAACAATCAACATTTTTTTTCGACAAAAAAAGTTTCTAAGTCGTTCAAATACAAAGCAAACAAAAACGGAGAGTAATTTCTTCCTTTTTTTAAACCGATGTTGGAGGGGAACATTTGTGATATTTCATAACCATTTTTCACACAAGATTTAGTGTTTGAATACATACCATATAAAACATTGAATATCTTCCCAGTTATGTTACTTTTTATGATTTTTGTAGGAGATGGTGTATGTGTCAAGGTAGTATGGACGTGTAGGAGATGGTGTATGAGATGGTGTATGTGACAAGGTAGTATGGACGTGTAGGAGATGGTGTATGTGATGGTGTATATGTCAAGGTAGTATGTACGTGTAGGAGATGGTGTAGGAGATGGTGTATATGTCAAGGTAGTATGTACGTGTAGGAGATGGTGTATGAGATGGTGTATATGACAAGGTAGTATGTACGTGTGGAGATGGTATATATGTCAAGGTAGTATGGACGTGTATGAGATGGTGTATATGTCAAGGTAGTATGGACGTGTGGGAGATGGTGTATGTGATGGTGTACATGTCAAGGTAGTATGGACGTGTAGGGCTGGTGTATGAGATGGTGTATATGTCAAGGTAGTATGGACGTGTAGGAGATGGTGTATGAGATGGTGTATGTGTGACAAGGTAGTATGTACGTGTAGGAGATGGTGTGTGTGACAAGGTAGTATGTACGTGTAGGAGATGGTGTATATGTCGAGGTAGTATGTACGTGTAGGAGATGGTGTATGTGATGGTGTATATGTCAAGGTAGTATGGACGTGTAGGAGATGGTGTATGTGATGGTGTATATGTCAAGGTAGTATGGACGTGAAGTAGATGGTGTATGTGATGGTGTATGTGTGACAAGGTAGTATGTACGTGTAGGAGATGGTGTATGTGATGGTGTATGTGACAAGGTAGTATGTACGTGTAGGAGATGGTGTATGTGACAAGGTAGTATGTACGTGTAGGAGATGGTGTATTTGTGACAAGGTAGTATGTACGTGTAGGAGATGGTGTATATGACAAGGTAGTATATACGTGTAGGAGATGGAGTGTATGTCAAGGTAGTATGTACCTGTAGAGATGGTGTATGTGACAAGGTAGTATGTACGTGTAGGAGATGGTGTATGTGTCAAGGTAGTATGGACGTGTAGGAGATGGTGTATGTGTCAAGGTAGTATGTACGTGTAGGAGATGGTGTGTATGTCAAGGTAGTATGTACGTGTAGGAGATGGTGTATGTGACAAGGTAGTATGTACGTGTAGGAGATGGTGTATGTGTCAAGGTAGTATGTACGTGTAGGAGATGGTGTATGTGTCAAGGTAGTATGTACGTGTAGGAGATGGTGTATGTGACAAGGTAGTATGGACGTGTAGGAGATGGTGTGTGTGTCAAGGTAGTATGTACGTGTAGGAGATGGTGTATGTGACAAGGTAGTATGTACGTGTGGAGATGGTGTATATGACAAGGTAGTATGTACGTGTAGGAGATGGTGTATGAGATGGTGTATGTGTCAAGGTAGTATGGACGTGTAGGAGATGGTGTATGTGTCAAGGTAGTATGTACGTGTAGGAGATGGTGTATATGTCAAGGTAGTATGTACGTGTAGGAGATGGTGTATGTGTCAAGGTAGTATGTACGTGTAGGAGATGGTGTATGTGTCAAGGTAGTATGGACGTGTAGGAGATGGTGTATGAGATGGTGTATGTGACAAGGTAGTATGGACGTGTAGGAGATGGTGTATGTGATGGTGTACATGTCAAGGTAGTATGGACGTGTAGGAGATGGTGTATGAGATGGTGTATATGTCAAGGTAGTATGGACGTGTAGGAGATGGTGTATGAGATGGTGTATGTGTGACAAGGTAGTATGTACGTGTAGGAGATGGTGTATGTGATGGTGTACATGTCAAGGTAGTATGGACGTGTAGGAGATGGTGTATGAGATGGTGTATATGTCAAGGTAGTATGGACGTGTAGGAGATGGTGTATGAGATGGTGTATGTGTGACAAGGTAGTATGGACGTGTAGGAGATGGTGTATATGTCAAGGTAGTATGGACGTGTATGAGATGGTGTATATGTCATGGTAGTATATACATGTAGGAGATGGTGTATATGTCAAGGTAGTATGTACGTGTAGGAGATGGTGTATATGTCAAGGTAGTATGGACGTGTAGGAGATGGTGTATGTGATGGTGTATGTGTGACAAGGTAGTATGTACGTGTAGGAGATGGTGTATGTGACAAGGTAGTATGTACGTGTAGGAGATGGTGTATGTGACAAGGTAGTA
The DNA here is from genome assembly GCF_902652985.1 of Pecten maximus. NCBI lineage: Eukaryota > Metazoa > Mollusca > Bivalvia > Pectinida > Pectinidae > Pecten > Pecten maximus. Next base: position 42,429,539 of record NC_047021.1, read on the forward strand.
TGTACGTGTAGGAGATGGTGTATGTGTGACAAGGTAGTATGTACGTGTAGCAGATGGTGTATGTGTGACAAGGTAGTATGTACGTGTAGGAGATGGTGTATGTGACAAGGTAGTATGTAGTGTAGGAGATGGTGTATGTGACAAGGTAGTATGTACGTGTAGGAAATGGTGTATGTGACAAGGTAGTATGTACGTGTAGCAGATGGTGTATGTGTGACAAGGTAGTATGTACGTGTAGGAGATGGTGTATGTGACAAGGTAGTATGTACGTGTAGGAGATGGTGTATGTGACAAGGTAGTATGTACGTGTAGCAGATGGTGTATGTGTGACAAGGTAGTATGTACGTGTAGCAGATGGTGTATGTGACAAGGTAGTATGTACGTGTAGGAGATGGTGTATGTGACAAGGTAGTATGTACGTGTAGCAGATGGTGTATGTGTGACAAGGTAGTATGTACGTGTAGGAGATGGTGTATTTGTGACAAGGTAGTATGTACGTGTAGGAGATGGTGTATATGACAAGGTAGTATATACGTGTAGGAGATGGAGTGTATGTCAAGGTAGTATGTACCTGTAGAGATGGTGTATGTGACAAGGTAGTATGTACGTGTAGGAGATGGTGTATGTGTCAAGGTAGTATGGACGTGTAGGAGATGGTGTATGTGTGACAAGGTAGTATGTACGTGTAGGAGATGGTGTATGTGTCAAGGTAGTATGTACGTGTAGGAGATGGTGTATATGTCAAGGTAGTATGTACGTGTAGGAGATGGTGTATGTGTCAAGGTAGTATGTACGTGTATGAGATGGTGTATATGTCAAGGTAGTATGTACGTGTATGAGATGGTGTATGTGTCAAGGTAGTATGTACGTGTAGGAGATGGTGTATATGTCAAGGTAGTATGTACGTGTAGGAGATGGTGTATGTGTGACAAGGTAGTATGTGCGTGTAGGAGATGGTGTATGTGTCAAGGTAGTATGTACGTGTAGGAGATGGTGTATGTGTCAAGGTAGTATGTACGTGTAGGAGATGGTGTATGTGTCAAGGTAGTATGTACATGTAGGAGATGGTGTATATGTCAAGGTAGTATGTACGTGTAGGAGATGGTGTATGTGACAAGGTAGTATGTACGTGTAGGAGATGGTGTATGTGACAAGGTGGTATGTACGTGTAGGAGATGGTGTATGTGTGACAAGGTAGTATTTATGTGTAGGAGATGGTGTATGTGTCAAGGTAGTATGTACGTGTAGGAGATGGTGTATGTGTCAAGGTAGTATGTACGTGTAGGAGATGGTGTATGTGACAAGGTGGTATGTACGTGTAGGAGATGGTGTATGTGACAAGGTAGTATGTACGTGTAGGAGGTGGTGTATGTGACAAGGTAGTATGTACGTGTAGGAGATGGTGTATGTGTCAAGGTAGTATGTACGTGTAGGAGATGGTGTATGTGTGACAAGGTAGTATGTACGTGTAGGAGATGGTGTATATGTCAAGGTAGTATGGACGTGTAGATGGTGTATGTGACAAGGTAGTATAAACGTGTAGGAGATGGTGTATGTGTCAAGGTAGCATGTACGTATAGGAGATGGTGTATATGACAAGGTAGTATGGACGTGTAGGAGATGGTGTATATGACAAGGTAGTATGGACGTGTAGGAGATGGTGTGTATGTGACAAGGTAGTATGTACGTGTAGGAGATGGTGTGTATGTGACAAGGTAGTATGTACGTGTAGGAGATGGTGTATATGTCAAGGTAGTATGTACGTGTAGGAGATGGTGTATGTGACAAGGTAGTATGGACGTGTAGGAGATGGTGTATGTGTCAAGGTAGTATGTACGTGTAGGAGATGGTGTATGTGTCAAGGTAGTATGTACGTGTAGATGGTGTATATGTCAAGGTAGTATGTACGTGTAGGAGATGGTGTATATGTCAAGGTAGTATGGACGTTTAGGAGATGGTGTATATATCAAGGTAGTATTGTACGTGTAGGAGATGGTGTATGTGTGACAAGGTAGTATGGACGTGTAGGAGATGGTGTATGTGACAAGGTAGTATGTACGTGTAGGAGATGGTGTATATGTCAAGGTAGTATGTACGTGTATGATGGTGGTTGTGTCAAGGTAGTATGTACGTGTATGAGATGGTGTATGTGACAAGGTAGTATGGACGTGTAGGAGATGGTGTATGTGACAAGGTAGTATGTACGTGTAGGAGATGGTGTATATGTCAAGGTAGTATGTACGTGTAGGAGATGGTGTATGTGTCAAGGTAGTATGTACGTGTATGAGATGGTGTATGTGTGACAAGGTAGTATGTACGTGTAGGAGATGGTGTATATGTCAAGGTAGTATGTACGTGTATGAGATGGTGTATGTGTGACAAGGTAGTATGTACGTGTAGGAGATGGTGTATGTGACAAGGTAGTATGTACGTGTAGGAGATGGTGTATATGTCAAGGTAGTATGTACGTGTAGGAGATGGTGTATATGTCAAGGTAGTATGTACGTGTATGATGGTGGTTGTGTCAAGGTAGTATGTACGTGTATGAGATGGTGTATGTGACAAGGTAGTATGGACGTGTAGGAGATGGTGTATGTGTCAAGGTAGTATGTACGTGTAGGAGATGGTGTATATGTCAAGGTAGTATGTACGTGTAGGAGGTGGTGTATATGTCAAGGTAGTGTGTACGTGTATGATGGTGGTTGTGTCAAGGTAGTATGGACGTGTATGAGATGGTGTATGTGACAAGGTAGTATGTACGTGTAGGAGATGGTGTATGTGACAAGGTAGTATGTACGTGTAGGAGATGGTGTATTACAAAGTAGTATGTACGTGTAGGATATGGTGTATATGTCAAGGTAGTATGTACGTGTAGGAGATGGTGTATATGTCAAGGTAGTATGTACGTGTAGGAGATGGTGTATATGTCAAGGTAGTATGGACGTGTAGGAGATGGTGTATATGTCAAGGTAGTATGTACGTGTAGGAGATGGTGTATATGTCAAGGTAGTATGGACGTGTAGGAGATGGTGTATATGACAAGGTAGTATGTACGTGTAGGAGATGGTGTATATGTCAAGGTAGTATGTACGTGTAGGAGATGGTGTATGTGTCAAGATAGTATGTACGTGTAGGAGATGGTGTATATGTCAAGGTAGTATGTACGTGTAGGAGATGGTGTATGTGACAAGGTAGTATGTACGTGTAGGAGATGGTGTATATGTCAAGGTAGTATGGACGTGTAGGAGATGGTGTATGTGTCAAGGTAGTATGTACGTGTAGGAGATGGTGTATATGTCAAGGTAGTATGGACGTGTAGGAGATGGTGTATGTGACAAGATAGTATGTACGTGTAGGAGATTGTGTATGTGACAAGGTAGTATGTACGTGTAGGAGATTGTGTATGTGACAAGGTAGTATGTACGTGTAGGAGGTGGTGTATGTGACAAGGTAGTGTGTACGTGTAGGAGATGGTGTATGTGACAAGGTAGTATGTACGTGTAGGAGATGGTGTATGTGACAAGGTAGTATGTACGTGTAGGAGATGGTGTATGTGACAAGGTAGTATGTACGTGTAGGAGATGGTGTATATGTCAAGGTAGTATGGACGTGTAGGAGATGGTGTATATGACAAGGTAGTATGTACGTGTGGAGATGGTGTATGTGTCAAGGTAGTGTGTACGTGTAGCAGATGGTGTATACATGTATGTCAAGGTAGTATGTACATGTAGATGGTGTATTACAAGGTAGTATGTACGTGTAGCAGATGGTGTGTATATCAAGGTAGTATGTACGTGTAGGAGATGGTGTATATGTCAAGGTAGTATGGACGTGTAGGATATGGTGTATATGACAAGGTAGTATGTACGTGTAGGAGATGGTGTATATGACAAGGTAGTATGTACGTGTAGGAGATGGTGTATATGACAAGGTAGTATGTACGTGTAGGAGATGGTGTATGTGTCAAGGTAGTATGTACGTGTAGGAGATGGTGTATGTGTCAAGGTAGTATGTACGTGTAGGAGATGGTGTATGTGACAAGGTAGTATGTACGTGTGGAGATGGTGTATGTGTCAAGGTAGTATACATGGATAGGAGATGGTGTATGTGACAAGATAGTATGTACGTGTAGGAGTAGATGTATGCGGTCAGTAAATATATTTGTTAGGAGGTGTTTATGATGATGGGTATTCATGTTGTGATGATATTAAATATTACGTGGAAATATTGATATATTTGGGTAGTTGGAGGTGTATGTGTGGTAATATTAAATATATTTGTCAGTCATGGATTCATTTCTGTTCATAGTTATATTTTTGTGACGGTTAAGCCATCAGCATAATTGTTCATCTATCATTAGACTGTAGATAATTGATCAGTTGAACATTGATACAGACCTATCCTTCGGAAACCTGACTATTGATGACCGGAGGGGTTTAAACGTGCATAATCCAATACAGGTGTCACAACAAAATTGCGACAATTGATTTTTCACTTCAGCGATGGGGAGCGGTACAATATTTACAGACTCTACTATTTCACCTGTTCTGTAAAATCCCGGGGGCGCCTTTTACAGATGCTGTGTCTGAGCTTTAATTCGGTACCATTCAGTACATTTCCGTTGAGCGACAGTCACCAGCTTTCGTGATAGGTAGAGTTTTCACTGGAAAAAGCGCAACATTGACGCTAATTACCTTCGTTTAAAATTGTTCATCTATGACAATTAATCGTTGGTGATTCGTTGCCACCAATTTCCCCTTCCTTCTGTCAGCTCTTTTTGTTAGTTGCTACCACAGGCAGACGATGCTATGACAATGGACTTGCCTACTAAGATACCATGAAATCCGTTACTGTGACATGACTGCTCTCATTCCGAATGGGGATTACAGTGTCTGCGGATGTGCTTTCAGGATGACGCGATTTCGCCGAGGACGCATTATACTACTACCAAGTCATTATCGAGTTGTGCACATTGCGTAAACACTCGATAGATTAATCCAAGCGATTTATGGATGATTGAATGGGATTATATGAATCTCCAAGATGTCTGTATGATGTGGAAATAAGTCGAATTCAATCAATTCTCTACAGTTTGTATTCAACAGACGACTTCAATGCTTTTTTGTGATTACAATGGCCGGAAATCTGGGTAAAGGAAATCCCCCATATTAATGCAGACGCAATGACGACTTTGCCACGGTCAAAATCAAAACACAGGAGGCGCAGAGCCCTCTGGCGGGCTTATACTGTCGACGTCACTTGTCACGTGGCACAACTTCCCGTCCTTGGCGAGGATTCGGTAGGGAATATACCCCATGCTCTTTTTTCATAGACGCATGTTATTTTTCACGGCATTGAAAAAAATTATGAATTTATGGACATGTTACCTATGAATGTAGAATTAGATATTAGTTAATTACACAAAGCCTATGCCTTCACACTAGCAGAAGACCATTTTTGGTGTTGTGCATATTGTAATATTTATGTTCAGTATCAAATGTAGCATCCCACTTGTACTTTGCTTAGTGGTTTGATTGGCAATGCTTTGCAATTGGATAATGGACAGACCCCAATTATAATTTCTATATTATGACAAAAATAATTGCAAAAGACGATCCTACCTAGGTGTTTTCTTAACATTTACAGAGCTCTCGTCGTCGCTCGTCGCTGAGTCTGACCAGTGTGTCGGATGAGAGCGACGTGGAGCCCTCACCTCCCGTTGCTCGACGAGGTAGACGTGCCGCCATTGTCGACACCAAGGTAAGCATTCACACTATTGATAGACAGGTTGGCCTTTTTAGGTTTATCATTTCCCTTCTGAATTCAATACTGGTGTGATGTTTTCAATTATAAGATATTAATATTATATTGGGAATGAAATAAATTTATTCTGCCAACGTACATATTTTAGTGGTAATATTTTAGCAATTTTCATACTGCAAGAATTTCGCTTTATGTTGATTGCGCTAAGTGTAATGTATCTGCATTGTTCTATATCGCAAGCATTGACTGTGCACTAATGTATCATTATCATTTAAGGATGGCCAATAGTTTTGTAGACTTACACAAGTTCCAACACCTAATGATTAATGTTGAACTAATCATCAGGGCCCAGTTGTTCACAAGGTGATTAGTTTATTCACTTGATCAGTGAAAATCTCATTTCTCCTTTACTTCAAAATCTGCGTATATATATATTCCTTAAAATAGGCAGGTAGGAAGAGACTGATGAGTGTTATAGTTTCATAAACGTTTGGCAAATTAGTTTGACCAGAAACGATTTAATCAGGATTTTTAAATTGTTGTTAAACTATGATTAGCCTAGTAACCTTTTGAACAACTGGGCCCAGGTTACAAACCAATTTGTTGTTGTTTTGTCGATATCATTGAGCTGTGAATTGAGATTGCATTGTGATTAATTCTTCGAAGTTTATTAACTCGGGCAATATCTGAAAATGTCCCCAATGTTAAAGGATGCGACATTGATTGAAATAAAATGTTTGCAATCGATTATTGGTAGTTCAATGTTATTGCTATGGAAATGCAGACATAGCATGATTGCAGAGAGGATAGTATCTATGGTCAAGAGATATGCGTTGATTAACCCATAGCTCCTTACTTTGTTTGAATAACGTAGCAAAATTCCATTTTTATGGAATATAGAATTCCATACGTAAAGAAAACTTAAAAAGTACCATGGGAAAATGTAACAACAGACTTGTCTGTGACATTAGTTATGCAATTGATTTCATAGCAAACGCCACCAGACTTGTCTGTGACATTAGTTAGGCAATTGATTTCATAGCAAACGCCAACAGACTTGTCTGTGACATTAATTAGGCTGCTGTTTCTATGGAAAACGCGAACAGACTTGTCTGTTACATCAGTTAGGCTGTTGTTTAAATAGAAACGCCAACAGACTTGTTTGTGACATCATTTAGACAGTTATTTCCATGGAAAACGCCAACAGACTTGACAGTGACATCATTTAGGCAATAATTTCCATGGAAAACGCCAACAAACTTGTCTGTGATATCATTTCGGCAGTTGTTTCCATATCAACGCCAACAAACTTGTCCGTTAGGCAATTGTTTCCATGGAAAACGCCAACAGACTTGTCTGTGATATCATTTCAACAATTATTTCCATGGAAAACGCCAACAGACTTGTCAGTGATATCATTAAGGCAATAATTTCCATGGAAAACGCCAACAGACTTGTCTGTGATATCATTTCGACAGTTGTTTCCATAGCAACGCCAACAAACTTGTCCGTTAGGCAATTGTTTCCATGGAAAACGCCAATCGACTTGTCTATAACATCAGGTAGACAAAATTCAGTTTCACTTCGACGTTCAGATTTCAGATGAGAGTTTTCCACCAGCCGATAAATGAAATACAGTGTATCTAATATTGATTAAATAACATCTGTTTAAGTTTCTTTGTTCACATCAACATTCATTTCTATTTAACACCTGATCAGTACATCCGGTGTAATGTTGCTTTGTTTAAGAACTTTGGCGATGTCTCTCCGACGACGCTCTCACCGGAAGTGTCCCCCAGCAACTCATGTGACGAAGGCGACAACGCAAGGTATATATCATTTTCAGCGTTTATATATAATATTGTAAATATAGGTCAATACCTGTAATTATTTTGTTTTTGCTTTTTGTTACTTGCTTGCTTGCTTGATTTTTTTTTATTCTTTTACAAGAATGACCTTGTGGGTTTCGCTGGGCTATTGTATTGGTGCCTGGCCTGTATTCTGGTGTAACGTTTGTTTGTTCATGCGTTTGAATCACTTTGTCAATTTTCTATCATTTGTGTTTTGTACTGTAGTTTCGTATTTCCGTCTGTGTTCTCTACCACTGATTTCAGCTGCCTTACCATTGTAGAAAAGCTCTGGGTTTACACTATATTTTTCCATTGGGAAACATTTACTTGCATCTAGGGAACATGAGTGGTTTACATATTTAGATTTAAGTATTGGATTCCCATTAAAAACATCACACTACACGGAGTAACCTGATAGGCGAACTTTTGTATGATGTAAGAAACCGATAACCATCAAGAAAGACAGCTGTCGAGATTTATTAATCAGTGATTCTTACTGCGAAACAGTGCTAGATAAGTGCATTTTGATTAATCTTTAAATACACTTGAAGGGTTAAACGATTAGTGTCTATATAGTAAGTATTAAATGTTTTCTATGTTAAACTACCACATGTGGTAAGGGAGCCACTTCCGGTTATCGAAGAGATATATGGAATTGAACACCAGGTCAAGTTCTTTTAATTCCTCAGACTTTTTCAAGGCTCCCTATGTAGTTTTATATGTAATTGAAGTTTTGGTTTCTCTTATTTTTATTTTGAATTAGAGTTACGAGAATTCAGTAATTCAGTTAAAATGATATCAAGAAAATTTAAATGTTAAACTGAAACATTTGTCAACCATGATAATGGTTTATGCCCAAATTCTAGATAAACAAACGATAATATCGACAAATACTTCATTAATTATTTATTTCTACTCTTTGCCCTACAGACAACGTCTGATAAGATAGGAAACATCAGGCGGATCAGAAAATAGTCTTAGTAATTCCCTAGTAATGCATGATATGATGATTGTATTAAATCAATAAATTCTTGTCAGAGGTATTATGGTTTATGTTACGCGGCCCTGAACTTTACTCGACCTCTGATTGCCATTATTTGTAACATCTTAACGTTTGGCCTGGAGCTATGTGCAAATTTACCATGTCAAAAACCAAGGATATTTGCAAATATGCCATAAATTCCGAGAACTCGGGAATTGCAATACCAATGTTGATATCAGATCGATTTCGGGGGATGTGTTAGACGGTGATCTCAAGCTGAACCTGAACTTCTTATTGGTTCTAAGTTAATTGCGTTATTACATATACATTTAGCAATATAAACAGATCATGCCGTATAATAAATATAAGTCTATAAATCTCAATCACACAACTTCTCTTTCCTCCCTCTAGAATTTGTCAGTGATGCTAGTGGCCAAGTGTGAAAATCCAATAGATAATTAGCTTAAGCCAGTACGTTGTGGACAGTGTATTATTGTTTATTGTTGCCACCTGTGGGTGTGTCATTGGAGAATAGTGGCCAAAGGTGTGGAAATCCAGTATATGATTGAGGGGGAAAATGAATAGAAGTGGACTCTTAACCTATAATAAATCAATAAATGTGTCAAATAGGAAATTAGATATGTTTTTAGAAGAACAAGATATATGTTTCTATATTCATGACCAATGATATTTTGCATGGTAAGTTAATCATTGTAGGCAGGATAACAGAGAAAGTTGAGGACTAAAAGTATACCAGTACACGACTTTATTTGATTTTTGTTTTGTCTTGTTAACCACCTATTGTATTTGTTAGCAAATGTTCCATGTTTGTGACAGAAATTCTAAATTGACCTTAACTATACATCAAAGTCTTTTACGCTGTTAAAGTCTGCTCAGCCCTGTTAAGTTCGTCTACGATTTAGACGTTTTATCACGCTCTCACAAGATTTATTTTCGAAGCGAAAAAAATGACATATTGTCAAGACTCTTACGATCATGACGATTACATAAAATTGCCTGAAAGATCGCCACGATTCGATTCCCCGACCTCCCACGCTTACCGTGTTTCCTTCAAATCGACGAGATCGTTACCAAGTGTAAAATCAGCATGAGAACCTAGTACATCGGCAGGACCATGGTATCACATCCAGTACTGTTTACATTGAGGTAAGCGGGGAAACGATCTATTGCGGGCCGATACCGCTGTCCTACGGAAATTAACGAAGCCATACCGGAGCATTGCCGTTGTAGTCCCGTTGCTCGCTCCAGCAGCGTGGCGGCAGAAATTCTGCAGCATTTTCAAACATTTTTTTACGGATGCTTGTCGATGCTTATGTTTTCACCAATGCCCTGACGGCGTTAAGTTGCCGTACCGGTACCGATCCCCGAAAATCGACAAAGGTGTGAACCGTTTTAGCTCCGGCGAGCAAAATCAAATATGTGTGATAGGCCTTTAAACGAAAGAACAAACTGAAATATGAATAATTGCCTCAAAAGAGGCGCTTTATGTGGGGTTATAGTAAATTCTTCCAGTATCAAAAATTAATTTTGATCACTAATTTAATGCAGTTCTCTCTTTCTTTAATAAGCATTCCCCCACACTGTTGGTTTTTTACTCCATATTGTTGCCTTCCCTTCTGAATCCCAAACGTTTTGGACGAACATCTCGAGTTCTCGAAGAACATAACTGTATTATACAGTTTCATATTCATTACTTGGCATGATCTGTTCATATTCATATATAACGAATTTCAGATTTTTTTCTCTTTTTGTTGGGTAATCTTTTCCAATGTTGATTAAGCAAAACATTACTTTGTACAGTATGTGAACAACTTTGAAACCCGTTTTATGACAATGTGTTATTGGGATATTTCGTTTCTTTAATCACAAATGAACCTTTTTTTTAATATTTTTTTTTATCAATTTTTGAAGGACACATTTGCTGAGATTCGTAGAATTGCGCATATGACGTTTACGTCTTGGGTAACGCACTCTCCTTTCACCTAGGTCACATGGGTTCGATTACCCGATCGGACATGAATAGGTATGGGGTCATCTGCCCGACCACGTGGGTTTTCCCCGGGTACTCCGGTTTCCTCTCACAGTAAGACCCCTCGCACGCTTCCATCCGAGCCAACAAGCGTGCTTAATATAGGTTTATATAACTTTTGCACAATTGTGAAATTATAACGTTTACTTTGATTAAGTAGACAAATACAAACACAAACAGTCTTTCGAGATAAAAACGAAACCGTAGTTGTTACTAAAATCGAGAGTGAGAAGGAAATGTTAAAAAAATACAAATTTGTACGAAAACAAACACAAACAAGGAGGGAAAATGTGTGTTGCAGCAGGTTAGGCGTATTCTGATTCATCCACGACATCCATCGTGTGAATCGCGAAAAGGTCAAAGTGATGACACGTTCTCAAATTGAGAACCGGGTTAGTGACAACATAATCATCAGACATTTCAAAGAGCATGGAATATGTCTGACTTCATATGCACAAGGAAACATAGTATTTCTAAATGAATGCATGTCGACCACAAAATCCATAGATTTTATCAATTTGCATTTTATCCAAAATATTCCCTAAACATGATTGAAGATTCTGTGCAATATTCTTAAAGATATAACATACCATATTTGTTTTGTTTTTTTGTAAAAAACTTTTAAAATATTCTTTGGTTAAGCGTTTAATGCAATACATGTTGGGTGTTCTGAAATGCGTAATATTTTCTGTAACTATGGGTAATGTGTCAAACGCTAAAAACCTTGAAAACGTTTTTATCCGTTAGACCGTGCATGACCTGCAGCAAATTAATATAATCATGACAATTTTATTTGCAATGCGCTTTTCGATATTCATAGATCGATAATTTCATCGAGATCGTGACAAAACTGACAAGCAATTATTATACCTAGTCGTTACAGGACCTGATGACGTAATACATAGATAAGGCTGTCAATAACGCATGCTATGATCAAATTAAGGAACCGATTGTCAACTTAATTCCTCAATTATATTTCTGGACCCGATTGACCCTTGCTTTATGTTTTAAGCAATTGTTTATTTTATATTTTTTCTCAAATTAATAATGTTTCTTCTAAAGTTGAAATTCAATTTGCTTTGTAAAATTCTTAATTAAAATTATTATCTTTTTAACATCAAGCTAACAATGCGACTTTATAGACACTACTTGAGAGGTTTATTAACTCGATTGAGTCCTTAGGCGATTAATATAATATAACACTTAGCGTTCCGTCCGGTTTTGAATGTACGGCCATGGGTTCTGATATTAGTATAAGTGCTGTGTAAATAATGCTGATCGCAAATGTCGCTAGTCGCCCTTGATGCCCGTCTTGTACAATTTTGATATGATAGTTGTTTGTGTACTTTGATATTAAACCCTGACCAGAATGCCAAAGAAAAGGATTCTCTTCCGGGTGTTGGAAAATGGACGGAGAGTTGTGTTTTTACGTGTTTGCTTTCGGGTAAGACCTTGGCATTGCATGAGTTTCATTGACGAATCAAAGAGCTGCTTACTGTTTACTACACAATGATTGGTGATATTTATTTATTGGTCCATGTGCCACCAAAGATAGGTCCACTAGTTTGGCGTAATCCTAATGAGATGGAAAGATGAGATGGTGGAATTTATAAATGTAATGCGCTGGAATACAGATGATTAACGGTGATTTATTATAGTTAATCAGCTTTGCGTCGGTATGTTTTGGTCATTTATTAAGTTAAGATTTGTTCACACATTTGAATCAAAAACACAAAGGCGATATTATTTATTTATTTATTTCATGTCTTTATCACATTTTATACATACAAATTTGAATTATATTGTAAGAATCATACATGAATGATATTTCAGTTAGAACTTTCTTAATTTTTAATTAAATTCATTATGTTGCTTGTTTCTGTTTTAACCAGTACCTAAACTGTATTTTGTAAGAACTATTGTTTTCGCTGATTTACAATGAACCCAAAACAAATTCAACGGAATGCATTGGGATAAACAGGTTGTGTGGTAGAACGCCTACAAGCGGGCAAAGTAATCCGACCACATATTGTTCAGATTTCGACATGGGTGGAGCAATTATTTTGTTTTTTTATCATACAAACGCACTATGGAATTGATTCATAGCAGGAAATACATGTTCCTGTAGAAGTTGCATTGTTTGTGGATGCACTGAAATGAACATCAAGAAAAAGTCAATTGTTCATGATTTGTGAGAATCCTTCGCCTTCTTTAATGTATATTTATTACTTAGTTGTGTGAGGTATCTTGCAAAATTTCTCAACTTGTGGAAGAAAACTTCCTTTCATCAACCGGACATGTTTATTATATTATGGAAAGCTCAACATAATATACGAAAAACAGGGATTTGGGGAAAAAAATCAGAAAAGGCGTTTGCAAATTTTAGAGAACTAGGAACATGAACGTGGAGATCTGTTCCATCTTTTGGACTACAATTTAGTATTAAATAGTACGTTTTTATGTTGAATACGTTTTATGTAAAGTACTTCACTGAAGTAATGTGCATATACACTGCTCTATTTCAGTAACATTGCGGAAAGACTACGAAGGCGAAAGAGTTCCGTGGATCTCACAATGAATGTATACCCTGGTGATTTATTAGTACACGATCACCATAGGAAACTCATGAAACGAAACACTATCGCCGACCTGTATTCACAGAAAAACGGATCTTCGTCCAGCATATCAGATGGTAAGTTTTTTAACATCATCTTCTGACCTTTTATTCCTTTTGCTGTGGCCAACATTTCACTGTAGACATGCATCGTTTTGTATATCTTTATAGGTTTAATTTGTAGGTGTCCACCATTTCGCTGAGACCATATCCATTAGCGAGTGACGAGCTGTGATAGATAAATCAACATTATTATTACAGAGTTATAATCCAATATCGTAGACAACTTGAATGTGGAATGATATTCATTACAGTGTAAATGGTTTGAAACATCGCTATATATTTCGCGAACAAATTCAAGTCAGCAAATAAGTGCAAAAATTGCAGCTCTCCAAACATACGTAACATGCAGTATTTGTATATGGTTCACAATGACAATATATGACAATTTTAACTCACCGTCTACCGCATAATATCAGCTTGCAGTTCACCTAGATAATTCAATCTACTACTTTGTTACAACGCCATCCCAGAAAAGGGATATATTCAAATGACCCAAAGACAATTTAAGTCAATAACGTTATAACACATCTTGTGCATTTTACAGTTATAGCCTCTCATAAAATAGATTAGTTTAGACAATTTTATCTACTAACTTGCAAGCAATATTACCTTTAAAAAGGCTCAATTCCGAAATGAAACACGCTTAGACAATTCCATCTACTGTTATTTACTTGAATGCAATTGTAATTAGCATAGTTGTCTCCTTACACTTAACCATATCTTACCTTACACAGCTGCATGTATTCAATAAGAAATAAGAAATGTTTCTATTTAATGTCAAAACATAATTTTAATTATCTTTCAGAACACAAAAAGGGAAGGCAGTCGTTTTCTCTTCGTAAATTAGTAAGTCACCTTCAAGTTTGCTGTTGGTATGCATGAATAAATGAGGTGTTGTCAAAGTCATGCAATTTTTTGGCAATAACTATCTCAACGCTTGCAACATAAATTGCAATTATTTGAATTTTTGAATTATCATAAATGTATTTAAATTTTTTTTTTTTTAGATTCAGAATACAAAATATATACACATATTTAAACGAATGTCAAAAAATGCAAATCTATATACGCCCTCTAAGTGAATTATATAATATATATATATATATATATGTATATCATATTGCTCTGACTTATTTTAAGAAATATTTAAATGATTGTGTCGTCTACTCATTTCAGATGAAAACAAGAAGTAAAGAATCCATTCCACGTTTAGAAGATGTTCTTAGTCAAATGAAGCCGTCAGAATTTCGTGACAACCACCTGTCTGCTTACAAGGTACGACCATTAACTTAAAAAAATGAGTTATCAAATTAAGATCAGGGCACCTTTCATTTTTCCTCAAATAGACTAGCCTACATTGTATGTAGGTCCTGTATTTTTCTTGTTTTTTCGACACACGTGTCAAAAAGGGTACTTTTTACCATGTTTCATTACTTCGACTAAATTAGTTACATTGTTGATATTGGTTTCTTATATTGGTGATATTTTTTTCTTATACAGAACTTGCACTGGTCAGACCTAATAGCAAGTTCTGACAAACAGACGGATACAGTCAAACTACCGGAAGTAGAAAGGAAACGACGGGAAGCGGTCTGGGAACTCTTCAAAAGTGAATGTGTCTTCCTCATAGATCACCTAATGGTCTTAAAACATGTACGTTCTCCTCAGCAGCTATTAAACGTGGTGATCGATAGAAGAATGTTTTGATATGAGACAATGACACCATGTGCTGCCATTTTGAATAATGCTGAGCCATAATTGAGATTTATTTCGAGGCTAAGAAACTATGAATAATTGAATTCGTGGAGCATTCTTTTCTTAACGGATCCGAGTTGCCCGTAAAATGCAACGGACTTTTAAGATAGTTTTTCTCTTTTTTCTTCTTCAAATAAATAAGAATCAATTCCAATCAATCTAATAAAATTGCAGTTATGTTGCCTTCAATGAAGAGATACTGGTCTTGATCGACAGAAATAGCACAGATTGAAACTATGTTTCATTTATGTCTTGTCTGATGTCCGAATTACAATTCCTCGTATTTATTCTCTCCAGTAATGAACATGAAGTGTAAACGCCACATAACACTCGAGCCAATCCATAACGCCTACGTTTAAAAACGAGAGTTGGGGATGCACAAACAGATTTTAATGGGAGATACATTACTATTGTCTGTTTTATCTTGTTCTTGTACTTTGAAAAACCTTGCTCTCTCCTTCTGAGGGTCGGCTATATACCGGTGATATTGCGTATTACGTCATTGAATAATGAGGCCATATTACCACATTTACTGCGTTAATGCCAGGAGAATTGATATCGGTCAATTACCATTTGTGTTTCCCATGTTGATGATTTTCTGATAACGACACTGTTTTAATAGTACATAAAGTAGGTCAATGCATCTGTCCTTGTGTTCTTTGAGAGCAATTTTATGTTCTAATTTCCTGTTATTACCATATCATTGCAGTGCTTTATGGAGCCGCTTAAAAAAGTCCAGGTGGAAGGTCATGTGATGTTTGCTGAACCACAGGACATTTTTGGTAACCTTGACGAGCTTTGTTATGTAAGTGCACCTGTACTGAACACGTGGGTATCTTGTAAAACTGCTATGATTTTTCACCTTTCAGGCGACCGGTCAAAGGAATTACCTAAAGAAACATGATTAGCACATTGACAACAATATCTACCGTATATGCTGAATTATTAATATAAAACTCCATTATCAGCTTTTACGCCCTTCCAGGACCCATCGGTGATCCTGCAGCTTTTCGTCCTTAAAAGACATATCAGTGATGTTATGGACGTCATGCAGATATAGAGATATCTTACAGCTGTATTTTCCTTCTAGATCTCGTCAGTGATGTTAGGGTCATTATACAGCTATTTCATCCTTCGAAGACTCGTCAGTGATATTAGAGACTTTATACAGCTTTTTCGTCCTTCTTAGACTCGTCAGCGATGTAAAGGACACCATACAGCTGTTTCGTCTATCTAGGAACTCGTCAGTGATGTTAGAGTCATCATATAGCTAATTTGTCCTTCTGTGACTCGTCAGTGATGTTACAGACATCATGCAGCCAGTTCGCGCTTCTTGGATTCGTCAGTGATGCATGAGACATATTACAGCTGTTTCTTCCTTCTTGGACTCGTAATTGATGTTATGGACACCATACAGCTGTTTTGTCTGTCTAGAACTCGTCAGTGAGTTTATGGACACTATACAGCTGTTTTGTCCGTCTAGGACTCGTCAGTGATGTTATGGACACTATACATCTGTTTTGTCCTTCTAAGATTCGTCAGTGATGTTAGGGACACCTTACAGCTGTTTTGTCATTCTAGAAACTCGCCAGCTGTTACTTCTATGTTATGTTATTTTAATAATCACGACACACAATTTACGCATGGATGTTCATACATGAACACTTTTCGCTGTTTTATCAATTAGCTGAAGCAAAGAAGATTTTTTTCACGGGAATTATGAAACGGACTTTAATTTTCTCTGTAGTATTTACCAATGTATCTCACTTTGAAGCGACTACAAGTCAAAATAACATTTGGAAAATATTATTACGGGTGGTTTTTCTAACATAATTACGAGAGAAAAATGTCAGAAACCGTGTTTTGTTTTCACCAAATCAGAACATAACAATATCATTACAATTCGGTAGGTTCTACAAGAATGCATACAATATTACCGTCCGTAAACACGCCGACACGGACTCGCACTCGGCTTTTTTTCATTTAGCATTACAAACATCAGCCAAGGTAAATAATGTTTTTAAACCCTTAAACAGATATCAAAAGGACATTTTACAGTATAGACGCGTGGTGTACCGCTATATCTTAAATTAGTTTCATCATACATAAGAAGAAATCATCGTTCAATTAGTATGAATTTCACAGTTATAGTCGCTTTAAAGAATATAAGATGTTAGCGTTTTAATCATACAAATTAGCTAAACATTCAGTGATTTTTTTTTCTTTTGCAGGTGAGTTACACATTTTGTAAAGACTTTATTTCTGCCTTACTGAAGGATATGAGCTCAACTGACTTCGGGAGCACTAGTGTCTTAATCAGAGCCTTCGAACGGGTAAGCATTAGTGAATGGTGGCACAATGATGTACATTGCTTAATTGGTCACCGATGGCAAAATGGTGGCAGTATGCAACAAACAAGTAGTGGTAAGCTGTGAGAAGGTCTAAACAGACAAACGATACGAAATTGACTTAAAAGTAGAAGTGGGTAGTGTGAGTGGATGCGTGCATTGTAGTTGTAAGTGTACAAGCAGCAGTGAACGGGTCAGAAAAGAGAGAGGGAGGACAGTAATGATTGGGTCAGCAGTACTGAACGAGCCAGTATGGTGAGTTAGTGGGCGAGATGTAGTGAACGAACCAGTATGGTGTGAGAGTAACACGAACAGTAGTGAGTGGAAAAGTATAGTGAGCAATTGAGCAGTAGCTAAGACACAAGCAGTAGTAGGCGGAGTGGTAAAGTGAGCCGGTGATTAGTGGTGAAATAATGAAGTGAGCACACGAACACGAGAGGTGATCGGAAGATAAGAAATGAGCGCACGAGCGTGAGTGGTGATCGGAAGGTAAGAATAAGCGCACGAGCCCGAGATGTGATCGAAAGGTAAGAATGAGCGCACGAGCGTGAGTGGTGATCGGAAGATAGGTAGTAAGCGCACGAGCGTGAGTGGTGATCGGTAGGTAAGAATAAGCGCACGAGCACGAGAGGTGATCGGAAGGTAAGAATGAGCGCACGAGCGTGAGTGGTGATCGGAAGATAAGTAGTGAGCGCACGAGCACGAGAGGTGATCGGAAGATAAGTAGTGAGCGCACGAGCACGAGAGTTGATCGGAAGGTAAGAATGAGCGCACGAGCACGAGGGGTGATCGGCAGATACGAAGTGAGAGCACGAGCACGAGAGGTGATCGGAAGGTAAGAATGAGCGCACGAGCGTGAGTGGTGATCGGAAGATAGGTAGTAAGCGCACGAGCGTGAGTGGTGATCGGTAGGTAAGAATAAGCGCACGAGCACGAGAGGTGATCGGAAGGTAGGAATGAGCGCACGAGCGTGAGTGGTGATCGGAAGATAAGTAGTGAGCGCACGAGCACGAGAGTGTGATCGGTAAGGATAAGTAGTGAGCGCACGAGCACGAGAGGTGATCGGAAGGTAAGAATGAGCGCACGAGCACGAGGGGTGATCGGAAGATAAGTAGTGAGAGCACGAGCACGAGAGGTGATCGGAAGGTAAGAATGAGCGCACGAGCACGAGGGGTGACGGACTATTAGAAGTGAGCGCATAGGTAGAATTTAAGAAATGAGCAGTATTGAATGTTAAAAAACCCGTAATATTCATCAAAGTTTAATAAATGCGTTTATTATTTAAATTGTACAGTTCACAACTCACTCACGAGACGGAGGAGTGTACCATATCTACTGTCTCAACTATGTAAATGCCTTGACCTATCTCGAACAGTTGAGACGACACGAAGACTTCACGGAATTCGAAAAGGTTGGCATCATTATCATCATGATTATTAGTATATCACTGTTTCACCCAATAAACAATCGCCTTCATCATCATCATCAGCATCATCAGCATCATCATCATCAGCATCATCATCATCATCATCATCATCACATTTAATGTACTATATATAATTCATTACACTATTTCTTTTTTGTATGCAATCATATATTTTTCACAATATATCTAAATAAAAAATCTTATATCATGATAATAGATATAAGACGATTTTTAGGCGGAAAGCTATATGATTCATTTTGCAGTTTCCATTTGTTCAGGGTTTTTTTCAGTTTAATAGTTTGACGAATCCTGCGTTCTTTCAGCCAGGTGTTGTGGATATGTACTTAGAATGTATATTTTTCACAAACACTGGTTCTGTTCTACCGTGTCATAGATATGCTGAGACAAACATATTGTAACACTATCATGACGATGCAGGGACATTATTATCCCCTCGCGACGAAAATCGGGGAGGGGATATAGCGTTCCGTTCGTACGTAAGTACGTACCTACGTATGTTCTTTTTTTGTCAGCGCTCTTGCGACTTCATTTTTGAACGGATTCTGACCAAACTTCATATATGGGTCCAGCATGGGAATACCTCAAACGAGTTCGTGTTTCAGGGTGCCAAGGTTAAGGTCAAGGTCACCGTTACTATTTATAGAAAATCTTTGTCAGCACTCTTGCAACTTCATTTCTGAACGGATCCTGACCAAACTTCATATATGAGTCCAGCATGGGAATACCTCAAACGAGTTCGTGTTTCAGGGTGCCAAGGTCAAGGTTAAGGTCACCGTTACTATTTATAGAAAATCTTTGTTTAGCACTCTTGCGACTTCATTTCTGAACGGATCCTGACCAAACTTCATATATATGGGTCCAGCATGGGAATACCTCGAACGAGTTCGTGTTTAAGGGCGCCAAGGTCAAGGCCAATGTCACCGTTACTATTTATAGAAAATCTTTGTCAGCGCTGTAATGCATGTCAAGCATGACAATACCTCAAACAAGTTCGTGTTTCAGGGCGCCAAGGTTAAGGTCAAGGTCACCGTTACTATTTATAGAAAATCTTTGTCAGCGTTGTTGCGACTTCATTTTTGAATGGATCCTGACCAAACGTCATATATTGGTCCAGCATGGCAATACCTCGATAGCCCATGCCTGATAATAAGCCCATCCATGTCTATTGCAGTTCAGTGCAAATGACAACTGATGTTATTTCAATGTCCTGCAATAACCCCCCCCCCCCCCCCCCACCCCCACCCCCCCCCCCCCCCACCCCCACCCCACCCCCCCCACCCCATTTTGCATCCATGAGTTCATGTGTTAGCACGCGAGGGGATTTGTATCGTTTGCGATGCCTTGTTTTAATTAGCTGTTTTTCGCCTACTTCCTCATGAATTTGTGCTCAATAGAATCACACAATGGTGCAATATTGTATGTATCAAACTCGATAGATAGCTGAACATTCACCTCCTCCCCGAGAGGCTCGTAACATATCAAGTAATTGACCTATTTGTCTAATGTATCATACTCATGTAAGATCTTTTATTTTTATCTTATGTTGCCATAACGCATCCTGGAGGCATCATTATCCCATGAACAGTGCTTTAACTGCTGCTTGTAGACCACAGCACAAGATAAACGAGGATTTTAATCTTTCTCAGACAAATTATATTTCTACATAAAACATGCATCTACCATTGTACCTATTATCGCCTTAAAGGGAAGTCAACCTATTGTTAAACAGTATCATGGTATGGTAGTGTATTTAAAGCTATATCTCACATACAAGGTCATAGATGTAAAATGACCCTTGGGGAGCATTAAACCATAGAAACGTATCACGTTAACCAATCAGATTGTGCCTACCAGTAGACACGACATAGCAATATAGAAAGATCATGTTTTAATCGTAGGGTGGTTATGTTCAAAAAGAGGGTCAGCCAATGAGTAAAAATCAATTGTTTAACACAGAATTTGTTGACGTCAGCATTTTTCTGTGTTCCCTGGATTTTAGATTATTGCATGAACTGCGCTTTCTGACATATAATGAAATATCAAAAACTCAGTGTCGGGTATTATGTATAAAAATAATAATATTAAAAACACGTTGATATGTAAAACTTTACAAATAAACGAGTTTTAAATTTTACTATCTATATGTATTATATCGGACACTGAGCTTTTGATATTTCATATATATATGTTTTTCATGAGTAGAAATTAAGATGTTCAAATATACTTGTACGTGTATCGAAAGCCATTTCTTTGTTAAGTTTTCATATATTTGCGTTTGTTTTACAAAAGTTATAATTTGAATTGGTTATATAGTAAAAAACGAAAGTTACGTTATTTTGTAGATATACTGCTCACGTTAAATAATAGCATTAGTATTTTATTATTACAGTGGTGCACACAGGACCCGCGCTGTAACCGTCTCCAATTGACTGATCTGTTGGTGGCGCCAATGCAGCACTGCACCAAATTTCCCTTATTGCTCAATAACATCAAAAAGTACACCGACAACAACGCCGAGAGAAAGCTGCTCACAGAACTCATCGACAAAGTAGGAGTGTCTCTACGTAGGTAACAGCTCGCCGAGCTCGTAGCAAAAAATAGAGGGGGGATGGGGTCTCGATCTATGAGCTCGTTAGCAAAGTAAGGTGTCTATACGTGGGCAACAGCTCGCCAAGCTCTTAGTCCACGTGGGGTGTCTCTTTGTGAGTAAAATTTCGCAGAACTCATAAACAACAGGGGGTGTCTCTACGTGGGTAACATTTCGCCGAGCTCATAGACCACTTGGGATGTCTCTACGCGGGTGACTGCTGGCCGAGCTCGTAGGTAAAGTTGGAATGTCGCGCTCACCTAACTTTTACGCGTAAGGGTTGATGGATTTTTATAAAGACAATGTCTTTACGAAATACTGATCTTTGAACTCATTGAAAGATCGGATGGTGATTAAACTTACAGATTAAGATGGCATCCCCATAAGTACTTGTATCTAAATGCATGCGCACGCTCACTCGTCTTCAAACCAGTTAGTATTTTTTGGACTCACCAAGATGACATCTTTTTAAGAAAGCAACTTGCTCGCTGAGTTGTTCCGATAGTGAATGGTCGCTGATTTTGTAAACTGAATTTGAATGATAAGATAAGAAAATGATAACATTTTCCTTAATTACTGGGAAATTGGTGATATTTTCACTAATTCAGGTGGTAGACGCTGCTGGTGGACATAAGTCCCCGAAATTAGCCTTAATTTGTATGTCACGTTTAAATTAATTTCAGAAGTCTCCATGAAAATCTTTATTTTGCTGTCGTTTTATCGATTTCGAGCTTGGATTATGGTTCCGTTATTATGTCAATGTTCTTTGGGGTTTTTTTTAATAATGCCATGTTTCTCGATATTTGCTTATTGTTCATTCGAAAATCCAACATTGAGATTAAATAAATGAAATGTATGTCTATTACACCTCCAATCTAGATTTTGACATTTCTGTCGACCTATTTTCGTTTCCTCGGCCGCCTCTTTGGTACCAAATCTTAAGGTCTTCAACATCAATGAAGAGTTATAGAAGGATAAACAAACTTATATCATTTTGGGCTCCAATTAACTTACCTCAATTTGCTTTGATATATGCTTATATCTGTTCTGCTATGTCTGTTGTTCAATCCTTCTACAGGTCAATGACAGTCTTGGCGTTTTCTTGGACGTCTGCGTAGACAATACTGTAAAGATATAGAAAATCAATTGCTATAGAAATATGCCATTGCCCGTAAAGTAAACAGCTGGGGACACTGGTCTTGGACCATAAACTTCTTTTTATTGTTGTAGAAAAAATGGAGGACAAAATGAAGTGGGCGAAGAATTATGAACGCCTTCAGGAAATTCAAGGCCAGCTTGTTTGGCCCTCGGTAGCAGACATCGACCCTCGGGCGTTCGTCCCCGACGTAAGTATGACGAGAAAAACCATTAAGGAACCCTTCAGATGTTTATGGCTAGCAGATGATTGAAAACTGGCTGGTCGGCTATTGTTACAGAAAAAAATGATGAAGTTTAGGTAACAATTGGTTTATGGTAGAGTAGCGTTCTTATTTGTTTCTTATTAAGTCCCCAAAACGAGGTGACGGGACTTATTGTTTTTTCTCTATTTATTTATTTTTTAATATTATTTCCCGCTAAGCGTGTCATTTTGTTTTAGTTAGTTAGTTACTGGTTTACCGCCTACATGACTTCCATCCATATCTGGTTTCGTCTCACCAACTGTGTTTTGTCGGCGTGTCCGGAATTGTTTTTCTGACACTATTCATTTAATGGAACTTCACATTTTATAAAAGATTATGCCGAATAGGAATTAAAATCAACTGCGAATGCCTTGTTATCGCGATGTCAGCAATTCAGTCCTTATGTATTAAAACGTCGTACAGTAACGAATATTTTGTTGTTTTTTGTTGCTTTTGGGGGGTTTTTGTGATTTTTGTTTTTGCTTTTTCATCTATATATATATATATGTATATATATGGGGCAAAGAAGTAATTCAAACAGTGTGGACAATGAGGCTTGTTAAAATTGTTAAAAGGCAATCCGACCCTTTATCATATATGTTTGTATATTATAAGATAAAGTGCCGTTGTTTAATTAAATAATTGATATCTTAAGAGGATAATTCTAACATAAATATTCTATATAATTAACAGAGCCCCGTCTCTATTGCATCAAGGGAGATAAACCTCACTTTAGTATGAAAAAATTATGGCGTTATTTATTTATCTAACTTTTCGGTATATTATTTTTCCAGTTCCTCAAAACTGCCTTAACTAAACAGCCATGTGAGAGGATGATATGTAGTCCTAAACGTCAACTTTTACACGAGGGATATCTGACGCTTGTCGGTAGGTATAGCAAAACTCAAAAGAACTCCGTGGCCTCTTTCCATCAACCTGACAGTGGTACAGTCAGTCATGCTGGCAGTTTACTGAAACGACACTACCGGACATGTGTAATTTGCCTGATCACCAAATTTATCACGTCTGATACCGAAAACTTGCGCATTTTTGCGGTAATCTTATTTTCACGTTGCAAGCTTTCTACTAAATTATGATTGCGATAATTGCAGTTTTTATAGATTTGATTGTGTACTTTATTGTGGGTGCTCAAATTCATCATCTTTGCACTGACTTATTCAAATTTTGAAGAGTACTGAAATTCAATCACGTCGAAATAAGAATATTTGCAGAATGTAAGGCTTGTACTTGATTTTGTGTGTACATCCGTGTACACGAACAACGAACAGGAATGATGGATACTATTCACAATTATTTGGTTTGAATACGATAGCAAAATTCCCTCTAGAGGCAATTACGGTTCATAATGGTACTAAACATTTCAAAAGGCGTCATATTCCAAAAAACGCTTGATGCTAAACGCGTCTGTTTTATCGATCCATGCAGACTCCCAAGAGGCAGAGAAGACCTAGACTTTTAGTTTGATATATGTTTATTTGTTTGTTACCTGAAAATACTAGGTGTATTCTTTTCCGTGACCTCGTAGATGAAATATATTGCGGTACGCTTAACACTGAGAACTCAAAGGCAGTTTATCCCGACGCTTTTCATTGTGTCTCTAACGAGGAGTTCTAAAAAAAATTCTAACATAGTGTGGCTGCCATATTTGCTTGAACAAAGAGTTGCTGTAAACATTCTAATTTTCAGGTTCTGTAAACATTCTTAGTTTTAGTTAACTTAAACATTCTGATTTTGAGTTATTGTTAACATTCTATTTTCGCGTTACTTTGGACATTCTCATTTTGAGCTATGTAAACATTCTAATATTGAGTTACTGTAAACATTCTAATTTTGAGTTTCTGTACACTTTCTCATATTGATGTACTGTTAACATTCTCATTTTGAGTTTCTGTAAACTTTCTAAATTGATGTACTGTTAACATTCTAATATTGAGTTACTGTAAACATTCTTATATTGAGTTACTGTAAACATTCTCATTTTGAGTTACTGTTAACTTTCTAATATTGATGATTGTAAACATTCTAATATTGAGTTACTGTAAACATTCTAATTTTGAGTTTCTGTAAACTTTCTAATATTGATGTACTGTTAACATTCTAATATTGAGTTACTGTAAACATTCTAATATTGAGTTATTGTAAACATTCTAATATTGAGTTACTGTAAACATTCTTATATTGAGTTTCTGTAAACGTACAAATTTTCGAGTTAATGTAAACATTTTTATTTTGAATTACTGTTAACATTCAAATTTTGGCGCTCAGAGTTTTAGCGCATTGCCTCATTTTAACGGATGAGCGCAATGATGAATATTTGCCATGCAAAAACTGCGATCAGGACAATCATAATAATCATAATTATTTTAGCATGGAAAGCACCTAAATAAAATTACCGCTAATATAGATACGTTTACAGTATATATGAAAGATATATTTCCAATAAATGTCCGCGTTCACAATTTAATTCCAAACCGTTTTAATTGTAAAGTTATGCTACTTGTTCTGGGAATTATTTCCTGTTAAATTTCACTAAGAGTATTTCCAAAACGTTCGAACTCCCTTGAAAGTCCTGCAATCTATAAGTGTCTTTACATGACTATAGGGGGGTAAATGCAACCTTCACATGAAATAATAAAAGTGGGACACTTTACCTGAAATTAACAATAAACGTTCTGTTGCGTCCAAAACGAAATACGTTATAGGAAGACTTTTCCTCAATATTATTCCCAAGCCTTTGGGAAAACACATTTTTCATTGTTCTGAATTTTTAGTTTCACTAATATGTCTACGTGGGTAAAATCATAGTGTGATAATGTTTAGTCGTTTCTATAGCTATGTTTTGTCTCATTGGCTGTCATCAACCTTCTGTCGCGCACTGTGAAAGTTATTTTGTTGTTTTTTTATAGACATACTATTACATTATGCTATTATTACTGCTTTAATTGCTGTATTTTGGAATGACATAGCAAAAATGTTTGGAAATTTTCTTTTAATCCTGGCGTCTTTCATGATCACTAAAATAATGGTTCTGAACAAAAAACAAATATTCTCATTATATATCAAAAGCATCAAGTTTTTTTCAATCGAGTTAGGTTTTTGAATAATTTCAAACAAGTACTGGTTTTGGATGAAAAGGCAACACGAAAATAAAATAATGTATTTAGTTGCAGTAATGTACATGTACTATTATTAGCATTTGTGAGGTACCCACGAAATTATGTTCCCACGGATATTTGACTACTATACAGTATGTAGTGATATTGTAAATATTACATTCTCGTTCTTTTAGAGTCGGCCAAAACATCAGATGTCTACGTTTTCCTGTTTGACGATATTCTACTTATCACAAGAACAAAGAAACCACAGAGGAAGGTATGAAGCCATAGAGTATACGAAGACAGAAGTGGGGACAAATATATTTCAAGTTGTTGTGCATTATTGCCAACGCATTGCTTTATAGTGATACAACAAGGAAATTGTAAAGTTGTAAACAGAATTGAATATTTACACGAATAACATAGAAAAAATATGCAGAAAATATGACTAAGTGTTCCAATAAGTTTCTTCTGTCTCATCTACGATACTAAGATATCTTCAAAGCCAAACTGTCAAATCGCACTAAAAACGTAAAATAAATATACCCCGATTCTCGCTTTGGGGACATGATAATGTTATAACCCTAATCGATAGAGAGCATCGGTTCGGGTTATATCACGTACTCAAAACGAGAATCGGGTACATTTATTTTACGTTTTAGTGCGATATGACCATTTGACTTTGAAGATGTCTTAATTTCGACCAAATTATTCTTATATTGTTTCTATTTTTACGAGTCTCTGAAATGTAAACATTATTCTGTTGATATATCTATCGTCAAAAGATAGCACGTTTTCATTGTATTCGCTTTTCCAGAAACATTCCATCGATAGCGTCCACATTCGGCTTCAGCAGTCAGGTCAGTCGGAGCGGATTGTCCACACAGTATACAGGCAGCCAGTGGCCTTGGACAGGCTTAGTGTTCATGATATCACCCCATCCGATGCTACAGGTAATGAGGATTTATCAACAGGTTTAGGTGATACAGTAAAATATCAGAAATTATACAATAAACTTATGTCAGCACTGCCTAAATCACGACTAAAAACGATTATATTGACAAATTAGAACGTTGTTTTTTATTTATCGCATTCTAATACACTGAATTTTCTGTTACGAACAAACGTTTTAGGTGATAAATCAGACTCATTTTAAAACAATCATTAATTACATTTAACCAGTAAAATATAGGAAATTATAAACTACAACTTCTGTCAGCGCTGCCGAAATCTCCACTAAAATGACTGCATTGGCAAATTAGAATGTTGCTTTTTATTCACCGCATTGAAGTCCACTGAATTTTCGCTTCCGAAGTAAATGAACAAAGGATAGAATAAGCAACAGTGAATGCTGAAATTGTGCAGTCCATTCAAATTGGTGCCGTCGTGTTGTCACGTGTAGTGTGTCAAAAGAATGACATGGCCTGATCAATTGTCATGTTGCTTATGTATCGCATATATTCCCTATAACTTGGTGATTAAAATTAATAAGATCATTTAATTGTTTCCTTTTAACTAGATATGCCACTCCACATTATTTTCAGTGTAGATGTCATATGAATTACAGGTGGAAATTTCCGCCGATAGGTTTTACATGGAGTAACTTACTTTTGGTTTTCTTGCAGCAAATGGTCTCAAGCATGCTTTCGTCCTAGTCCAGATCAGTCGGTACCAACAGATCATCGGGGTATTCACACTACAGGCAGTTACAGACTCTCACAAGGTCAGTATATGAAATAGATGACCCCGGTAACAGACTCTCACAAGGTCAGTATACGAAACAGATGACCCCAGTTACAGACTCTTATAAGGTCAGTATACAAAACAGATGACCCCAGTTACGGACTCTCACAAGGTCAGTATACGAAATAGATGACCCCAGTTACGGACTCTCACAAGGTCAGTAAACGAAACTGATGACCCCAGTTGCAGACTCTTACAAGGTCAGTTTACTAAATGGATGACTCTCCAGAATACCTGGTCTTGTTGTACAGGGTCGTAATGTCAATCGTTTTTATGCTTTGCTATTTGTTATTTTTCAGTTAGAAGTACGATTTCGTTTACGTTGATATTCTATGATTTTCACTTTCTCCCAAATTCACTTTTTGTCTCTATTTTGTTCATTCCAATTGCAACAAATATTGAAAGCAATTATTCAAACAAAAACTTTTTAAATGAGACAGAATTATTAGTTACCAATGATTATAAAAGTTATTTTCTCTCGGCAAACGCTAATGTACAACTATATACAGCTACGTATACATCACCTTTCAAATACGAATATTGAATGTGATCAAAAACTTCTTATTAAAAGTGATATTTACTAACTGAAAATTATTCATACATCATATCGAAATCAGCATATACAGTAAATTGCTGTCAAAGGTTTCAATTAAAAACAAACCATATTCACGGACAAATTATACCATGTTTACAAACATTATCATTGCAGGCAATTTGGGTGGAAAAACTATCACATGCCAGAGAAAAGTTTAATTCCGTGCCGGATATTTTGGCGAATCAGTTATCATCTGAAGAGGATAGCAAAGTCAAAGACGGACTAATTTCCTCAGACATTGTCAGGGCTACTAAATCTAACCGCCGGGCCCCTTCTCTCAGAAATCCTCATGGGAAATCTTTGTCAATGGACGCCGTCTATCTGTGATTCGTATGGATGCCCTACTGTTTGTCTCGGCTGTTGGGAAACTTTACAAGTACCAATATCCATTGACACTTGTGATAGTGAAAGGTTTATATTCACTGCTTATATGTGATCTATGAATTCCTCAAACGACGTATGTGATGGGGAAGAAATGTCTTTTGAAGCTGGATGTGGAGAAGTCCGGAAATACTGTTATGTTTTTAAATGTTCTGTTTTCACGATTTTCAAGTAAAATCGCAAAAATGAATTAAAAATGATTTTTTGTGAGAAATTATGATTATTTTTCTTAATTTCCGTGAAAATATTTCCTCGTTTGTTTAAAATAAATGTTAAACCGCAAAACTTTTTTAACCACCGACCATAATTGAGTTTTTTTAACATATCAACTTAACGTAAAATATGCGAGAAATGATTATCACAACACCAATAATAGTGAGATAGTTAGCTCAGACGTAATTGAGCAAATTCTGCTTCGAGGGCTCTCTATTGAATAAAAATACTTTGGACAGCTTCGGGAAATAGAGTCATTTCAAGAACTTGATTGATTTGTGTCATAACATTTTCGTACCAAGATATACAAAATGTAATTAAATATAGCCAGGATAGCCGATACATCGTGGTCGAAGATCCAATATTTCGTACAAGGAATAACAGTTTACACAAATGATACCTCATTTAATGAAATTATTCTAGTCGGATAGAGATAAAAACTGGACAATAAACAGACTATTTGCATAATGTACCCCTGCTTATATTTGTTGGACTACATTACACGTTAAATGGAAATGAGGTCAAGAGTGAACAGTATATAATACGTGCATTTAAAACATGTCTACTGCCTTTCCGAAGATTATTTGCATCTGTTCTTATCAAAGAGTAACGGTTACTAGGTTTGGGAAGCCTACATATTGATGTTTACTGTGTTCCTGCGAATTCTCAATTTAATTGGATGATTGACATCATGTGACAATATCCGAATCTGCTTTATATGACACTTGTAGTAAAAAATTATGTTACTGACTTTATCTGAAGAAGGTTTGTGAATTGTCTTTAATCAAGTCTACAAATCTCATAAAGACCTTTCCTTAAGAATGGACATTGGCATTTTTTAGTTTATTGGACTTTCAAATTACAGGAAGAGAGATATATTTAAATGTAGTGTATAATACGTTGTTTGTTTCTATTTCGATGTTTCCATAATTTACACACTTGATTCGAGCATTTTTTTACCTCTGCTTATGGCCTCGGTTAATATTGCTCAAAGTAGGTCGATAAAACCACAAATAAGCCTTACCAATAGTCCATAATTGTATATTATATGTTAAATTCCGTTATGGGCAAATTCAATGCAGGTTTATCGAGAACATATTCTAAATATTAATAATGTAATAAGTAAATGTACTTATTCACAGCAAAACCAAAATCATATTTAAATCAAAAGAGCTATTCGGAGTCACGTGACCTGAGGTGGCCTATATTTTAACAAGAGTAAAGATAACTGGCTGGTACAGTGATATACTATTTATGGATATTTTTCTTGTTATATTTTTGTAAGCTTTCATTGTAAAAGCTGTGTTGGATGTGTTTTAATTGCAATGTTGTGATAATCGGATGACTACATTTTATCAATTTCCATTACTTTTAAAGTGATAATTATTATATTATTATATGTATATATGAGTATTCATCAAAATATTAACAATCATTGGAAATCCTTTTAACATCCGATTCTATATTCACAACAAATGAGTTTTATTTATGATGTGATCAATAAAATTTGTTACAATACCCATGTGTTAGTCTTCAATATATGATATCCCTCGACTGACTACTACTTTCAACTACAAGCATTATCATATTTAAAGTGAAACTTTATCGTTGAGGCAACCCTATCAAAACCGGAAGTGACGTAATAATTCTGCAAAGTAGTTTCTTGCAAAAACCAAGTGCCTTGCAATGCATTGTCTTCCATTCACCAATTGACAATGTGTCCTACAATTTGTCCCACAAAATACAAAATTATACGGAGAATCCATATTTCAACATCGAAAATCACATAATTAGATCTACATAAAGTTGTCCTGGAGTCTTATTACTGTTAATCACTTATTGTTGGGCGTGATTTATTTTTGCGGTAATTGATATCCTATTTTTTTAAGTTTTGTTTTGTTTTGTTTTGGGGTGGGTTTTTTTACGAATTACTGGCAATTCATGTTTCAACCATTACAGTAGTACAATTTGCCAAAACAATCTCCTTTGTAGATCATGAATACATGGTACGGACTATGCTCGATACATTTATGCCGGTTTTGATGTTAGACATTTTATCTCACCGTGATATTTCTGTCTAAAATCTTGAGCGGTCATGTGACAAATATGTACTCTACACAAATTCTTCGTAAATGGAACACAGTGCATTTTGAGACAATTGATTTCTGCCTGAAACTGCGTTGCCGAAGGATTTACCCCTCAAATCAATTTTTAAAGACAGCACCATGCTTAGACAATGTGATAGGTTCAGTCAAGCATGTATTAGAACTTATAGTAAGAAAAAGGCAATAACTCCTGCAAAATTAGGCAGATTTTAATTATATACATAATAATATTACAATACAGCTGTAGGTGTTCATAATGCAACTCATTTGTAAAAAAAAATAAAAATTGAGCTTGGTGTAATAGTCACATCAGAATCCATGACAATAAGACAAACACATTTACAACGTAATCGAAGAAGATTTATTCTGGACCACGTGGTATAGATACATATATACATAGATTCATATTTGCATATTTCTGTATTATGATAAGATGAAAAGATTACAAAATATATCAAACTAGCTTAAACATCAAAAACATTTGACCTAGCTATTTAAGGTTGAATACTGTACCTTTGCGTTCTACGCTCTATCTTAGACGAAGAAGAGCTCCAATTTGTTAAGCCTTTTCCTTAGATTGAATTACATGTACCTCCATATTTGCTCTAGCAATGACAGAAATAAAATAAAAAGAGCTCCCGCGCCAATAACACTACTTCTCTGCTAGATCTCAAAATTTAACCTTAACATAATACTTGTTCTGGTATACTTTCATCAACATTAAATATCTAAAAGGGCGTCAACAGTAGAACATTGGCTGGACACCCTACCTTAAATGAATATCTATATGTATAGTAAAACAATGGTGGGACACTGTACCTTAAATAATGAAGGTCTATATACAATTTAAAATGCTATGACACACTTCATTAATTAACACATGTATACAGCAGAAAAGTGGTGGGACACTCTACTTTAAATAATGAAGGTCTATATACAGTAGAATAAAGGTGTGACACTCTACCTTAAATAATGAAGGTCTATATATAGTACAAAAAAGCTAGGACACACTACATTAGTTAACGCATGTATACAGCAGATTGGTGATGGGAATCAACTTTAACAGGATAATAACTTACGAAGGTCTGTATACAGTAGAAAAGTGGTGGTACACTCTACCTTAACAGGAAAATAACTTACGAAGCTCTGTATACAGTAGAAAAGTGATGGGACACTCTACCTTAACAGGAAAATAACTTACGAAGGTCTGTATACAGTAGAAAAGTGATGGGACACTCTACCTTAACAGGAAAATAACTTACGAAGGTCTGTATACAGCAGAAAAGTGGTGGGGCACTCTACCTTAAATACTGAAGGTCTATATATAGTACAAAAAAGCTAGGACACACTACATTAATTAACGCATGTATACAGCAGAAAAGTGATGAGACTCTACCTTAGCAGGAAAATAATTTACGAAGGTCTGTATACAGTAGAAAAGTGATGGTACACTCTACCTTAACAGGAAAATTACTTACGAAGGTCTGTATACAGTAGAAAAGTGGTTGGACACTCTACCTTAACAGGAAAATAACTTACGAAGGTCTGTATACAGTAGAAAATTGGTGGGACACTCTACCCTAAATAATGAAAGTCTATTTATAGTACAAAAAAACCTGTGACACGCTTCATTAATTAACGCATGCATGCAAAAGTGGTAGGACACTCTACCTTAACAGGAAAATAACTTACGAAAGGTCTGTATACAGTAGAAAAGTGATGGTACACTCTACCTTAACAGGAAAGTTACTTACGAAGTTCTGTTTACAGTAGAAAAGTGGTCGGACACTCTACCTTCACGGGAAAATAACTTACGAAGATCTGTATATGGTAGCAAAGTGATGGGACATTCTACTTTAACATACAATGTATGTACACTAGAAAAGTGGTGGGGCACTCTACTTAAACAGAAAAATAACTTACAAAGGCCTGTATAAAGTAGAAATGTGGTTGGACACTCTACCTTAGCAGAAAAATAACTTACAAAGGCCTGTATAAAGTAGAAAAGTGGTCGGACACTCTACCTTAACAGGAAAATCACTTACGAAGTCTTTAACTGTAATGGGGCACTGTTCCATATTGATATGGATGTCCATCATTCGTTCATGTTGATATTTTACGTGATATACAATTCGCCATGCTTATTTATTAAGTTGTCAATTGAGCTCGTAATGTTGCAGAATTAACCTGTGATTGGCACAACTAATGAAACAAGATTAAATTCTTCATTTAATGAATTTAATGGATTGTGAAAATTACCACCAGACCGATTGTCCGAACGACAACAGAATAACATTATATGTATTGATTCACATGCTGCCCATTCAGAAGTTTTGGATATGCGAAATATCAAAAT
This sequence comes from Pecten maximus, assembly GCF_902652985.1. NCBI lineage: Eukaryota > Metazoa > Mollusca > Bivalvia > Pectinida > Pectinidae > Pecten > Pecten maximus. Next base: position 42,462,907 of record NC_047021.1, read on the forward strand.
ATTTGAGATATCAAATGAAAACAATGGTGCCGATCAACAAATCAATAAATCATGGCTTGAAGACAAAATGTTAAATATTAGTGTTCTAATATTAATTATTTACTGCATACAACGTCATATTTAAAATCTGAGAACATCAATCCCCAAACCTGCCTTTGCACAGTTGTGATAATATTAGAACAGAATCATCGATCACTGAGGAGATTTGATTGGTTGCTGACAAACCTTCTGAACAATCAGGAGGCTTGTATACATTCTTTGAAGGTCACAAAGGCGCTACACTCTAGCCAAGGTCGTCAAGTCGACCTTGCCACTGTCACGTCATATCTGGTATCTATTCAACAAGTCGACTCGAAACGTCCGCCAGGCGGCGCGTATACAGCTTCCGGTTCCTGTCATGATATTTTCCAATGGTAACGACAGTAATTATCGTATATACCCAGGCAAAATGTGTTGAGATAAATTTGACCTAAAACAAATATTGACCTGAGATTGATCTGAATTTGACGTGATTTTTTCATGTCAAATTAAGGTCGATTTCATGATTTTAAGCTATTTTTTCACATTAATTGCTTATTTTGCTCTTTTCAGAACAATTTGACCTGAAAATTTCACTTGAAATTAACCTGAATTGACATGAAGCCATTTTGCATGTGTATAATTGGAAGGTACGCAGATGCCCGAGGTAACATAACCGATAATCCCGTCACGTGAACAAATTACTACCTCAAAAAGACTTTAATGATAGCTCTTGATCGTATCGGTAAAATGTGTACGTTTGTTAAGAGTTGGAATTGTCGCAATATATTCTTATACACGTAAAATGGCGTTCCTCAGGATGTGTATGAATTAGTTTACTAGGTATGGTTGACAAGTAAATACAGCCTAATAATAAGGGCTTTTGGTGTTTTATGCTTCTCTCAACAATCATTTTATAGAATCATATCGTTACTGGTACCGTGATATATCAAGGCTTAAGAATCTACACAGCTTACTCCGGGCAGGCCATCATTTAGCCATTCTTTCTCTTCAGTGGAAAGCGCCATCTATTGCAACTCATCCTTCAAAATATGCCACGTGTTCAGCAGGAAACGCCCACTCTGTATTAGAAACACGTGAAAATAAAGGCACGTACTATTTATAGACTTGTTTACATCCAGGATGTACTTATAGCTGTCGGGTTTAATCACCGGGTATTCTCGGCGGGTTTAAAGTTGTTATAACCTGCAAAGAGAGAAGATAATTTTAAAATTGACAGTGCGTTTCTGTAGTAAATAATTTTACAAAATTAAGGAGTTAACTCAATCTTCGGTAACGTACGAGGGCTTTCGGGAATTAAGTAACCGGGGTCCTCGGAACTGTACCTAGGAAGTGTACAGTGCTGTAGTCCTACATGTTATTAAGCACAAGTAACGAAGGCGTTCACCACGAGACGTTCGATTTATCTTCCCAAGATATTTTACGAATTACGAAATATATCTCAAGAGAGATAAATCTTACTAGATTGCCACAATTATTTAAACCTATTTTTTATTTTCTCCCTTCATTTCCAAACTAAACATTATTTAATGATTTTATTAATTTTTACAAGCTCTTGATTATGTGTTTATTACGAAGTCCACTTTAGCAAAAGCAACTGGGAGTCTGATCAAAATTGCAATATACTTTTAGGCGTCTTATGATATTAAGCGTCAATATCAACTATTCCATGGAGAGAGAGTTGTTTAATTTGCTAACAAACCCCAAAGGAATCCACGGTTAATGGTATTTAAGTCAGTATGATACCCATTCGTTACGTCATTTTACGTCGTAATGCATTCGAGGACCCGATACAGCAAACTTTCGGCTCTAATTCTGTAGGTTTGCCTTGAACCTTTATAATGTTTCAAGTGGTGCTTGTTATTTGAACAGAACTTGTTGGGAAACACTTAAATCGACAAAAATGTCAGTTACCCATATACAGTATATACATGTTCACATTTTTTGTGAAAAACTTCTTTATTGGTGATTTTACTAGCATAAAAAACTGAATGATAAAGCTGGAATCGTCAGTGATGTTAGGAGTGCCATGCAGCTGTTTCGTCCTTCTAGGACTCGTCAGTGATGTTAGGGACATCATATAGCTGGCATCCTTCTTGAACTCGTCAGTGATGTTAGGGGCATCATACAGCGGTTTTGTCCGTCTAGGGCTCGTCAATGAAGGTTTGGATGAAAAGTGTGGAAATTCAGAAGGGTAATCGGGAAATCAAAACCGGTCTAAACAACTATGAAAATACGAAAGAGGGCGTTCGCTTATGTTCTTCAACCATTAAAGCTGCTACAGCGCCGACTGTGAATATACTGCTTCTGACAAAAATGCATAAGATGACGCCCTCGTTGTAGAATCATAGTTAATTAACATCAACAAACGAAAACATAATGTCAACGTTCTTATAATGATCGACTTTAAGTAATGTACCAAATATCCGGGATGCGATTTATATATTTCACGTTAAATTCAAAATAGAAGACAGACAAGGTCAAACGTTTGGAGGGTGGAAACAGTGCAAAATGTTTAACTTGTACATATTTTTGTTTTCAATCGATAATAATTATAGATGTAGAAACCTTGAAAGGGGTATTTCGTTCGGACATCAGAAACATGTATACTTTCTATTGATGAAATCTATTTCCGAACGATTATTATATGAGTGTATATCATGCCTACATGCAATGAAATTTACGCCGAAATGTAAGACGAACGTTTACAAATATCGTAGGTCTTCGCGGTAATTAGTGATACTTCGGGTCGAATTAAGAATTTTCAGGACTTGATACTCCAAGAACTTTGGTTTATCTTGAGAGTAAAACTGCCTTATTAATGTAAAGATTATAACTTTTACTACTTGGAAAAAATACATAATGTACGTATTTTCCAGTAAGTTTAAATTTGACCTAAACTGTATTCAAACGAAGGAATGCCCGTTAAGACTCTGCATTTTCTAACATCATACCTGTTAATTACCTATTTATTATCCAGGGGATATTCCTCGCCATTCGACTTCTGTATCGAACTCGCCACGTTCAGAGTTTGTATTGAATCGTCACTGCTGGGTTTGCGCCTGCGCACACTCCACGTGATGATAAGTATAAGGAAGACGATGGCGGCCAGAGATACTATACCGATACCTACACACGCTACTTTGGATAAGTTGATATCTGGAAAGAAATTAAACGCTTTTACTAAAAACATGTTCAATGGAATATAAAAGACTTATAGGTTTATATCATTTCGTAATTTGATGCAATATTAATATTTTTAAGGTGTGTAGTGTGTGTAGGTTGATAAGTTTATCACATCTTGTAATAAGCAGAAATGTAATTTATTATAATTTGAATTTATATGAGTTCAATATCTTGATATGCTACAAGCCTTTAGGCGAGTGGGCTATCAAATTATTTAACAAGTTTAATTAACATAATAAGGAAAACTCAATGTATTGGTAGCATTAAGACCTCATCCACAACCCTTCTTAAACTTCCAATCCCCAATCCATCCACCCAAAACACTCTTATACCTCCCATACCCAACCACTCTGCCCCAACCCTCTTAAACTTCCAGTCCTAACCCTTCCAGCCAAAACCCCCTTTAAACCTCCACACTGCAATCCGTCCAACTCTCATTCCCTCTTAAACTTCCACTCTCTAACCCTACCCCCCCCCCCCCCCCCCCCCCCCTTTAAACCTCCAATCTCCAAGCCCTCCTACCCCAAGCCCTCTACCCCAAGCCCTCTACCCCAATCCCTCTTAAACTTCCAATCTCGAATCCCTCCATCCGAAACCCTCTCAAACCTCCACCCCTCCACTCCCAAACCTTCCAACCCACCAAGCTGTTGTGATAATTTGCCAACCTGCATAAGCGACGACTTCTATCCTAAAGGAAGTGTTTGTGACTCCAAGTGTAAAAAGGTACAATTTGGCCTCTTGACTGGTACTACACCATTCGTCAGGCACGTTTTCACCGCACGTGTAAATCTGCAAAGTAAGACGGAAAACAGAATAACCGACACGTCACAGACATCAGAATTCTAATTCAAAATCGACAAAATGGGGATTACTTTGAACAAAAGATAATTTTTCTCGAGACCGTTTGAAATGTCCACGGACACTAGGGTTAAGTGAAGACATCTCTGTTACGACAACGGATTTTTGGTCGTGCGTCATGCAAATATAGGTTTAATTGTACAGTAATGTCACGCTCTCAAAGTGTGAACCAGCGTCGTGATAGCGGAACCGCTAGTTACAGATATATCACATGATTATTACCTATCATTTACATATGGCTCAGCTATAAAGCCGGAGTACCCGAAGAAAAACCACCGAACTACGGTCAGTACCAGGCAACTGCCCGACGTGGATTTGGAACTCGCAACTCGGAGGCTAGAGGGCTAGCGATAAAGTGTCGGGACCGCGGCCCCTGCCCTTGCACAACTTATTTCAGTTTTAAAGAAAATCATTAGGATCATACTAACTTTATATTTCTCGAGATCAAAGAAGCATCGAAGCTGTCGGTCGAACAAAGAGTAATTTAATTAATTTATTGAAGCAATGTCCTTCAAATAATAAAACCACTTATTCTTTTTTTTTTCCTTCGGATTTTCTTTACCGTTTCCCTCACCATGTCGCCGAAGCCCTTTATATATACATGTATATTACGCTGGGACGAACGTAAACAATACAATATTGTTGTGTAAATTGGCCGTCTAGACAACGTAGCTCAATCACACTACATCGCAATATACATGAACTTAAATCAAACATAGCTGTCAGATTTTCCCTGCGTGGACTCTTCGCCTATATTTTGACGTGCTATGAAGCTGTTCGCCAATATTTTCCATTCAGTTAACTTACTTCGTCCTTGTACATTTTATTATCAAGAAAAACTTTAGAACAGTATATAGTTTACGCTAAAGGTACGCTCCAAAGGAATTAAGTCAATTGTTGCACTAGATGAACCCGCAGTATCCTATCGTGTTATGTACGTCTTATCTTGAGGAACTGTCTGTAAGTTCTTCTTATCTGCTTACCAACATGATGATCCCCCTGAGAGCGGGCTATTCAATAGACGTTACGGCTTTCTGTTAATAAAACCATCACACGTTAACCCATTAGGTGATTTTACAGGAATGCCGAGCGGAAACGTTATCGCAGTGTTCAGAAAATATAAGTGGTGTTATTTCGTTAAGTTGTATAAATGTCATAGACTTACAACGCCCTGCTAGTTAAGCCTCTGCACCGTCAAATTAGTGTTGTCTGCAAACATATTAACTTTTTACGCTACGATCAGTTTATAAATACTGCAACGTCCGTTATTTTCAGTCGGCTCGATATTTTCGAGGATATGATTAAAGTCCCGAAAATTTGAAACCTTAAAATAATTCCCGCAAAAAAAAAAAAAAAAACTTTCGGGTGAAACCGTGAAATGTTTGAACGGCTTTGCGCTGTGTTATAAAACTTACAATATCTGGCTTGCCATCCTGGTAGGTGCTGTAGTATTTCAGCTTGACGCCACAGTCAGTAAAATTGTTGTTTTGTAACATTCTAAAGCACACTTTAAAGTTTGTGTCAACGTTAGCGTTGTTCTGCGCCTCAAACATCACCATACAAATAAAAAAATCTTCCCCGTCCCATGTGACCAGGTATTTCTCGTATTGTGTGAGGTAATGGGGTCCACGCCGATCATGTGCCAAACAATTCGTCGTCATAGCGACTGAAACAAAAAAAAATAATAATAATAATTCAATACGAGAGACTAAAATACAGTACGGTTTGCTTTAAATGTCTACCCACAAAGCTGGAGCACAGTAAAACATACTGCGTAATTAGTAATATTTGCGGGGATTTAAATTCGCTATGTTCGAGATCATTAAAGACATGTAATGAACCACGAAATTAAAACCCCATCTTATATCTAAGTCTTGGTTATGTTTTATGAAATTTCTATTGATGTGTAGAAAAATGTATTGACAAGTTTACCTGCTCATTCAGAATTTCGGTGATTTGGTGAGAAGTTTAATTTAATCTAACCATTCCTCCGACAGATTGTTCCCATTTATTATTAAATTAAGCACGATAAAAGGTTTACATTAATTGTACTATTGACCTAATTCTAAATCCCTAATTCTCCCTCTAAATGTTAAAAACTGTAAAACATATAATGTAAAAATAGCTTTTTAAATGGTTCATATTTATAAGACGTTTGGAACAGCAATGATGTATCTTTCGTTTGGACATAAATCATATTTTCAGTGGGTTTTTTTCGCGATTTTCAATGTATTCGTCTTCGCGATTACCCCGAAAATGGAACACCTTGAAATTATCAGTCTAAACGGTAACGTTATATAACACAATTACCGTTGGGTATTTAATTCATTTTGTTTAAGGTTTGAAAAATGATCATTTGTCAATATGTGTCCAATTCATTGACAAACTAAGATAGTTTTTTTATGAGTATATGGATGTTTTGATACATTGAGGAAGAACAGACTTGGCTCGCCGTAAATATAAACGAACAACAGAAATGAGGGTCAATTTCTTGTCTCGAGCTAGAAAAGCCAAAGCTTTAATACACCAGATCAAAGAAAGATAAGTAGAGCATCGTATATATAACTTAAAAAACACGCCATCTGCATTCTGAGTTATTTATAGCTTACAAACGCAGATGTGTTCAACACCAAAGATAATTTGTTTACTTCGTTCCTGAACAAAAACATGTGTATTTTAAGTGGCATAACAGCAGTTTGTGAAGTCTGCGATTATTCTACATAGATATGTTGGTATAGGGAGCCATTGATTTTGAGGAGCTCGAGATTTTCTCCTATACAAAGTTCAGAGATAATAGGCCCCCTGTGTCCCATTGCCCACTATCGTTGAAGTCGTTGACTTCGTAAGCCCAGCTTCGAAAACCAATGACAATGTTATGTCGTTTGGACTGTCGCTTGCGTTCGGTTCTAAACGACAGTCTAGAGTCTCGGGAGTTTCCAATGATGTAATAAGCCTGACAATGTGAAATCGGGAGGTATAGGGTGGCCAGGGGGATGGAGAGAGAGTAGGACATGTTATCATCGTCAGCTAGGAATGTTTCGCAGAGTTCTTAATAGCCAACTCGTGGGTCAGTCGTTTCTCGATAACCTACTGGTGGCTTGGATTGTTTTGGGTTATTTGCTCAATTTATAAGGGAATGGTTTACTGATGAAATACTGATATTACCTATAAAATGGTTGTATATACTCATGCGCATACTACTTGGTTAGATTCGTAGAATGACGGACTGACAATCAAAATCACGCATCAGAATCCCATAGTCGACCAGATGTACTGGTTGCTGCCGTGAGTGCCAACAAAGGGATTGGTTAAAGTCAAACGTCATCTAGGACATCCAGAGTCAATGTGAATGTGAGTCCCTTAGTCAAAAATTAAAGATTGGTTAAAGCGTGAGAAGTCACGATGAACTGACAGTGAAACTTCTCGGCATTTGATAAACAAGCCCATGCTATTCGACATGCGCAGGGTTGGTTCACTTCACGTTCTGTTTTCAGATGTTTATTATATACTTTATTTATGAATGGTTGACGTGACTGAGCAGATTTGACAGACGTAAAATGCAGATAAAGCCATAGGGGATTAGATTATGAAGTCAAGCTTGATAAACTTTAAATTTATAAAAACAGACGTAAAATGCAGATAAAGCCATAGGGGATTAGATTATGAAGTCAAGCTTGATAAACTTTAAATTTATAAACAAAAACATAGCCTTTAAAATTGATACATATTATTAGTCACTTTAACTGGTCAGTGTGGAAGCGGGCAAGGGGTCTCATTGTGTGAGGAAACCCAACTGACCCCTATACATTTTCACGTCTGATCGGGGAATTGAACCCGGTCACTTAGGTGAACGACGATTGCGTTACCACTGCGCCACCCTTTACTTTAATGAGTGGGGACTGTTCTGTAATACCTTCAAGATTGGAAACGATTTGATGAGCCTTCCCGGATAAAAATCCTTATTTGCCTCTCGTCATCAGTAGACAAAACTTACCGCGATCGTTTCCGGGAAGGAGCGTGGTAGGGGCATGTTGGTGGATAGGGTCGTGACAAATTAAGACGATCCGTTCATTTCTTCCTGAGCGACGTTCGTCATATTATCAACATGACATGTATTTGCTGCAAAGTGATGGATACAATTGTGCGTGAAGTAATCATTGATCCGACGAAACGCAATAGACTCTTCAGTAACGACAGCTTGGACTCATTCAAATATATCGACCGTGCCAGAGTTGATAAAGGTCATGAATGAGTGGTGGATCTTATCAAACCAGGCAAGATGCATTGATGTGATGCGATTTCATGAAAGCCTTTACCAAATTTCCTTTTCACGTACGGATTCACGGTTACACGTGGGATAAAAGCTTTTCCCGTTCTTCTGAAAAGATGTAAGTGTAAGGGGGAATACGTCATCCTGGGAGGAAGCACCTAGTTGCATACAGCAGGTGATACTTGGGAATACAGCATGCGAGACTGGGGAACATAGCAGACGACATTAGAGAATACAGCAGGCGAGACTGAGGAATACAGCAGGCGAGACTGGGGAATACATCAGGCGAGACTGGGGATACAGCAGGCGAGACTGGAGAAAACAGCAGGTGAGACTGGGGATACAGAGGGCGAGACTGGATAATACAGCAGGCGAGACTTGGGATACAGCAGGGGAGACTGGCGAAAACAGCAGGCGAGACTGGATAATACAGTAGGCGAGACTTGGGAATACAGCAGGCAAGATTGGAGAAAACAACAGGCGAGACTTGGATATACAGCAGGCAAGACCGGGTTATACAGCAGACGAGACACGGTTATACAGCAGGCGAGACTGAGGAATACAGCAGACGACACAAGAGAATACAGCAGGCGAGACTGAGGAATACAGCAGGCAAGACTGTGGAAACAGCAGGCGAGACTGGGGAATACAGCAGACGACACTAGAGAATACAGCAGGCGAGACTGGGGAAACAGCAGGCGAGACTGGGGAATACAGCAGACGAGACTGGGGAAACAGCAGGCGAGACTGGGGAATACAGCAGACGAGACTGGGGAATACAGCAGACGAGACTGGGGAAACAGCAGGCGAGACTTGGGAATACAGCAGACGACACTGGGGAATACAGCAGACGACACTAGAGAATACAGCAGGCGAGACAGGGGAATACAGCAGACGACACTAGAGAATACAGCAGGCGAGACTGGGGAAACAGCATGCGAGACTGGGGAATACAGCACACCACACTAGAGAATAAAGCAGGAGAGACTGGGGCATACAGCAGGCGAGACTGGGGAGACAGCAGGCGAGACTTGGGAATACAGCAGGCGACACTAGAGAATACAGCATGCGAGACTGGGATGCAACAAGCGAGACTGGGGAATACAGCAAGCAGACTCGAGACCGGGTTATACAGCAGACGAGACAGGGTTATACAGCAGGCCAGACTTGGATATACAGCAGGCGAGACTTGGGAATACAGCGGGCAAGACTTGGGAATACAGCAGGCGAGACCGGGTTATACAGCAGACGAGACTGGGTTATACAGCAGGCGACACTGGAGAATATAGCAGGCGACACTGGAGAATACAGCAGGCGAGATTGGGAATACAGCAGGCGAGACTGGAGAATACAGCAGGCGAGACTGGGGAATACAGCAGGCGAGACTGGAGAATATAGCAGGCGAGACTGGGGAATACAGCAGGCGAGACTGGGGATACAGCAGGCGAGACTGGAGAAAACAACAGGCGAGACTTGGATATACAGCAGGCGAGACTTGGGATACCGCAGGGGAGACTGGCGAAAACAGCAGGCGAGACTTGGAAATACAGCAGGCGAGACTGGATAATACAGTAGGCGAGACTTGGGAATACAGCAGGCAAGATTGGAGAAAACAACAGGCGAGACTTGGATATACAGCAGGCGAGACCGGGTTATACAGCAGACGAGACACGGTTATACAGCAGGCGAGACTGAGGAATACAGCAGAAGACACTAGAGAATACAGCAGGCGAGACTGGGGAATACAGCAGGCAAGACTGTGGAAACAGCAGGCGAGACTGGGGAATACAGCAGACGACACTAGAGAATACAGCAGGTGAGACTGAGGAATACAGCAGGCGAGACTGGGGAAACAGCATGCGAGACTGGGGAATACAGCACACCACACTGGGGAATACAGCAGACGACACTAGAGAATAAAGCAGGAGAGACTGGGGAATACAGCAGGCGAGACTGGGGAGACAGCAGGCGAGACTTGGGAATACAGCAAGCGACACTAGAGAATACAGCATGCGAGACTGGGATTCCAACAATATAATACACAGGCGAGACTGGGGAAGAATAGATAAACAAGCGAGACGGGGAATCAAACAACTATACAGCGAGACTGGACTATAATACAGCAGGCGAGACTGTGAAACGCAGGCAGACTTGGGAATAAATACGCGGCGAGACTGGGAAACAGCGCGAGACCGGGATACCAGCAGACGGACCAGGAAGAAATAGCGCGAACTGGGGAATCACAGCAGCGAAAACACTGGATGAATACAGCAGCGAGATGGGATACAGCAGGCGAGACTGGGAATACAGCAGGCGAGACTGGGAAATACGCAGGGAGACTGGGGAAAAACAGCAGCGAACTGGGGAATCACAGCAGACGACGGAAAATAAGCAGCGAACTGGGTATACAAGCGAGATGGCAGGACTGGGTTATACAGCAGGCGAGACTAGGGTATACAGTAGGCGAGACTGGGGAAACAGCAGGCGAGACTGGGGAATACAGCAGACGACACTGAGGAATACAGCAGGCAAGACTGGGGAATACAGCAGGCGAGACTGGGGAAACAGCAGGCGAGACTGGGGAATACAGCAGACGACACTGGGGAATACAGCAGGCGAGAATGAGGAAACAGCAGACGAGACTGGAGAATACAGCAGGCGAGACTGGGGAAATATAATACAGCAGGCGAGACTGGAGAATACAGCAGGCGAGACTTGGGAATACAGCAGGCGAGACTGGGGAATAGAGCAGGCGAGACTGGAGAATACAGCAGGCGAGACTGGCGAATACAGCAGGCGAGACTGGAGAATACAGCAGGCGAGACTTGGGAAATATAATACAGCAGGCGAGACTGGAGAATACAGCAGGCGAGACTTGGGAATACAGCAGACGACACTAGAGAATAAAGTAGGCGAGACTGGGGAATACAGCAGACGACACTAGAGAATACAGCAGGCGAGACTGGGGAATACAGCAGGCGAGACTGGGGAAACAGCAGGCGAGACTGGGGAATACAGCAGACGACACTGGGGAATACAGCAGGCGATAATGGGGAAACAGCAGACAAGACTGGGGAAACAGCAGGCGAGACTGGGGAATACAGCAGACGACACTGGGGAATACAGCAGGCGAGACTGTGGAAACAGCAGGCAAGACTGGGGAATACAGCAGATGACACTGGGGAATACAGCAGGCGAGAATGGGGAAACAGCAGACGAGACTGGGGAAACAGCAGGCAAGACTGGGGAATGCAGCAGACGACACTGGGGAATACAGCAGACGACACTAGAGAATACAGCAGGCGAGACTGGGGAATACAGCAGACGACACTAGAGAATACAGCAGGAGAGACAGGGGAATGCAGCAGGCGAGACTGGGGAGACAGCAGGCGAGACTTGGGAATACAGCAGGCGACACTGGGGAATACAGCAGGCGAGACTGTGGAAACAGCAGGCAAGACTGGGGAATACAGCAGATGACACTGGGGAATACAGCAGGCGAGAATGGGGAAACAGCAGACGAGACTGGGGAAGCAGCAGGCAAGACTGGGGAATGCAGCAGACGACACTAGAGAATACAGCAGGCGAGACTGGGGAATACAGCAGACGACACTAGAGAATACAGCAGGCGAGACTGGGGAATACAGCAGACGACACTAGAGAATACAGCAGGAGAGACAGGGGAATGCAGCAGGCGAGACTGGGGAGACAGCAGGCGAGACTTGGGAATACAGCAGGCGACACTAAAGAATACAGCAGGCGAGACTGGGGATACAACAAGCGAGACTGGGGAATACAGCAGGCGAGACTTGGGAATACAGCAGGCGAGACTGGGGAATACAGCAGACGAGACTGGGGAATACAGCAGGCAAGACTGTGGAAACAGCAGGCGAGACTGGGGAATACAGCAGACGACACTAGAGAATACAGCAGGTGAGACTGAGGAATACAGCAGGCGAGACTGGGGAAACAGCATGCGAGACTTGGGAAAACAGCACACCACACTGGGGAATACAGCAGGCGAGACTGGGGAGACAGCAGGCGAGACTTGGGAATACAGCAAGCGACACTAGAGAATACAGCATGCGAGACTGGGATGCAACAAGCGAGACTGGGGAATACAGCAAGCAGACTCGAGACCGGGTTATACAACAGACGAGACAGGGTTATACAGCAGGCCAGACTTGGATATACAGCAGGCCAGACTTGGGAATACAGCGGGCGAGACTTGGGAATACAGCAGACGAGACCGGGTTATACAGCAGACGAGACACGGTTATACAGCAGGCGACACTGGAGAATATAGCAGGCGACACTGGAGAATACAGCAGGCGAGACTGGAGAATACAGCAGGCGAGACTGGCGAATACAGCAGGCGAGACTGGAGAATACAGCAGGCGAGACTTGGGAATACAGCAGATGAGACTGGGTAATACAGCAGACGACACTGGGGAATACAGCAGACAACACTAGAGAATACAGCAGGCGAGACTGGGGAATACAGCAGGCGAGACTGGGGAATACAGCAGGCGAGACTGGGGAATACAGCAGGCGAAACTGGGGAAACAGCAGGCAAGACTGGGGAATACAGCAGATGACACTGGGGAATACAGCAGGCGAGAATGGGGAAACAGCAGACGAGACTGGGGAAACAGCAGACGAGACTGGGGAAACAGCAGGCGAGACTGGGGAATGCAGCAGACGACACTGGGGAATACAGCAGACGACACTAGAGAATACAGCAGGCGAGACTGTGGAATACAGCAGACGACACTAGATAATACAGCAGGAGAGACAGGGGGATACAGCAGGCGACACTAAAGAATACAGCAGGCGAGACTGGGGATACAACAAGCGAGACTGGGGAATACAGCAGGCGAGACTTGGGAATACAGCAGGCGAGACTGGGGAATACAGCAGACGAGACTGGGGAATACAGCAAGCGAGACTGGAGAATACAGCAGGCGAGACTTGGGAATACAGCAGGCGAGACTTAGGAATACAGCAGGTGAGACTGGGGATACAACAAGCGAGACTGGGGAATACAGCAGGCGAGACTTGGGAATACAGCAGGCGAGACTGGGGAATACAGCAGACGAGACTGGGGAATACGGCAGGAGATACTGGAGAATACAGCAGGCGAGACTTGGGAATACAGCAGGCAGACTCGAGAATACAACGGGATGGCTGGGAATACAGCAGGCTTGGGTTCTCCAGTACCTTCTTTAACAAAGGTATCCCGTTCCAGTAAGGGATCCCACAATTATTCGTCTCATGCAGCATGCAGTGATGTGCAAAACGCATCTGATATCAGTTACATTTGTACATATAGAAGAAGCCGCCATAAATCGTCTGCTCCTATTAGACACAGACAGTGAATTAACTTTGGCCTCCAAATCAAATAAACAATTCCAGCGGAAAGTGATATACGTGGAATTCCAGCTTTCGTGGAACCTTGTCACTGGCGGCCAGTAGGTCTATTTATCTTATCCAGTCACAGGGATTCGGCACAAATTCTCACCAAATCATATATATATGTATATATATATATATAATACATCTGGACCGTTGGGCTAGACTTTTGTCCCTGTGATAACTGTATATGTATATCAGCCGATGTAACAATCCCTGCTCTCTCAGCACATACATCTTTACCGTGGACAAGGTCTGCCATCACTTCGTCTGTAGACGGGGTTCAAACGCACGCCGATTCAGTAATTGGACACACTTCAAATGAGAAGTATATAAAGTAGGTAAATTATGGGGTAGACAGGATTTTTTTTTTAGCCTACCGTATTGTACTATTTTTCGGCTTAGCCGTATAATATTTTTTCGGCCCCGGATATGACGCGACAGGTAGCATTACTGGTCAAGATGAAGTATTTGATTGGCCAATGCAGCGGAAATGCAAATGCAGATATGCAGTTAAAAACGAAACAAAGTTAAGATTGAATGCAAGCTGAATAAGTGGATATATCTTTTCAAATGATATATTAATAAAATCATATTCCTGATTCAAATTATTCTTATTATCACTAAAATGATTCAAACTGATATAATTTTGTTATCCGTGCTAAAACGCATTAGTTCGTTAATTCATTTTATCATCAGTTTTACAGTATAACCACCAGCTTTAAAACTATGCCGTTTATCTTTTTTAAATATATTTCTTGTTTATCCTCCATTGGGAAAGGTATGCTGTGTGATTATTTGAGCTACAGCGATGAAGGACACCGCATTTAGTTCAATGATGTTTATTAAAAGTTCTAATAGTCTATAGCTATCGGACTCTGATAACTCGAATACCCATTAAACTCGAAATGTTTCTTCGGTAATGTCCAAAACATCGTACATCTCGTAGAGAAATATTGGTCCTTGAAGCATCAATAATTTTTCATTAATATTAGCTCAATAGTCCAACTACTTAAAATTAAGATTAAGTTTTACGACATGCAGTTAAACCTGGCTATGTAGATTGGTATGACGTCACTCGTAGTGTCCCGACGCGGCAAGGATAGGAAGGGATAATTATATTAAATTTTGTTTGTTTATTTATCTTAGAATCTCTCTCTTAAACTTCCCAGTGAACAGTCCCTAAGGGTAATCACATTTATATGTACTTAAAAATTTAACAACAATAATAGAATACCTAGTATAGGGCGGTGGCTAATTATTATTGATCATATAATAACTACAAACATCTTAGCCGGAGTTTCCTCTGGCCCCGACACCGTGTCTGCAGTACCCCGAGTTTCCTCTGGCCCTGATACCATGTCTGGTGTAGTCCGAGTTTCCTCTGGCCCTGACACCATGTCTGGGGTAGCCAGAGTTTCATCTGGCTCTGACACCATGTCTGGTGTAGTCCGAGTTTCCTCTGACCCTGACACCATGTCTGGTGTAGCCCGAGTTTCCTCTGGCCCGGAAACCATGTCTGGAGAAGCCCGAGTTTCCTCTGGCCGTGACACCATGTTTGGGGTAGCCCGAGTTTCCTCTGGACCTGACACCATGTCTGGTACAGGCCAACTTTCCTCTGGCCCTCCTGGCCCTGACATCATGTCTTGTGAAGCCCGAGTTTCCTCTGGCCCCAACACACCATATCTGATCTGGAATCAAGTGTGGAAGTTTGACCAGCGTAAAGCGATGATCTATACGGACGGAATAGAACATTGATATGGTTACTAAATGGGTATTTTCGGGTATATGGGACTAAATGGATGTTTTCGGGTAAGTGAATATCTAATTTATCCATATATGTAAGGTAGGCGGTATGTCACGCCCGATTTTATCTGCACAAAAATCTAAGCGACAACAAATGGTTTTTGAAAATTCCACGTTTTCATATAGTAGTGCGCTCTGGACCTAATATGGTGAATATGGTGTCAGGGCCAGAGGAAACTCGGGCTTCAAATACATGTGGTGCAATATATACATTAATGTAGCCTCCAGCCGACCTGCTCTTGAATGTGGACAGGCCTCATTCTGGACAGCGATCCCCATCCATCGGATAAAGTGTTACTTGTGTTTTTGGCATTCCTCCGATTTAACGAGATAACGTATCTACTCCCTAGCGGAGCTAGATTTATCTGGATTGATAGTAGATCAATTCGCTGAAATAAGAATACCATGGAAACACAAAGACGCATTTCTGTGTAAACATTATTAGGTTTTCGGCCAGCGATTCCCCGTAAATTAGATTAAATCAGGCTTAATCCAAATGTCATCCCGTCCCTAATAGAGACTGGACATTGTGACAAAATCCCTGTCACATTGTCATTGACGAGAGCACAGGGGCTTGACACAATTCCAGCCCATTGCTCATATATATATGTATTACAATGTGTTAAGAGTAGTTACTCCTCAGACGAGCGAATCGGACAATATTATGAACTTAAATACTTTTTTCCAATATTTTTTTCCGGATTTTACTAACTGGACAATAACTAAAACATGTTTTTTTTTTATATTGTTATATTTTAGCGATATTGGATTTCACTATATTATTCATGAACATACATGCAAAACATTAATATGGACATAGGGTTGAGATTTTGTCAAATCAATGTGGACGAGAGAAGGAAAGCTCCGAGAGAGAATACGGACTGTTATCACGAATTTGTGAGGTTTTCCACAGGGACTCGTAGACTGGATAACCTGCCTTAGTACCATTTATCTCCGCTAGACTGCGCTCATGAATACGTATTTTCGAAGCGAAGCCTAGCGGAGAGAAGAAAAACTACGGCAGGTAATCCAGTCTACAGGGACTCGTCCCTGTGTTATGTCATCTGTATCATTCAAACGTTTCAATTTCACGTTAGATAAACGCTTGATTTATAAACCCGACAACTAGTTATTTATTTACTTATTCATTTATTTAGATTTATTATTTATTTAGATATTTATTCATTTATTTAAAACTATAATCAGTTAAAATTTGTCCCATGTCATGAAAACCTGTATTTGTACGGCCGTTGGAGATTTCACCATCATTATCCAGTCCATAGCCACATTGACGTAACAGTGATCTTACACAAGATAGACACATGGTTTATTTCCGACAGCGTGTCGGAAAAAAAATTACTTCCCCTAGGAAAATAAACTACCAATGGATTGCTATTTTAAGTGTGTCGATATGACGCATTCCTGAACATTAATAGATAATTTTCAGAGAGAGGTATTTTGTATGCGTTTGTCCTTGTTTTCTACAGCACTTTAAATCCATTTGTTTAATCTTAAAATCATGCATTGACAAATTGCCCCCAAGCTTCCAATGCAATTAATAAAATGAGTTTTATGTTGTAATAACCCCAAACGGACCCCCTCCCCCTCCCTTAGAGAATCCATTACTAATCACTTGGAGGCCTAATCAAGGTGCATTTGTTTCAGAAATAGCCTCTCACGGTCCGCTCAATTAAATAAAGAAAGATGCACCCAACAACAATATACAATAAGAACATGTTAGATGGAACAGAAAAAACACTGACATGTTTTCTGTACATGCGGGTTTATATTGATTGAGAAATATCAGCATCAGTTTCAGCGAGAGAGCCTGGGCCATAGCTTCATCACTAAGGCTGTCGGAAGTCTCCTAAACGCGGGCCAGTCATGTGACTGGCGTACACATTACAGTGCAAGGATGTGTGTGAATTAAAATGTTGTAGAGCGTGCTGTGAATGTGGATTTAGTGAGATAATAAAGAATGCACGTGCATACTTACAAACGTCCTTGTATTGGTCAGTCGAACTGGACTCCAAATGTCCGAAATTTAACAGAAATACTAAAAACCCAGGTAGAAACATCTCTTCCTGCATCCCGCAGCTTGGTTACGAACAGGGGACGCAACTCGTGTTGACTCGATAGGAACAACAGCGGGTGATTACAGTAGAGATTAGATTAACCATTTTATATGGATGCTGCTATACGTCTCTAAGAGAGATTTAAAAATGGCCGATTGAAAACAAAACAAGGATTTGTTGATTTTGATGCAATACTTGAAATTACATGGTATCATAACCTTTATTAAAGAGGATTAATAATTAATTGTATATCACGAAGAAAAAGCCTGACTCTGTATATTTCATATGTGAATGTCGGTCTTATAAGCAATGATTTTAGGATTTTAGGTTGATAAGCTTATTCATTTTTTGGTGTTATAGATAAACTTTGTATTTTGATACCGTGGGTGGTGGGATAGCCTGGTCGGTCAGGACCTACCCTTGTCGGTTAATGTTTTTCGGGAAGCTGAGAAATGGGCCGGTCAGAGCTGACGTGGTTTTGTTTTTATCACTCGGATGACATTGACCTCCGTGCATTTTGTTACAAATAATGTATACGCAGTTGGCTATGTAGAAGCTTTAAATTATTGTTCTTTACCAGCGAATTATGTAAAAACAGACAGATTAATAATGTTGGAAGGAGGTGGGGAGAGGTTCTGTGCACGTGCCAGAAGACGTTATCAACAATACATTTTTTGGAAAAAAACTATGTTTTAAATGCTTCTAAGTTCTTGAACTATAGGATTTTAAAAGAAACCCAAGAATTCGAAAAATTATCACGAATGAATTATTCTGCTTTGAGTTATTTCTGTAAGAGAAAAACAGTAACTATACAAATTATTTTTTTTGGGGCGGGGGGGGGGGGTGGGGGGGGGGATGTTGAATAATTCATACTGTCCGGGAAGATCTGACAGTATGGATAGAATGATAGAATCGTTTGGTGAAGTTATCTGACTAAAAATTATAAACTATATTTTCAGGTTTTGTGACATGAAATAAATACATCAAACTGGTAATACATTCAGCATAATAACACACCATAATTTCTTTTAACAAAAAAAGGGCCCACTAAAAGATTTTCTTCCAGCTGTCTTTCAAAGATGCCTACTTCCATTGGATGATTAACCTTCAAAATGTTCAGCATCTCTTGAGAGTGATTAGAGTGTAAAGGGCAGTTCCATTTATGATATAATCCATATTAACTTTTTTTATTTTAAACTTTTTGAATCACTGTTGATAAAGGGAGGCGACTCTCGCGAGCATCCTATTGCACATGCCGACATATGTGTATATATGTACACGGAAAGTTTAATTTGGAAGCGAACTTATCTTCAGGATAATTAAATAGCTATACAAATTGTAAATGGTTATGTACGTAGAAATATCAACTTCAATTTATTCTATATTTCTTATTATCAATAAATACCTTCGTAGCTCCTGGTTTAACTTAATCTAGAAATGTGTATGTATATGCTCAGTATTCTTTGAATACAAGTTCTATAACTCTTGTATTTGTAAATATCATGTACCGATGGAAACAAGAAAAATAAAAAAAATAATAAAAAAAATAACCCAATAACTATGGAAAACCAATCTTTAACCCACTAACCCTGAACAAACTAATCTGTGAC
Source organism: Pecten maximus (assembly GCF_902652985.1). Lineage (NCBI taxonomy): Eukaryota > Metazoa > Mollusca > Bivalvia > Pectinida > Pectinidae > Pecten > Pecten maximus. The sequence continues at coordinate 42,482,163 of NC_047021.1, forward strand.
TATAGCACGCTAACCATAAACAAACCGATCTATAAACACACTAACCCTGAACAAACCGATTTATAACCCGTTACCCCTGAACACACTTATCTATAAATATAACCTGCTAATCATGAACAAACCGATCTATAACTCGCAAACCATGAATTAACCGATATAAATCCTGCTAACCAAAAACATACTATTCTAAATCCCGCTTACAAATCTATACCCCGTTAACCCGAACAAACCAACCTTTAACCCGCTAAATCCAAAAGATAATCTATTGAGCTATAACCCACAAACAATGAATACACCAATCTTTAACACGTTAGCCTAATCTAAGCATTGGACTGCTTTCAGTAGGCATTTATTGACTTATGAAGGCCAACTGGACAAAGACAAATTTAATGAACTCCATATATTTAAGTCCAGCAATGCCAACCAAAATCAGTTCAATGCTTATATTTATAACATGTGATTTTAAATCCAATTCCTCTATTTATTAACGAAATCCAAATTTCTCCGCCTTTGTCGTCCATGAATCCTGTTAACCGCCTACTCTTGTTCTTCCGCTGTAAAAAGTAGTGTGTGTAAATAAACGACAAGAATAATCAATGTTATACTAATATTTAATACATATAAACGTGAGGTTAATATATATTACGCTTGCAATATTTAATTATCTACGGCAGAAGGTTTATTTTTTTTACATTTTATAACCTCCATTTCTTCACTGTTATATTCATACATCAGTTGGCAGTTATGAGCTGGTAACTCTCCTTTACAGTTGGCAAGTTCATATTGAGGATATGCCATAAAGTGGTTATACAGGTATAACCCGCTAACCAGAACAAACCAATCTAAAACCCTCTAACCCCGAACGAACTATTCTATAGCTATAACCCCCTAACCATAAATAAACCAATCTTTAACCCGTCAACCCTGAATAAACCAACCAATAGTCTTCTTACCAAGAGCTAATCAATTTATAACTCGCTAACTATGAATAAACTAATCTATAGCTACAATGTACATGCATAACCAGCTAACCATGAACGAAGCAATCTAGAGCCCGCTAACCCCGAACAAACTAATCTACAACTCTAGCCACGCACAAAATAATGGTTATAGCTATAACCCGCTAACCATGAACAAACTAATCTATATAGATATAACCCGCTAACTATGGATTAACCAATCTATAACCGGCTAACCCTAAACTAACCAATCCATAACCCCTTAGCCATGAACAAACTAATCTATATAGATATAACCCGCTAACTATGCATTAACCAATATATAACAGGCTAACACTAAACTAACCAATCTATAACCCCTTAACCATGAACATGCTAATCTATATAGCTTAACCCGTTAACCCTTCACTAATCAATCTATAGCCCGCCAACCCTGAGATAACTCAACTTTAACCCGCTAACCTGAGGTAGTAGTGTACAGTAAAAGTGCCCAAATCTGAAAAGGGGAACACGTTTTAGATATTTAAAGTCAGTTAACTATATTTATTACCTATACTAAAGCATATATATGTATAATCTGTACATGTGCAATATCAAAGGATAGGTAAAAAAAAATTTTTTCAGTTTTTCAGAACTTTGAAAACCATGTTAACCAAAACCTTTAAAATTCCAAAATGTCATAATTTTTACGCAAAATGACACAAATCCCTACTCAATTTCTTTTTCTCTTTATTTTTTTCTTAAACCTATTTGAAAATAAATATTTCCTTCCCGAAGACAGAATTACTCTTGCTTTGACATATGTTCATCATTGCAAGTAAAACTATATTTTCTGTGTAAACAAACTTTCGGAAAATCCGGTAATTTATACTCTCGAGATCATTTTTTCAAAAGTATTAATAAATGTGAAGCCTATATATACTACTTCATAATGAATACACCAATTAAAGTGAACTTTTTTTCATTCTTTCTGCATATCACAATACAGGAGTCATCTTCTTAAGAAAAAAATCACCCATTACCAGGCTATCCTACTGTGGCCTGCTACCAAAACTAAATACAAACCCGTTTACTCTGAACACACCAAACTATAACCTCGAGCACATTTCTATTTTCATTATTGTAAAGAGTTTTTCAAACAATTGACAACTATTCCTTGGGAAGCCTCTCCGGTAACTCATGTCGCTTATATCGTTCAAATCAATCCATGTGGCGCTTCTGTCGTTCAAATGAATTCAGGTGTCGCTTCTGTCGTTCAAATGAATTCAGGTGTCGCTTCTGTCGTTCAAATCAATCCAGGTGTCGCTTCTGTCGTTCAAATGAATCCAGGTGTCGCTTCTGTCGTTCAAATCAATCCATGTGTCGCTTCTGTCGTTCAAATCAATCCAGGTGTCGCTTCTGTCGTTCAAATCAATTCAGGTGTCGCTTCTGTCGTTCAAATCAATCCAGGTGTCGCTTCTGTCGTTCAAATCAATTCAGGTGTCGCTTCTGTCTTTCAAATAAATCCAGGTGTCGCTTCTGTCGTTCAAACCAATCCAGGTGTCATGCCATAATCTTGACAAGCAATATTGCCACAAATGAAAACGATTTTATGAGTACATAATTATATTCAAAAGGAATTCATCTAGTTAAAGCATTTTTTTTTTAATTTAACTAGAACTGTCGCCAGGATGGCTGATTAATACTCCCGCAATTTGCACGAGACAATGGTGAATTGGAGCTCTTAATTAGAGGCTAACTAAGATAACCCAGTAATATAGTGACCAGTTGCCATAGCAACCATAATTTTGAGAAAAAGAAAGTGGCATGCACATCTACACATGGTCCTCTATATTTGTGTGAAGTTTCATTGAAATCTGCCCTTCGGTTTAGGAGGAGTTGTCCGGACAAACTTAAGTTATGGTTCTTATTGGAAAACCTGTTTATAGTGACCAGTTGCCATAGCAGCCATTATTTTGAGGAAAAAAATGTGGCATGCACGTCTACACATGGTCCTCTATATTTGCGTGAAGTTTCACTGAAATCTGCCCTTCGGTTTAGGAGGAGTTGTCCGGACAAACTTAAAGTTATGGTTCTTATTGGAAAACCTGTTTATAGTGACCAGTTGCCATAGCAACGGACGGACGGACAACCTGATTCCAGTATACCCCCCTAACTTCGTTGCGGGTATAAAAATCATATCTACATACCTTATTATGCTGTAAATGATTATATATTTTCAATACTTTGATCAAAGAAGCAATTATCATATTTAAAGGGTTAAATGTCTTAACATTACAAGTTTACCTTAACACAGATTCAACCGCATCTAGAGAATTATGATAGGACACTCTCGCAGATATTTAAACTAAAAATATTCTGCTATAAAATGCTGAAAAAATAACACTACATACCAGAACCGTTTCCAATACAAAATTGTTCTACTGTACTGTACACCATGTGTATGTTAAAATTTATCTAGTGTAATGAAACTGAAAGAAAGGGCTCTAAAGAACCAAGTCGAGGGATTTGCTGACCAGGATCAATATTTCGTGAACAAAGGGTTGTAAATCCCTTTTGTTTCCCCAGTCGACGTCTTCCATTCTTCCAGGACTCTGACCAGCTTCCGAAGGTGTATGATGTACCCCAGTAGAGGAAGCAGTACCACAACCACGATAGCCATACCGATCAAAATTGCCTTCGTTCCGCATCCGTCTGTTGTAAATAAACCAGCAATATTATAAAGATCCATGATATGATATATAATATGACGGTGAAGACAATTTTGACACGTGCGCGAACCTGGCTCGACCTCACGTTCTACGGTTCTAAATTGCATAGACAGATTATCTGCGACAGTTACACGCACCACTGCGCCAAATCGGCATCCCCAAAAAGTGATGTTTCGATGTTGCGGGGATAAACAGCCTGGTATCCCGACATGACAACAGTGACAAATCTTCTACTTGATGATAGAATTATGTACGCCTGGTTCGCATTGCAAATATACATTAAATCGATATCTTTTAAATATTACAAATGAGTCAAATACTATCAAATAACACATTCAGATGAACAACATCCACGGCTTTAGAATTATATATATCTTATACGAACCATGTCGAGAACAAGCGCAAAATGAGAGTGAATTTAAGGTGACATTTAGGGTGTTTCATAAGGGCGAACGTCTAACTATCCATTATGTACTGTTAATCAAATCCACGTTCTCAAAAGGGGAACTGTGGTAGTGAAAACGATGGAACATTATACTAAAACATACATATTTTAGCGGTAATCGTATTAATCTATTTTAGTGTTTTTCGTATTGGAAGTATTCCGCTAAACTAGGATTGCGGTAATTAATTTTCTATACAATACTTCTATGGTAATTAATAATGGTGCGTTAATTATCATTACGGCAATCTGCTGAAGTTTGATAATGCGCTAGATTTTGAGTGCGCCAAAATCAGCACATTTACGGTAATGGATTTGAGTTAAGTCAATTCACAGGAAATAAATGGTTTCCCAGTAATGAGATCAGTATTGTGACTATTGCGAATATGCTTTGTCAACATTAATCCCTCGAGTCAGCTGCCATGTGTAAAAACATACGAAGCATGCCAATGCATGATATATGAGATATGGCAATGTTTTTTTAACGGTAGGACGTTAACCATGACAGTTGTTACTTAAGTACATCTGTACATGTACTATAACTACAACAGGCACGTCTACGAATTTGATAGTTGTGAGCGAAACAAGTTGCATCACATACAAAATGGTTGGTTTGTTTTGTTTAACGTCCTTTTAACAGCCAGGGTCATTCAAGGACGTGCCTGGTTTTTGAGGTGGGGGGAAAGCCAGAGTACCCGGGGAAAAAAACCCACCGGCCTACGGACAGTACCTGGCAACTGTCCCACGTAGGTTTCGAACTCTCAACCAAGAGGTGGGTGGCTAGTGATGAAATTTCAGGACACCTTAACCACTCGGCCACCGTGGCCCCATCACATACGAGAAATACACAAGGTATTTAAAACAAAACAAAAACATACTGTTATGTATTCATTGAAGCGGCATTAGTCAAGAAGATTTACTGACAAATTCACATATCAACAGATCATAATTCTTCCTTAAAACACGATGGCAAGGTGTGCACAGAATATAGATTAACATGACGTACAAGTAGAATAAGACCATGTGTCCCGGTTAGGTGAGCGTCTTCTAAGTCGGCAAATGACACCCGTCAAACCTAGGTCGCCTCCAGGTATTACTTTGTTCTCAAAATGAGAAAAGGGGCAGTGACAACAGAACTATCGAACAATTTCTAACTTCACTCACAGAAGGAATTTTAATATTTCTCACGTAAAAGAAAATGCTCGTAGAATTGCAATAGCATGTAGAGGGAGCTAATATTTTTACGCGGACTACATGTACGTTTTTTAGGTTTTCTGATCAATCGGGTGGAACAATGAAAAACACTAGCTTTTCACCTAGGTGGTCGCGTATCAAATTCCACGAGCGAATATGAAAAGGTATAGGGTTACCTGTCAGACCACGTAGTTTTTCTCCGGTTTCCTCCCACATAAAGACCCCTCGCGCGCTTCCATCCAGACCAACAAGAGTTATTAATAGACGTTGGTATAACGTGTTTCGCATTTTTTTTGTAAAATGATTAAAGTTTAAATCTTTGAACATTTTAACGAGATTAACATCTTATTCTGTCATTTATGAAATTAAGTGAAATTAAAGAATGAAAGATAACGAGAAACGAATTATCAAATGGAAACATGAACACCAACCTTCTTTGCACACTTCGATCTCATTGATCTGTGTAGTGATCTTGGTCACAGGCGCTTGAGTTGTGGCATTGCCGCTATCGCTAGCATATTTGTGAGAACGGTATGCAGATGGAAAGCTGTGGCAGATAGGAAATCCGTCCGGAGGGGGCGGATGCATTCCATACGAGTTGTTGATGAACATCATCATTCCATTGTTGGCATGTAGCTCTATATGACAATGCAAGAGCCATATTCCCGGATTATCGGCCTTGATTCTGATGACTGCATACCCACCGCTAGGTATGATAAGTGTATCCTTTCGAGGTGGGTTGGAGAGTTCCAACCCAGGGACGTCATCCGCGAGCCAGCTCGGGTCGCTCCATGTAGCATCATTGCAGAAGTTTCCACGGCAGTTAATATCAGGATTTTGTGATATAAATCTAGCCGTTGTCTCGTTGTATGTAGCATAACCCATTTTCAGGACATAAAACGTGTAGCCATGAAGATGGACGGGATGGGACCATCCCGTTCCTACTCCCATGTTGAGGATGACGAGTTGCACGACGTCGTTGTGATTCAGGTTGAGTGAGTGCGAACACTGACATAGTTTATCCGAACCACAATCCTGATCGTCACAAGATGTGTCTATCTCATAGGGCTGGGTCAGAGCACAGACTTTAGGAAACCTAAATTGTCTTCCATTAATCGACGAGGGGAAGTAGTCTTTTCCTGGAAATGCAAAGTTGAGGAAGTGCTCGACCAGCGACTGGTCGCCGGTCGGTACCGGTGCAGGGTCATTGTCGAGTAGAGACCGTAACTGGTCGAATCGCATACAGTCTGTGAAGGAGCCTGCTGGGAAATACGAAAAAGGGCAGTTTACAACTAGACACCGGTTAGTAGAAGTACACATCTTCCTGGAAGTGGTCGGGTCCTCATCCGCTGCCCCGCTATAACGTAAATTTGCCCTCGCCTTGTGTGGGATCGGGTGTTCAATAGTTTCAGCGCGTATCCAGTAGTTCGCTACAGGCTGTTCTGCTACGATGAAGAAATCGTATCTTTCTCCCGGATTGATTATGAATGATTCAGCCACTACAGGTTTGAAGTCAAACCCATCAGATGCAGTCAAAGTCAGGTCATGATTGTCGATAGAGATGCGGAAAGGGTACATAGCACCAACATTGACAACACGGAATCGATATTTGTTTCCGAACTGTGCGTCATAAAGAGTCAGTGGAGCTTGGTTGTGTTCTTCTGACGTTAAATTAGGATAGAACCGTCCTTTGCCATTTATAAGTGCCGAAGTCAGGGGGAAATGACTTAAGACCCCACCATCTACTGATTCCGCTGTCGGCATCGGATGATGTTTTGCAAAGTGACCCATTTCCATTTTCTTGAAGTCCAAATCTGAACTTCGATTGTGGTTGAACCCCTGAACGACCATGATATGTTCGGGTATAGTTTCATGCGGTTCTCTTATAACGAATGCTCCGTTTAGTCCATTTGATCTCATAGACCCGGTATGTGCATGATACCAATAGGTTCCCTTAGGTTCAGCAATGAAGTTGTAGGTGAACGACTGGCCAGAGAGAATTGGGCACTGGGTGATGAAAGGGACACCGTCCATCCATGGCGTCCCGTGCTGGGACAGGCCATGCCAATGTATAGTCACTGTATCAGATGGAAGGTGATTTATAACATCAATTATGAGTCGCTGGCCGACGTAGACGATGATTGGAGGGCCAGGCATGCTGTCATTGGCAACCACGACGAGTCGCCCTGGTTCATATCCGTCGCCAGTTATAATACCGTCCTGTGGGATTTCAGCTGCGTTTTCAGGATTGTCCACGTAGTGGCGATGTAATTTGTGTTGATGAAGGTGATTTTTTCTGTGGACCTTTTGTGTCATCGTAATTCTACGATCTATAACCAAGGACGTCCTACACACCGTAGCTTCTTTGTCACACTCGAAAGCAAAGCTTGATGGCCCCGTTATGAGTAGCACGAACATGGTCAACTGGCCCATAATCTAAAGAAACAAACATATTATTTATTTCCTTACCCTTAGAAGACATTTCGAAATGAAAAATTATGATAATGCATTGGTTGTTTTTTTTTTATGGATCGAATTTTCAGGATTTTAAGAAAATGTTCGAAGGAAAAAAAGTTAAAATGTGAAGCGTATTTTTTTTTTTTTTTTTTTCAAAAGTAACTACTCAAGTTATCAACATTGAATGCAGTTGAAATTATACTGCCGATACATTTTAGTGCAGAATTTTCGTAGGTACAATCTTTTGTGGTAAAAACTTTCGTGAATCCCCTTTTTAACATATACGAGTAGAAGTCTAGTATTTGTTGAATCTATTTCACGCTTCCTTGGCAACCACGTAAACGGCGGACTTGTGTAGACCATAAAACATAATGTCACACACTATCGATTCAGTAGATTGCATTTTAGATTGGTCCAAACATGTGTTTTTTAATTAAGATCATGAAGCCAGAAACGTAGAAAAACACATGGGAATGAATGTTTTAAATGTTGATCTCATAAGCATGAAAAAAACTTATTATTAAACTGTGATTATCTAAAGTACAATACCTGGATATTAGTAGGTGTCTCGCTTTAACGATAAAATGTGTATTCCTCGAAAGGTAACTTATTATTTTCCCCGTTACAATAGTTTTTTTGTTAAGTATTCTTTACCTCTCACACTCTTTTAGTTTGAACTGTCTTTATTTGTCGATTTCCATTTTAAAATATATATAAAACATATAAATTATACAAAAAGGAATCAGAAACATGTGTCAAGACACTTATATAAATCTGACACCTATATATAAAGGTTGATGTTATATAACAGCATAGACATGATAAAACACAATATCGTATCATAATGACAATAGAGTCTAATGTGAAAACATCAATTGGAATTTGATCAAATAATTAAATGCATTGTAGTTAATAATATGAGACACTCTTTTATACAATGCTCCATTTTATAAATCCACATTTTCTTAAAATCCCCAACTATGGCAATGTTACCTTAATCCCTTTATAGTGTATATTTCACTTTAAAACATAACCCTATTTACAATATGTATAACCATATCGATATATTCTTCAACAAGTTACTGAATCATTTTCACTTATGTGGGGGAGGATATTTTCAATGTCTTTGTGGCGGGTTTTGCCAAAGACATACTTTTTTTTATGGCTTTTTTATATGGAGTAAAGAGTTGCATGTATATCATATCTATGTAATTGTTTGCTTCATTTCTAATTCAAAAACAATATTCTCAAATGTCATAAATAAATAATCTTGAGTGTGGCCTTCTTCAGTCACACGCCGTATTGTGATTTACATCTAGCGAGTTAATGAGTTTTTCCAATACTGGTTAAGGGATCATCGGGATTTTTTTCTTTATTTCTTTTTTTTAGGGATTTTGGGTCAGTGCAAGAACCGGACAGCGAAACATATTTCCATGGAGATTATGTTTAAACTATACGATGCACATTTCTTTTGGCGTGAAAATGTATTCGCACCATTCAGTGAATCATTCTTATTATAAAGGACTTTAGCTAATATTATTTTTTGTTTTATAGTAGATATACATGTACACTATATTCATCTGTTTTAAGCCATAATTTCACCACAGAACCACGGATGTACAAAGCACCACCACTTGAATTTTAATTGTTTTAACTAAGAAAGTTACAACTGAATTAAATGAAAAAAAGATTCAGTTCATTTTGACATTCCATTAAAGTCCTATCAGCAATTATATTTGATATAATTGTTAAAACAACAATTATGTTTGAAGTTTAAGCAACATCATAGTATAGTGATATATAGTAACAATATCTACATCTACAAATGTAGTACCTTTCGGGAAACAACCAGGGGATTCTTACATGTCAACAGGGATATACAAACAAACAAGCAAATACAATAACATATAAGAAGACAATAAACATAATAAATTCAACAACTTACCATCTTTTCTAAATGTTCACCTCTTGTAACATCAACTGTTCTCGTCACACAAAACAAAATCTATATGTGTCATGTCATGTTTAAAATGACTTCTTTCTGCTTCGTTGGCCCGCAAATTCAAAATTAGTAAGAAAATAGTATTTGCACCGATCATGACCTGTACAACATGTTCATGCGCAATGTACATAAAAAGATGTTCATGCACGAAAAATTCATATACCTCAAATATCTACTAGCTGTTTTCTTTAAATATTGTTTTCTATGGCATATTCTATAGTATCATCGAAGCTAAGATTGTTAAAATTTGATAATAAAAACAGTGTTCAAAATCATATACGCTTAAAGTATTCTTGACAAACACGTTTTTATTTTCTTATCTTTATTTTTTTATTTTTTTTCATACACATATATGATTTAATGTCACACTAATAAGAATCATAATTTTGATCCATTGTTCATTTGATTTAAATCCAAATATCTATATTTTTTGTATTGGTGTAAAATGTGTATTGCTTAATCATTAAAGCAGAGCGAGATTGACACCACCTTGTCATTACAAATCATAACTATATATAGACGACCAAATATTATCAAACGATGCTCCATACATATTGCGGTCATTAACCTTTTTCAATATATGTTTTATTATCTACTGTTTAATGAGGTTCATTTTACAAGTCACATCACATCCTGGTTACTGTAGCAACGTTTTCTGAAACGGTGTTTTATGTAATATTTACTACTTCGTCTGCGCGACTCTTATGATAACCGAACAGTACTCATCGTCGGATACCCACGGTTGATTGCACTATGGATATCCACGGTTGACTGCACTACAGATGCCCATGGTTGATTGCAATACGGATACCAACAATTGATTACAAAACTACGCTACGGACGTCGGATACCCACGGTTGATTGCACTACGGATATCCACGATTGATTACAACACTACGCTACGGACGTGAGATATTCACGGTTGATTACACTACGCTACAGACGTCGGATATCCACGGTTGATTGCACTACGCTACAGACGTCGGATATGCACGGTTGATTGCTCCACGCTACAGACGTCGAATATGCACGGTTGATTGCACTACGCTACAGACGTCGGATTTTCACGGTTGATTGCACTACGCTCTGACGTCGGATTTTCACGGTTGATTGCACTACGCTACAGACGTCGGATATCCAGGGTTGATTGCACTATGCTACATACGTCGGATACCCACGGTTGATTGCACTATGGATATCCACGATTGATTACAAAACTACGCTATGGACGTGAGATATCCACGGTTGATTGTACCACGCTACAGACGTCGGATATCCATGGTTGATTGCACCACGCTATGGACGTCGGATACCTACGGTTGATTGCACTACGCTTCAGACGTCGGATATCCATGGTTGATTGCACCACGCTATGGACGTCGGATACCCACGGTTGATTGCACCACGCTACGGACGTCGGATACCCACGGTTGATTGCAACACGCTACAGACGTCGGATACCCACGGTTGATTGCACTACGCTTCGCTTCACTAAGAAGAATACTACACTCGTACAATAACTTACAAATCATTTAACTTTATAAGACTACATTTATACGTGCAGTACCACGTACTGCACTGATAAGATACGATAACTTCTTCTCTCAAAATAGTCATGCTTTATTAGGAATGTTCTAAAAATACACTGATTCCTCTACATTAACAAGTCTCAAATAGCTACAGTTACAATTTTTATTTAAATATATCTACTTTTTTCACAAGTTCGTGATATAATAACTGTATGCCAGTAATTCCTGTCCACTATTAGACTTTCCAAACCGTCGGGAGGTACACCTGTGTTGAGCATCCCAGAAAACATATCACCCAATCCCATTCTTCAGCTGTTTACTATAAGGCTTTTATTTGACTTTATCGGCCTCGCAATTGGTGCGGTATGGGGTCCATCTGACCAATCTTTTTGGTTTACTAAATAAAGCCCTAACTCTCTGAACCATTTTTGCAGAACATTGTCACTACATTTTTGTTTTCTTGTTTTGTGATAATTAATGATATTGTCTGCTTCAAATTATTTATGGACAATGAGCAACAATAAGTGACATTGTCCTCTCTGACGTCAAAATAGATACGACGAACATATGCCACGTTTAATAATTCTATAAATACCCATCGTCGGAGAGCCACGGTTGATTGCACGGTTGGTTACACTTTTAAGTGAAGCGTAGCGTAGTGCAATCAACCGTGGGTCTCCTCCAATTCATGTAACATGTTGATGCTTATATGCCACTATAGAAATGTAAACATATTCATTATAGAAAATAAAAGATTTAAAATATATGTATCAGCATCAGTGGACATTTAAAAAAACATCAAAGAACCTAGTGGAGATTAAAATCTGGAATAAAAATATTACATCCCATTGACACACAGCCTGTCAATCATTGCGCCCATAACAATGCCATTTGGTTTTGATGTCAGATGGAACGCGGAAAATATGCCTCTGTGAAAAGAGTATAGATTTTAGTTTGTTTAAATAGAACCAGTGAGCTGTTTAAATGAAACTAAAAGATGCTTCAACATCAACGTTATAGAAATATATCTAATTAACACCAACAAATGACATCCACGGTATAGAAATATATCTAATTAACACCAACAAATGACATCAACGGTATAGAAATATATCTAATTAACACCAACAAATGACATCCACTGTATATAAATATATCTAATTAACACCAACAAATGACATCAACGGTATAGAAATATATCTAATTAACAACAACAAATGACATCAACGGTATAGAAATATATCTAATTAACACCAACAAATGACACACACGGTATAGAAATATATCTAATTAACACCAACAAATGGCATCAACGGTATAGAAATATATCTAATTAACACCAACAAATGACTTCAACAGTATAGAAATATATCTAATTAACACCAACAAATGACATCAACGGTATAGAAATATATCTAATTAACACCAACAAATGATATCAACGGTATAGAAATATATCTAATTAACAACAACAAATGACATCAACGGTATAGAAATATATCTAATTAACACCAACAAATGACACCCACGGTATAGAAATATATCTAATTAACACCAACAAATGACATCCACTGTATAGAAATATATCTAATAACACCAACAAATGACATCAACGGTATAGAAATATATCTAATTAACACCAACAAATGACATCCACGGTATAGAAATATATCTAATTAACACCAACAAATGACATCTACGGTATAGAAATATATCTAATTAACACCAACAAATGACATCCACTGTATAGAAATATATCTAATTAACACCAACAAATGACATCTACGGTATAGAAATATATCTAATTAACACCAACAAATGACATCCACTGTATAGAAATATATCTAATTACACCAACAAATGACACCCACGGTATAGAAATATATCTAATTAACACCAACAAATGACATCCACTGTATAGAAATATATCTAATTAACACCAACAAATGACACCCACGGTATAGAAATATATCTAATTAACACCAACAAATAACATCCACTGTATAGAAATATATCTAATTAACACCAACAAATGACATCCACGGTATAGAAATATATCTAATTAACACCAACAAATGACATCTACGGTATAGAAATATATCTAATTAACACCAACAAATGACATCCACTGTATAGAAATATATCTAATTAACACCAACAAATGACATCAACGGTATAGAAATATATCTAATTAACACCAACAAATGACATCAACGGTATAGAAATATACCTAATTAACACCAACAAATGACATCAACGGTATAGAAATATATCTAATAACACCAACAAATGACATCCACTGTATAGAAATATATCTAATAACACCAACAAATGACATCCACGGTATAGAAATATATCTAATAACACCAACAAATGACATCCACGGTATAGAAATATATCTAATTAACACCAACAAATGACATCAACGGTATAGAAATATATCTAATTAACACCAACAAATGACATCCACTGTATAGAAATATATCTAATTAACACCAACAAATGACATCCACGGTATAGAAATATATCTAATTAACACCAACAAATGACATCCACTGTATAGAAATATATCTAATTACACCAACAAATGACATCAACGTTATAGAAATATATCTAATTAACACCAACAAATGACATCAACGGTATAGAAATATATCTAATTAACACCAACATATGGTACCCACGGTATAGAAATATATCTAATTAACACCAACAAATGACATCAACGTTATAGAAATATATCTTATTAACACCAACAAATGACATCCACTGTATAGAAATATATCTAATTAACACCAACAAATGACACCCACGGCATAGAAATATATCTAATTAACACCATCAAATGACATCCACTGTATAGAAATATATCTAATTAACACCAACAAATGACATCCACGGTATAGAAATATATCTAATTAACACCAACAAATGACATCCACTGTATAGAAATATATCTTATTAACACCAACAAATGACATCCACGGTATAGAAATATATCTAATTAACACCAACAAATGACATCCACGGTATAGAAATATATCTAACACCAACAAATGACATCCACTGTATAGAAATATATCTAATTAACACCAACAAATGACATCCACGGTATAGAAATATATCTAATAACACCAACAAATGACACCCACTGTATAGAAATATATCTAATTAACACCAACAAATGACATCCACTGTATAGAAATATATCTAATAACACCAACAAATGACATCCACTGTATAGAAATATATCTAATAACACCAACAAATGACATCCACTGTATAGAAATATATCTAATTAACACCAACAAATGACATCAACGGTATAGAAATATATCTAATTAACACCAACAAATGACATCAACGTTATAGAAATATATCTAATTAACACCAACAAATGACATCCACGGTATAGAAATATATCTAATTACACCAACAAATGACACCCACGGTATAGAAATATATCTAATTAACACCAACAAATGACATCCACTGTATAGAAATATATCTAATAACACCAACAAATGACATCAACGGTATAGAAATATATCTAATTAACACCAACAAATGACATCAACGGTATAGAAATATATCTAATTACACCAACAAATGACATCAACGGTATAGAAATATACCTAATTAACACCAACAAATGACATCCACGGTATAGAAATATATCTAATTACACCAACAAATGACATCCACTGTATAGAAATATATCTAATAACACCAACAAATGACATCCACTGTATAGAAATATATCTTATTAACACCAACAAATGACATCCACGGTATAGAAATATATCTAATTAACACCAACAAATGACATCCACTGTATAGAAATATATCTAATTAACACCAACAAATGACATCTACGGTATAGAAATATATCTAATTAACACCAACAAATGACATCCACTGTATAGAAATATATCTAATTAACACCAACAAATGACATCCACGGTATAGAAATATATCTAATAACACCAACAAATGACATCCACTGTATAGAAAT
Source organism: Pecten maximus (assembly GCF_902652985.1). Taxonomy (NCBI): domain Eukaryota; kingdom Metazoa; phylum Mollusca; class Bivalvia; order Pectinida; family Pectinidae; genus Pecten; species Pecten maximus. The sequence goes on from NC_047021.1 coordinate 42,497,472, forward strand.
ATATCTAATTACACCAACAAATGACATCCACTGTATAGAAATATATCTAATAACACCAACAAATGACACCCACGGTATAGAAATATATCTAATAACACCAACAAATGACATCCACTGTATAGAAATATATCTAATAACACCAACAAATGACATCAACGGTATAGAAATATATCTAATTACACCAACAAATGACATCCACTGTATAGAAATATATCTAATAACACCAACAAATGACATCCACTGTATAGAAATATATCTAATTACACCAACAAATGACATCCACTGTATAGAAATATATCTAATAACACCAACAAATGACACCCACGGTATAGAAATATATCTAATAACACCAACAAATGACATCCACTGTATAGAAATATATCTAATAACACCAACAAATGACATCAACGGTATAGAAATATATCTAATTAACACCAACAAATGACATCCACGGTATAGAAATATATCTAATTACACCAACAAATGACATCCACGGTATAGAAATATATCTAATTAACACCAACAAATGACATCCACGGTATAGAAATATATCTAACACCAACAAATGACATCAACGGTATAGAAATATATCTAATTAACACCAACAAATGACATCCACGGTATAGAAATATATCTAATAACACCAACAAATGACATCAACGGTATAGAAATATATCTAATTAACACCAACAAATGACATCAACGGTATAGAAATATATCTAATTACACCAACAAATGACATCAACGGTATAGAAATATATCTAATTAACACCAACAAATGACATCAACGGTATAGAAATATATCTAATTACACCAACAAATAACATCAACGGTATAGAAATATATCTAATTAACACCAACAAATGACATCAACGGTATAGAAATATATCTAATAACACCAACAAATGACATCCACTGTATAGAAATATATCTAATTAACACCAACAAATGACATCAACGGTATAGAAATATATCTAATTACACCAACAAATGACATCAACGTTATAGAAATATATCTAATTAACACCAACAAATGACATCAACGTTATAGAAATATATCTAATTAACACCAACAAATGACATCAACGGTATAGAAATATATCTAATTACACCAACAAATGACATCAACGGTATAGAAATATATCTAATTAACACCAACAAATGACATCAACGGTATAGAAATATATCTAATTAACACCAACAAATGACATCCACTGTATAGAAATATATCTAATAACACCAACAAATGGCACCCACTGTATAGAAATATATCTAACACCAACAAATGACATCCACGGTATAGAAATATATCTAATAACACCAACAAATGACATCCACGGTATAGAAATATATCTAATTACACCAACAAATGACATCAACGGTATAGAAATATATCTAATTAACACCAACAAATGACATCCATGGTATAGAAATATATCTAATTAACACCAACAAATGACATCAACGGTATAGAAATATATCTAATAACACCAACAAATGACATCAACGGTATAGAAATATATCTAATTACACCAACAAATGACATCAACGGTATAGAAATATATCTAATTAACACCAACAAATGACATCAACGGTATAGAAATATATCTAATTAACACCAACAAATGACATCAACGGTATAGAAATATATCTAATTAACACCAACAAATGACATCCACGGTATAGAAATATATTTAATTGACAAATGACTGAATAAATACCAAAAGAGTCCTAATAATGATCGGTTGAAAGACCAAAAAACACATATTTCTTAGGGGAGCAAATAATTTACTTTAAATTATAAAGATAAAAACACTAACTTTTGGAGGGTGTCTATAGCGTAAAATTATGAATTTTGGCATTGTAGAAAAAATTTAAAAGAGCCTAATTTTGTTTTCAATCGATAAAAATTACTCTTTGTCGGAGATATAGCATCTTTAATTCAGATTTCTTACCAACCTCTTTAAAAAGTTTGCCCTTGAAAGGAGGACCTCCCCATCGTGCGTTTGTTTGATAACAAATATTATTTTTGTCCCCATGGAAGCTCGAAATGGATTACTTATTATATCGGGGATTGACATCTCTGTAATCTAATCAAATGGCAAACAGAAAGTCCCCTACTCCATGTTTGTGTGTTTTCTTTCATAGATTTAGTTATGATGTATGTTTTACAGAAGTGTTGGTGAGTAAAAATCAGTTTGCTAGTAAAACAATGGAATTCTTGGTATTGTAGTTTATATAATGATTAAAAAGATTCGTTGTGACAGATGTTTCCTGTTTTATAGTCGCATACTCCCAAAGAAATATAACTATAAATTCACATTTTGACCTCTATACAGTTTTCAGACTTATTCATATTGTATACCTGTCACGGTGGTCAAACTTTTATAATAGTCTGACCAACACCTGTACATGTAAAGTGTATATAGATACTTGCGCTGTGTATTGTGTATAATGTTTGCACAAGTCCCTGTGTCATATAATGTCCTATGTACCTGTGTATATAGTTGTTATGGTGACGTATGAGAGGTGAGCGCAAGGATTGGTTGAGTGTGTCACTTTGACCCTGCATGACCCTATACCCGTGCACGTGGAAAACCTTACCTGGGCCTTGCCCAGGTGAGTGCAGCCACAACGGCCATAGACCCTGCACCATACACATTTCCAGTATAAGCCTGTGCGCTTTACGGCCACAGTGCTTCAAGGTAAGTTTATTTAATTTAAAATAATAATATAAATACATTATTTAATGTGTTTTAGCTATTTGATGTAGATAAAATACATTGAACTAATATATTTGCATTTTAAATATCTTGCCCGTAATATGTTAAAATATTTAACATATGACATACACGTGGTCGGGCTCCATAGGGTCAAAGCTAGTGTAAAAATAATGTATTATAATTGTTAATTGTAAAAGTGTAACTATGAAATAAAATAGAATATAATATAAACATATAAAATATACCTAAATGAATATTTAATGCGTTCAGTATTAAATAATGTAATTGTCGGCATCGTTTACACGTGTCCGTATGTATTTTAGGTATTGTTCTTTTTATTTCAGGTCACTGTCTCCGTGTCTGTGTTTATGTTCAATAAACTGTGTTTCAAATGTAAAACATCGTTGGTGCATAATTGCAAGAAATATCCACATATTAAAATACTCGTGTGACATACCTAACAAATTATCCCGAATCAAAAACTGGACTTGACTCTTCAGATCATACAAAATTGATGTATGGTTGATGTTTCATACATCTCTGTTTGCTTTGCCTTCTCCAACGTGTCTGCTAGCTCCCGCAGAACCTTGTTGTGCTGCATGTATATCTCCCCTGGGTCATAGCAGTGTTGCACGATGACAATGCATAGACCAGGTTTCCTGGACAATCAAATAGTGGGCATTTAGGTTTTCTTTCATCCCCCATCAATTCTGGTTGGTAGGTGTTGGTAGAACATCGTACACTGACCGCATAAGGAACTGGATTCTACACGATTCCCACTTCAAGATGCTTGACCATGTATGACGTCTTTTAGTTGCCTTCCATCGTGTCCATGCACCCTGTGCTCCAATTTTAATCACCTCTGCTTTCTGGATCTCTTCCTCCATTTTCCTTAAGTTGTCTTGGACCATCTTTTTCCTACCAAACCTGTCCGCTGTTCTCTACTTGTTGACTTGGGTTGTCCCAAGTCCCTGTCTGCCAATGCAGGTAGTCTCAA